>NW_019724603.1:1045569-1077973 GCF_002891405.2 Cryptotermes secundus
GTCGCTCAACTGCAACAGTTTGGATGGAACATCATCACCCATCCACCCTATAGTCCGGACTTGGCGCCCAGTGACTACCATCTCTTTCCAAAGTTGAAAGAACATTTGTCTGGAAAGCGCTTCAACAACGACGATGAGGTGAAAGCTGAGGTTCGAAGTTTCCTGAACAGCATGGAGGTGAACTGGTATGACATGGGCATACAAAAACTGCCACCGCGCCTACAAAAATGCATCGACCAAAATGGCGATTATGTAGAGAAATGAGTACATGTTCAAGATTCAACTGATATATCCAAAATTGAAAATAAATGTTTATTTTATATTTTCAAACATAGGAGACCTTACTTTTGGAATTACCCTCGTACATGTGTGACCTGTTTGCTCCATCATTTCCTTGGTTTCATGAGCTATTGCAGCATTTCCCCATCCTCGGATCTTGTCTAATGTGGTTTCATGGGCTTTTATTGCAGCATTTCCCCATCCTCGGATCTTGTCTAATGTGGTTTCATGGGCTTTTATTGCAGCATTTCCCCATCCTCGGATCTTGTCTAATGTGGTTTCATGGGCTTTTATTGCAGCATTTCCCCATCTTCGGATCTTGTCTAATGTGGTTTCATGAGCTTCTGTTGCAGCATTTCCCATCCCCGTTTCTTGTCTAACGTGGTTTCATGGTTGATACGTTCTTTCCTTTTCCCAAATGCTCATTCTTGAGGATTCCCAGATTGTGCTCACCTACTTGCCAGTGGCAAGTTAATAGAGATTGGTGGGGATTACTCTGTAACTTTGGTGTAAATGTATGGTCAGTTGGATGTTGTTGAGTGACTTGTAGAAGTCAGTAGTATTTTTGGAGCCCTGCTTGTATGTACTTCAATACAGGTATTCCATGCCAAATACGAGCTGGTATAGCGACTGGCTACGGGCTGGATGATTGAGGGGTCAGAGTTCAAGTCCCAGTAGGGTCAACAATTTTCACTTCTCCAATCTTCCAGACTGGCTCGGGGGTCCACCCAACCTCCTATACAATGGGTACAAGGGGCTCTTTCCCAGGGGTAAAGGGGCCAGGGCATGAAGCTGACGACTCACCTCCAACTGGTGCCGATGTCAAGAAAATGTTGATCTATACATCTTTATGGCGTAGTGCTTAATTAGTTAAGCACAGGGATAACTTTACCTTTTATTTGATACAAAATCAGCAAAATTTGCTGGAAGTCTGTGGCAGCTGAATTTTTATTTGTTTGAAACTAGGTATGACAAGTTAGGTATTTTGTTGGTGGTTTTGAAGACAGAGGATGCCAACGTTCATGTGATGCCAGGTGTTCTCACATCAGTTACAGAAACGTTAAATGTACATGTACCACCCCCCCCAAAAAAACAACTAATGGAGATTTTGCATGGAATGTCCCAGTGTGCATTTTATGTCAAATAACTTAAACCTCTGAAATTTTGTAGCTCTATATATGTCTTAGTGATCTGGTCTGTGTATTAATTAGTGTCAACCCATTTGCATTGGTATCAGTAAACTCAGGTACCTTAAAAGTTTAATCAGTATACACAATAGATCATTGTAGGTCATGGTGCAAGGGCCAAGAAGGCCCAGCCCTTATACATTCATTCATACACTTAATGTGTGTTACTGAATTACAGCAATAAAGATGTTCGTTAAGTTAGTTCAGGTACATAATATAAAGATTATATGATATTACTTTATGCCTTTAAAATAAATATTTTTACAGTGCTGTCAATAGCTAGAGCATGCTGAAACCCCAATTTAAGGTTTGTGGGGACAAGCTTTTTGTACCTTAAATGGGGTTCGGAAAGCAGAGCTTAAAGTGACTGTTAAAAAAAGGTAGCGTCCCTGTGGTTTAATTAATTAAGCACTGTGCCATTTGATGACATATGGGGAAGTGGAGGTATAGCTCCACCATTCTTGAGGTGTTAAACTTAGTTAAATCAGTAATGTCACTAAATCTTTGTTCATTTAATAAAGTAAGTTTTTTCATTTCTCAGAATGTGCCTCGTAGCAGCTTTCCTCTTCAAGAATTGAAGCTTTCTGTAGAATTATGTTACATGGTATTGGAGGCAACACAGAAATTTTGTAATTTCATTTTCTGACAGTTGGATTCTTCTCTGTCTCCTAAATAATTTTTCCGCAAGGGTAAAGCAGCCAGGGCATGAAGCCGATTGCTCGCCTCGATCCATTGCCAAGGTCAAGTATGGTGGAGCTATACCTCCAGTTCTGAGTATGTCTTCATGGATTGGTGCTTAATTAATTAAGTACAGGGACAACTTTATTTTTCACACAGCAGAAGTCACTTGTACCGTATCATGGTATTACAGCAGCATCTTTAGGCAGATTCAGCACCTGCCACGCACTAAACAGAGGAATTGTGGTATCCCTTATTGTCCCCCCATTTCAAGTTTCATTTTGTCTATCAGGGCAGTCATATTTTGCAAAATAAAATAGAACTCATTTTGGAAATACACATATTCCATATTGGAGTGCACCTTTCCATTGTTGTCACTGCTGGACTCTGTAGTCTGTGTAGTTTTGTAGATATACTCTTTGGTTCGTAACAGACATCTGAAGTATAATGCTGAATTCTCATTGCAGGGTCGTGAACTAGATACTCGGGTGACCATATACAAGAAAACAGATGAGACATACCAGTTGAAACTGAAGTCTTCACGAATGTTCTACAGTGAAGTAACCCACAAACATGGTTCCATGCCCTTCAATCTTCGGAACTTTGAGGATGAAAAGAAGGCCAAATTGGCCGTTGTGGAATGTGTGAACCATAAACTGATTGAACCCTTTCAAGTACTGTATGAGAAATTTGGTATGTTACTTAATGGAACTGTTCGTATATGCAGTTTGTATATGACTCAGAGTCCTATGGCCAAACTGAAGTAGGTTGTTTAAACAATTTGGAGCAGAAAATGTGGACAGACAGTTGTTTGTTTCGCCACTGTTTCAGAGTTACAGCATTTCATGATGGAGCTTTTGTACCATTACAGAGACTGCAGTCAGGTTTGTCTTGTTCGGCTTCAAGCCACAGAGCAGTGATAAAGAGTGATAACTTGAGAGGCTGTGCATTACCAATGCCGGATATGCTGATATGCATTTAGTGTACAGCTTTCGTGATGGAAATGCAATAGTTGCGTCAAGGAAGCACCAGCATTGGCACTCGGATCTGAGGCAACCTAAAAGACATGTTAGCAAGGATACACCCAACTCCCAGGAAGATGGGTGCATTGAGAGGAGTAAAAAGGTGTTACATGCCATATGTGGGAGCCAGGATAATGCATTAGGTATAGTGACTGGCTGCGGGCTGGAAGGCCGAGAGTTCAGAGTTTGTGTCCCGGTAGGGGCCACATCCAGACCGGTTCTGGTGCCCACCCAACTTCCTGGCCAATGCATACCTGGGGGTAAAGCAGCCAGGGCATGAAGCTGACCTTTCACCTCCAACTAGTGCCAAGATTAAGAATATGTCACTATATATCCACTCCCCTATACTTCCTTGTGGTGCAGTGCTTAATTAGTTAAGCGTAGGGACAGATTTGCCTTTTATCTTATGTGCTGTACCTGCTAATCCATTGAATAGTGCATGTTTGGTTGCATATGAAACAGGCTTATATAGCAGTTTGGCCCGACAGATTTATCCCTCTCATGTGCAATATATTGTGACACACATGCCCATTGCTAAGCAACGGCTTGACAAATACCTTCTCATGAAGACAGATTCTTGGTAAAGCAACAATAGAAAATGTCCATTGCTGGGCAATGGACGTGTTTTCTGTGCTGTGGTCTCACCCAAGGCTGTATAACCAGAAACCCAGGCTGCCTAGAGAGAGAGAGTATTGGATTAGTGTAGTGTGGTCAGAAGTCGAGAGTGTCCAGTTGAAGATAGTAATTTGTGGAATGTTGTAACAAGTTGTATATAGGTCCAATAAATTCGATCATCAAATCCAAAACCAGTTTTACAATTCATGCAAACCCCCGATTCGTGACAATATGCAGGGGCTCCAGCAATGGAACATTGAGCTTTGCCTCCAGTTCTGTCAGTGTCTTCACAAAACTACAGATGAACCTGGCTTTTTGTGTTGTGTATTTTGGACTGATGGGGCTATATTCATAAGGTGCAAACAGCAAACATCAGTGGGTACTGGAGAGTCCTCGTGCCACTTGGTGCTGTTCACTTCACCAATGATTTGGCACTAGCATTTTGGCTTGAGTTGTATATGATTACCTGATTATACCAAATTGGTTAGTGGATCGTCTTGCTGGAATCCTTTATAATGGTTTTCTTGAAAGAACACTTTCCCTTCTTTTGGAGGATGTGTCCCTTAATGTTCGTTATGTCACATGGTTTCATGACAGCCCTTCTCCCTACTTTTTATGACAAGTGTAATTGGTTAAAAAACCATTTTCCAAACACGTGGATTGGCCATGGAGGTCTGTTCATCTGGCCTCTACCTTCTCATGTGAATTCATATGCTGTGGAGATGTAAGATAGGGACAACCTGTGTAGTTGCATCTTGATAGTCATGACAGACCTTGGGGGCCCAACCTAGTTAAATGATGTGTGTCAGGGATTGCATTCGACATTGCTGTGAACTGTGCATGCAGGTTGGGGGAAATGATTTTGAGCAGTTCTTGTGTAGATGTACATAGGACTGCATATCAGTTTCAACTACACAGACGTGTGTCAGACATAATGTAAATTTCAAAATGAATGAGGTAATAACTTTGGAATGTGTCTGAGTCTGAGTCTTATGTTATGACTGACAGTCAGCTGGCCAGTGTATCTTGGAATAAAGCATCCATCTGGGACTTATGTCCAGATTTTTATTACTGTCAGACAGTTGTGGGTTTGTTGATGTGGGGTGGTCTCTGATGAGGACTGGTCTGTCTTTATAATTGCTGTTCGCCCTCACCGGCACATTCAGTCTTGGGTCCAAGTCCTGTGGGACTTGTAACCATATTTTACTACCTCAGATTCGAGACCTCCTTTTTCTTTGCCTCCTATGAGTCGCAGGGCTACATTGTTTGCTGCAAATAATCTGAACAACTGCATATGTTTTGACCATGGGACTTTGAATCACCCTATGTAAAATATCTTAAGAATTTCTATGCTGTCATTGTTATTAGTTACAAATAGACTGAAAGATGACAGCCGTATATGGCGGCGACTTATGCCTCAGCAAGTATTGCAGTCCTTGCTTTTGCCACATAAGGTTATCTTTATCTAGCATGAATTTGTTCTGTTAAAGTTGTTCTTCCAGAACCTCTGAAGTTCATAGGGATTTCAGTGTCTTTTAAGGACCATAGTGTGTGTATGAGTGACTAAACAAAAGGATTTCCATGGTAATTGATGAGGGATGGAATTGTCAATGTTTCCCACTGAAGCTTTGGTGTTTTTATCCTTATCATTTAATATAAGAGCCCAAAACTTGGTCTTCTGTTAATTTGAATGTTAGGTGTCCTGTGTTTTTGTGTTATTTCTCAATCATATTTTGTAAATCTAATGGCCTGTATTGGAGACACACAGTAAAGTAGTTGGATGAGGTACTGCTACAAGCCCGAAGTTTGCATATTTCATTCCCAGTGAGGTCATTGGATTTTTTTAAATTTACCTAATACTCTCAGCTGCACTGACTCCACCTCTAACAGAAATGAGTGCCCAGAATTTTCCTGTGTGTGTATGGGGGGGTAAAGGGCAGCCAGTGCATACGGCTGACAACCTTACCCCAATCTGTGAGCTGGTTGTCTAGAAAATGAGGGAGCCTCAGTATCTCACAACCCTATGGGCCTCCACAGCCTATTACAGGGATAGCCTGTATTGACTGTTGTCATTGTTACCAAGTTGGCATGTCTGTTCTCTGCTGAGAAATGTGACACAGTATACAGTTCTTTATTAGAGTCTGTCGCAACACAACAGTACAACGGTCAAGGCCAAGATTGGCTCAGATACATGTTTCGGCTATTAAAGCTATCATCAGACAAACACATGATTACCATATACACACACTACTGATGGCTGATGATGGCTTTAATAGCCGAAACATGTAGCTAAGCTAATTTTAGCCTTGACCTTCGTATTGCTGTGTTGTGACGGGCTCTAATAAAGAATTGTATATAATAACACAACAGGATGCAAGAAATGAAAATTATAAATGTGACAAAGTATTTATTGTATTTTCAGGTGAATTCGTGGCTCATTTCAAATTTACAGTGTTACTTATGCCGAATGGTCCACACAAGATAACTGGCCTTCCGTTTGAGCCAGAGCTCTACCAATCAGAGCACAGTATCAGTGATCCAGAATTGAAGGTTTGTAACCTGTTGTGGTAAGAACAGTGTACCATCCTTACAGGCTTCAATTTTATGGCTGTTGAAGCATGAAATTTTTCAGCTGTGGTGATGGTTGCAATTTTCATAAGGTTAGGAATAGGCATTGTGTGAGAACATGTTGAGGAGAGTGATTGTATATGTACATTTTTATTGTATCTGTGTGCTCCTACTCTGGTCACTTATGCTTAGTACAAATATTATGTTTTTGGACATTATACATAGGTAAATCAATAAGTAAGTTACAAATGGATATAGAACTTAAACAAATAAGAGTACTGATTTGAAAAATGCTTTTATTTCTCAACATAATCTTCCTGTACATTGAGGCACTTGTCACATCATTTCACAATCCCCTGAAAACCAGCAGCATAAAATTCTTTGGGCTGCCGTCAGAACCAGGCAGTGTCTGGGATCACGAAGGCATACTGCTCACTTCATTCTAGCATCAAGGACAAACCGTAAATGCTGACTCCTACTGCAACATCCTCAGGAAACTTCGTAAGGCCATTCAACAGAAGCGACCAGGACTCCTCACCAAAGGCATGTTGCTCTTGAATGACAATGCATGTCCCCATACTGCCAACAAGACAAATGAGCTGCTGTGAAATTTCAAGTGGGAAGTCCTCGAGCATCCTCCATATAGCCCTGACTTGCTCCAAGCGACTTCCATTTGTTCGGCCCTCTTAAATATCTTCTTTCAGCTGAACATTTTCCCAACGATGAAGCTGTAGAAAAGGAAGTCACTGCCTGGTTCTGACAGCAGCCCAAAGAACTTTATGCTGTTGGTTTTCAGGGGATTGTGAAACGATGTGACAACTGCCTCAGTGTACAGGGAGATTATGTTGAGAAATAAAAGCATTTTTCAAATCAGTACTCTTATTTGTTTAAGTTCTATATCCATTTGTAACTTACTTATTGACTTACCCTTGTACATCATCATGTCTTTACCTAAAAACACTGGTGTGTTTATACTTCAAAACACGTCTTGGAGGCTGGATAGGGACTTACTTGCTCTGTTGATTGGGCCCAGCTGAGTAGATTATACCTGAGAACAGAGACAGAATCCAGTCTCTGAAACGTGTTTTGAAAAATAAACAGGATGATAGTTTTAGACAAAGACAGGATGATTGATAATATCCAGAAACATAATATTTGTACTAATGTACCATCATCACAAACTTCTAGATCTAACTTATGCTTGGTTTCTCATGTGTGACACATATTTGCCCCCCATTTTTCCATGTTTTCTTAGTTATTCTCACATACAGTAAAGCCGTCATTTAAGGGAGCAGCAAATCTGAATACAAAACTGAGGAAAATCATGGACATAATTCAGCACTGAAATTATTGACTTGCAATTATTGAAATTTAGTGCTAAATGAGGGATAACCTTAAATTTGGGATTTCTATATGCACTTGTAGGATAACTTGTAGAAGTAACAATGTGGGCTGTATGACCTTGTAATCGGGGTTCAATTTCTGGCAGGGGAGATCTTTTTCTCTTTTCCATAGCCTTGTATCCAGTGGGTATTGCAGGCTTTTCCCCAGGGTGAAGTGACCAGGCTGACCACTTGCTTCCATCTTGTGCCGAGATCAAGTATACTTGTGTTAGCTGACAAACACATACTGTATACTTGTCAAGTGTGAGAGGATTGGCAACATGTTTTTAGAGAGGGTGCACGTGCATTTGTATGTTTATTCACTTCACCTTTGAATAAAACATATCAGTACTGGGGGCAGACAGTAGCATAGTTGGTTAAAGGACTGTGCTACAAGCTGGAAGGTCGGGGGTTGAATTCCCAATGAAGTCATTGGAGTTTTCAGTTGACCTAATCCTTCCAGCTGCACTATGACCCTGGGTTCGATTCAGCCTCTAACAGAAATGAGTATGAGAAATCTTCCTGGGGGAGGGATAAAGGGTGGCCAGTGCATAAGGCTGACAATCTTGCCACCACCTGTGAGTTAATTGTCTAGAAAATGTGGGAGCCTCGACATCTCACAACTCTCTGGGCCTTCATGGTTTGTTACAGGGACAGCTCAGTGTTTTTATATCAGTAGTAGTAATGAATTCTAGGTATGTTGGTACTTTGGCATGCCACATGAAACTTGACTGAATTTGTGTTTGTGTTTCAGTCACTACTGAACACATCAGCCAATCCAAAGTCAGCTAAGAAGAAAAAGAAGAAGGCTGAGAAGGTGACAGTGGGAGAGACAACATTGGAAGTAGAAGGAGAGGCATAGCTGAAGCAAGGCAAATTGCAGTTTGTCACTTTCTGAACTATAAACCTCATTCCCATACAACTCAGTGAACTGGAAACAGGATTGACCCATCACAAGCAAAGAAACATGCAAAAATTCCAGCATAATTTTTTTTATTTGTCCTGTTTGAGTAATTCTCTTTTCAAGTCAAGGGGTTCACTTTTAGGGGGAGTTGATAGGGATTCAAATGGTTAGTTTTGAAATGTCTGGGAAATAGGATGTGTTTCACAAGTAGACCAAAACAAATCCAAGCAAATTTCAAGGAACATTGAGGCATCCAGAATTCATATATCTCATTCATAAGTTTGTGGAAGAATAGAATATGCAGTGATAATATTTTTGTTATAACAAAGATGTAAGTTAAGGTACATCATATTCTCAGTGCAACAACTACGAAAACTGCTTCATCTGAGATGTGGCTTTGTTCTGTAGATTGTTACCAGCATTTTTGAGGAACCTGATGACTCCATCTTCAGGGTAGAGGAGTAAGGGAATGTCCTTTTCACTGTTCTTGTTACTCCTGCTCGTTCACTTGATCTGATCATCCCTTTCCATGTCACACCAGGATTCTCCTCTCTTGCTTTACCCCTCTACTCTGAAGATAGAGGCAGCAACTTCCTCTGAAACAGTGGTATCCCAGATAAGATGGTGTCATATCTTTGAAAACTGTAATGGTTAACCTTAAGTTAACATGAGTACAGTACACTTCAAATGTGAGACACTTACGTGAAAGCTGTTTTTAATTTGAGACACTTACCTCAAAGCTGTTTTTAACTCTTTTCCTGCAGAGCTTACAAAAAATACAAGGTGCATGCACTGACACCAGTTAGTACAAAACTTTTATTATTTTGAGTTCAAACTTCATGGCACTGTCTCTCTTGTGTTTATGCTGAGCTTTATATCTGGGAAAGGCAGGACATCGGTTGACTGTAGAAACTGTCATCACCATTAATTTTTACCTAGAGATGTAGAAATATAGCTCTGTTTATTCACATTGTACCATGTTGTGCAAGTGGTAAGGTGCTTAAACAAACACAGCTTCTTTTGGATGCAAACAGATTAGAGAAGTCATAAGTAACCTTTTATTTGCCGATCATGAATCTGGTGTTGAATGTAATAATTTGCAAAGGCAATAAATTTAAATTAAGGATTTTTCTCCTCCTGCGTTTATGCAGCGAAGGCATTTTGACCTAAGAAAATTTGTGCAGTGAAAGAGTTAAATGCGGTTGTGACCAGGGCACAGTGAACAGGGTTCATAGAGTATTGAACAAATGTATTCTGTGTTTAGAACACAGCACATTATAACCCAGTTGATTTGGTGCACGAATGTAAATAAGTTACTGATCTTCCATGCAATACAGTGCACATTATCCCTTCTGCATTAAAATAGTACAATGCAGTCGTGTTTCAGCTTCCTGAAAGATGATGTAGTACTGGACATTCCTGTCAAGCACCCAGCAGTCATTACAGTTAAAACTTACTAATGCAGAGAAGCTGCTAGCAATGCCTTCAGTTGTTATTAGCGGGAGATTTTGTTATCACTGGGAAAAGAGAAATGAGAAGTTGTGGGAAGAACTGATCACCTGTTTTACTTTCACCACATATTGAGTACTTGATATGACACAGACCACAAAGAAAGTATTATGTCCAACAGCTCTTCCGTTGTTGCACATGTGTTTGGTGCTGCAGTAATGTGTTCACCAAGCTGCTCTGTAAAATTGGCTCCATTATTCCAGCTTGGGTGGTGGGGGAGACACCAGACAACAAGGTGATCTCATAAGCCTACTTTTATTTATTTATTAATTTTTTTTTTCCCAAAATAAGGAATGTAAACTACAAAATTGAAATGCTGAATACTCCTTGAAGAGACATGAATAAAATCAGTACTAGGCTTGAATATTTCTGGGTAAGTTTTGTTTATAATGTGTAGGCTACAGGTTTCTTTTCCACTAACAGTTGGAACTTCATGGCTGAAACAGATGGGAGGACAGTCTTGATACTTTGCCTCAGTGGCTTAGTGATCAGCTCTAAGATGTTGATGCTCTAGCAAATACATACTGATAAATAATGACAACATTATGGAAATTTGGACAGTTACTAGGAACAAATCTTGTACAGTGGAACCCAAATTGAATGTTCATTGGTTCAGGGTTTTTCCTTATTTGATGTTTAGTTTAATTGATTCTAAATCAGTAATCTCAGATTACTTCCATATAAGATTTTCCTCAGTCTAGGTTCCCAGAGACATCACAGATGGTAGTTTTACTATATCCTGTTTCTAAAATAGGATTTTATTAATCCTGTGTCTCAGAGACTGTCCTCCCATTGTCTTCTCGTCTGGCCAGAGGCAAAATTAAAAATCATGACATTTTCTGTAGAAAAAGATGTTTGATACTCTTCACTGAAATGTCTGGTGTTTTTGTGTATGATTAGGTGCACTGTTTTCATGTAATTTTCAGATTGAAGGAGATGGTAAGCATAGTGTGAAACAAAAGGATGTTAGGGAGGGGAGCAGGTCTCAAGAGAATTTCATAAATAATTGTTTTACTTAATGATGCTCAGTCATGAGAATGGAAGTATGCAAGTAAGAAATTTTAAACATTATGCTGTAACATGTGTTGACAAAACCCTCATGAGAAGGGGCACAGATATCTACTACCGATTTTTTTTTTAGTTTTTTACATGTAGAAATGAAATTTAAAGATAAACTGCCTTGTAATATTTGTAACACTAAATGTGTTGTCCTAATGAAGAGAAATTCTTTGATTTTTTTTAAGTGACGGTTCCTGTTTTGGCAGCTTTGGTTCATGTGATGAATGTTCCTATAACCTTGGGATGTGAAACCAAATGTTGCATTTAAAACATAATTTACTTAATTTTTACAATTATTAGTTTAGATGTACTGCTATCACTGAATCGAACAGTGCATGTGTGAAAACTGTATTGTCCTCGGCGCACTGTATCACCCTCAAATTGAAATACACCATTTAGCTAAATCAAGTGGGAGGCATATTTAAATGTGTATAATTGATGATGCATTGGAAGGTATCTGTAAGAATTCCATTATTATGTTGTTTATACTACACTACAGCAACTGAAGCATTGTTTCAGGTTTTTTTTGCCAGCATTTGATAGTCATTCAATGGATCAAGAAGTTCCATACTTCTGCGGAAGCTCAAGATTTGTTGCTGACACGCTGTCCATTGGATCCTATGAATTCCATCCCAGCTGCCATTCTGGTAATCTGTCAAATCACACAGATGCCTGATGTATTTCAATACATTTTCTGGATGTATTGGGTATCTGTGGGATAGCCATTCTTTCCTCTTAACCCTTTAACCGTTTCCGGTCGTCGCATTTGGAAAAATTTCTGCAGCCAGGTTGTCAAGGAATTTTAAATCCCTACAGAGCCACTAAGCAAGCTGTTTTGCTCAAAAAGTGAAAAAGCAAAATGTGTACTTCCCAGCACAATGCAAGAAGACAAATTCTCTGCCTTGTAGTGATGTATGACAATCAAGTGTGGAGAGAGGTTGTAGTGTTTTACTGGCTAAGCTGTTCTCTAGTATAAAATATATGCATATTACTTTCTTGTTATAATTATCACTTACACTTCTATGTACAAGGTGGTTCAAATATGACCGGGACTGATTTTTTTTTAAACCAAAATTGCCAAACACTTACTTGCACATGTCAGTCTTCAACGTACTCCCCTCCGGAGTCAACACATTTTTTCCAATGTTCTGGAAGCATCCTGATGCCCTTTTCAAAAAAGTTTTGTGGTTGGCGGCATATCCACTCCCGAACATTTTGGATGACGGCGGTGTTGTCCACAAACTGCATGCCTTGCAAGTCTGATTTGAGCCTTCCGAACAGGTAGAAATCACTTGGTGCCAAATCGGGACTGTACGGCGGATTGCTGGGACTCGGGAATGAAGTAGTGCACCCACGTTTCATCGGTGGTCACTATAGACTTCAAAAATGCATCACCTTCGTCTTCAAACTGCTGTAGGAGACGACTGGCAACTTGCATGCGCACCATTTTGTTCACGTCCGTCAAAGTGAGTGGTACCCACCGTGCATTCACCTTGCGATAGTGCAGGTGGTATTTCATGATGTCTTCTACACTACCAGCACTGATGGACAGCACTGCTCCAAGTTCCTTGATAGTGATGCGCCTATTCTCACGAGTAAGTGCGTCTGCACGATCAATGTTTGGCTTGGTGACGGATGTTCGCGGCTGACGATCATGTGGTTCATTCTCCACGCGCTCTCTGCCCTCTCTGAAGCACTTACACCACTCAAACACACAGGTCCGTGAGAGACACTCTTCCCCATACTGTTGTTGGAGTCTGTGGTGAATTTCAGCAGACGGGACGTTTTCTCCGAGGAATTTGATCACAGTGCGTTGTTCCACGCTCCGCGGTACCTTCTGTTCGCTCATCACTAGCAACTTCCAGACAGGACTGAACAGGTTCTAACCCTAACAGGAGGGAGGGTGGAGGTTGTGGCTTCACTCTCTCAAGGTCACACAGCTGCTGCACAGTGCAGCTTGTTTACAAAAAAATCAGTCCCGGTCATATTTGAACCACCTAGTACACAAAACACAAAAACCCAATAAACTATAGGACTTACACTAAAACTTTTTGAAGTTCTTGAGAGTGTGATATCTTTTGAAACATTCCCGAAGACACATGGCCAGTTGATTTTTCTGGCTCCCTTGACCTTCTGATTGCTGCACACAATGCAGTTTTTTTTTTTTTTCATATTGGCAGAAGGAGTGAGGTGCTGTATTTAGCCTCTCTCCTCTCTCAACTAACCCCGAATATGACCTCTTTCTTGGGTTGCGCACATTGCCTACTAGATTTTCAACAAGAGCTCGTTGATACTCGACATGACATTTGTTTCACTCACATGTATACCTTATGGCTGCTGTACAAAATGTATGCATTAGAATGCATACTTCCAGGCACCAGAAAAGGAGTTTTCTCTGCTGCTTCATAGATTTACGAATGAAAGCATATGTTGCACACTAATGATCGCTGCGATCTACACCACCCATATGCTTTGCATAGTCAAGCGCACACAATGGCTTTTGAATTTCTTTCTCCTGCCCCCTTTCTGAATGGTCACTATTTTTTCCATTGATGTGTCATGATATGTAGACATGAGAACCACCACCCTCTTGTCTTTCCAGCCCATTAGGACATTCCCTCTTCTGTAGGCAAGTGTGCCCACCCTTCATTTTCTTGATGGCCTCCTTCCTCAGTGGTTTTGGACTGCCAACTCTACCAGCATATGAGTGCCTGTTGTGTGGTGTTTTTGATTGTCCAATTCTTGGGCCAACTTAATCTGTCAGTGAAGAGATGGTAGCCTTCAAATACACTCAAATCTTGTCTGTCCATCAAGGAAAGAACTGTTCTTGAAGTGAAAAGTTTTTCTGAGTGTGGCAAGTTACACATGTTAGGCCGAGCCATAGCTCAAGCGGTTAGTCGTTGGCTTTCCACCGTGGTGGCCCAGGTTAGATCCCAGGTCTGGTCAAGTTGGATTTGTGGTGGACAAAGTGGCACTGGGACAGGTTTTCTCTGAGAACTTCAGTTTCCCCTGCCAATCTTCATTCCACCAACTGCTCCACAATCACCCTCACCTATCATCTGGGGCTGGTACAATAGGCCAGAAGTGGCCGCAGTCCCACCCCACTAGCAATAATATACACATTACCTGTAAGTTTCCGTAATACAGAATTATAGTGTGAACATAACCAGTGTCACTGTCAGCTTATAGAAATAATCTGTTGCCCCCACTTCGTAGGTTCTTTTGGATTATAAGTTTTGAAAATTACTTTGCCCTTGAACCCAATTGTTAATTCATTTATTGCAGTGTTTTTACCTGGCACAAAATATTTCTGAAACTGTTCTCTATATATTCTATCACCCCATGTACTTTCCTTGTTCTTTTGATGGCCTGGTTTCTTTATTCAGTGGTATAATTTCCTAAGTGAATTATCCAAAATATCTGCAAAAAGCAAACTCTGGACATTACATTGCCAAAAAATGGTATCTGTTTTGCCTACTCACTAGACCAATAGTCTTTCATGTCAGGTAATGGCATTAGGCCCATATTTATAATTAGACCTAAAAACGCCTTCATATCAGGAACTGACACAACAGACCAAACCTACTCCAAATGGACCTCGGGCTAAGCTGAAGTTCTGAAATTTTGTGTCTCGCATACCTGTGTGTCTCTATAACAGTGTTATTCCAAAGCTCGTCCTTGAAAAATAAACTAAAATAATCCATGGGCTCTGCATCTGGTAGGTTGAATTGAGGCCCTGCATTTTTAGCAAATATGTCCAAAGTGGCTCTGGGGTCCACCCAGCCTCCTGTCCAGTGGGTGTGAAGCTGACCATTCACCTCCAGCTAGTGCCATGGTCAAGAAAATTGTGGATCTATACATTCATTCCCTCATATGCCTTCATGGCATAGTGCTTAATTAGTTAAGCACAGGGACAACTTTACCTTGTACATTGCACTACATGTTAAATAAAGTTGTCAGTCTGTAAGCAGAAAATATGCACACTAATCAGACCAAATATTGAACTGAGAGACTTCAAGATACCCCAAGATCTGCATGTCCCTCCATTTAAAAGTAAATGTATGGTGTTGAAGAATGTAAAATTATGTTGGATTTTAGGTTCTCACAGTGGTGATTGAACAGTCTGTGTTATAACAGTGTGCAGTATGGAGAGAGCTCAGTGTTTCGGAGGGCAACTGGCCTGTCTCCAAACTGCACACTGTTATAATACAGAAGCAATGCAAAATTGGTTAACCCGACATTGTTTGTGCGGGCCTTTCAGTGGGACCAGAATAAATTAGGAACTGCAAATCGAAGATATGCTGCATGAGCTTGGTCCGCTTTCTCACGAACCCATTTCCTGTATATCAGAGGTGTCCAACTGGCAGGCCACCGCTTGGTTGTGTGAGATCTGTAAGATTATCGAGTTCCTAAAATATGTGTTAACACTTGCCTTGTTTAAAAAGGCAGAGAATCTCATCCAAAGCAGTTTATAGGAAGTGCTTATTAAATATCGTGTAATTTTTCACTTGAATTTAAATGACTCCAAGGTCATGTGCAATACTGATACAATTTTGCAGCATTTTAGTGGCTGATTTTAAGTACTGTGATCCCAGTGTCAGTAGTTTTAAGTTTCTGGGTCCGTATATTTATGTGCTTATGGCGCACAGATTAGATCATAGTAGGGCACATATTTGTATTAGCATATTTTTTAAGAGTTCTGCTGTGTAGGATATAATGTGATACATTTCAGAGGAACATGTCATGTGCCAGAGATAACTCTTCATAACCACTGCTGCAAGATCCTACAATATATTTTTTACAAAGCTCATTTCAGAACTACTCTAGACACTGTTGAATGTCCAGTATACGCTACAGGTTCCTAAACATGTGGCACTGGTACTCAGTGCAGATAAGTGAGGAGTAATTAATGATAGCATAGTGTACTTGGTATAGGGACTTCCTCTGGGCTGGAGTTCAAGTCCTGGTAGGGTCAAGAAATATCTCTTCTCTGTGGGATTGTCGATACTCCAATAGACAACCACTGCGGTAGATAGAGTTTTATGGCCGTTCGGCTGGTCTGTCTGGCCAGTAGAAATAATGTCTACTGCGGTGTGTTGGCTAATGTTGCGGCAGCTGAGTTAATTGTCCAGTTGCCAGAAGTTGCGTGGTCGCAGAGCGTGGTTGCTGGAGTGGCGGCAGCTGTGCCAGTTGCCCGGTGTGTTGGGCATGACTGCCAGAGAGCCGAGGCAGCCGTCCCTGACACAGTGAAAAGCCGATGACTCCAAAGACTGATCGCTCTGGACTAGGTGTAATGGCTGACTGGCTGATGTGGTCACTGATGATTGCTGGGTTGGAGCTGCTCCTTTTATACCATGCTTGATAGAGGAGCGAAATTTGCAGTTGCTATTGTGAGCGCTGATTGGCTAGCACAGCAAGTGTGTATAAATACGAGTGCTGGCAGCAATGTGATTGGTTAGCGCGCGTGATGGTGAAAAATGAGCCGGACAGCGAGCGCTGTATAAATATGAGAGCTGACAGCAATGTGTAGCAATGTGCCATGGACTTGGGAGTGAGTGTTGACTGTTGATCGGCGAAACAGCATGATAATATGTGGGATGTTCCCATATCTCCATGTCCAGACTGACTCTGGGATCCATCCAGCCTCCTGTCAAATGGGTACTGGTAGCTAATCAACTGGAGGTAAAGTGGCCTGGGTGTGAAGCTGACCACTCACCAACTAGTGCCAAGGTAAAGAAAATTGTGGATCTATACATCCACTCCCCCATACGTCTTCATGGCCTAGTGCTTAATTAGTTAAGCAGAGGGACAACTTTACCTTACCAAGGTAATGGGACAATCAGCGTGGGTTGACACTCCCACCCCACAAAAGAAGTTGGATATGCAGCCTCGTATCTCAGATTATGGGATGGGAACCTCACTGACTTGGCATACAGAAACCATAAGTCAGTAACTGGTGGCAGAAGCCAAAGGAGAGGGAGTTCTGGAAGATGATCAAGACCCAAAAACAGGTTGAAGAGCGTGGAAAAAGAAGATGAATATTCTGCTTTTTATTACTTGATTTGCATACTTTCACTGTGGCCGGTTTTCTTCAGAGTATAATTTCAAGCAGAAGTAGGCCATTAACATTTCTGTTGTATATGTATGACTGATACCTGTTCACTAGGGTAGAGAATGCATGGTGTATAATATCTGTCCATGAACTATGGTAAGCCTTATTCCAGTATGAGATTTCTTTGTTGCATGTCAGTTAGGATCTCTTAAGATTCATCTTTTAACCAGCAGTGGTATTCCCAGAACTTTTCTATGAGTATCCTTTTGTTTGTACTTCAGAGCTGTACAGTGTTCTGTTATGTTTCTCCAGGCCATATGACAGCTTCGGAATGTACTAGTTATTTCTCAGATGACAGCAACATGTTGAATTCTCATGGCTCTCTGAAGGTAGTAACAATGTATGTTGTATGTTAGGGCAGTGTTTCTCAAATGGTTGGGTGGCAAATGTGGTCCATTAATAATTAATATTCTGGGATCCACCATGTCTTCTATTCACAGGGTACCAGCGGTTCTTTCCCCGGGGGCAAACTGGTTGGGGCATGAAGCTGACCACCCATGTCTAATGCTGAGGTCAAGAATGGTGGAGCTATACCTCCACTCAGCCATGTCTTCATGGCATAATGCTTAATCAGTTAAGTACAAGGCCAACTAACTTATTCATGGAGCCAAGTCCTTGAGAAGCTGCCAACTGTGCAGCTACTCAACTTCCCAGCATTTTATGGAACTCAAAGGTTCATTACCATGTTCACAAAAGTCCTTCACTGGTCCCTATCCTGAGCCAGATCAATCCAATCCATATCCCATCCTCTCTCTCAGATCAATTTTAATATTGTCCACCCACCCATGTCTTGGTCTTCCCAGTGGTCTTTTTTTCCTTCTGCCTTTCACACCAATAACCTATATGCATTCCTCTTCTCTCCCATTCGTGCTACATGCCCTGCCCATCTCATCCTCCTTGACTTGATCACTCTAATCATACTTGGAGAAGAGTGGAAGTTATGAAGCTCCTCATTATGCAGTTTTTTCCAGCCATAATTGTAAAATACTCTGAAAAGGATGAGCATCATTTTTATTGTGATGGGATGCAAGATTCAAAACATTGAGGATTACTGTTACAGAACACTGAAAGACTTAATATATGAAGCCATGTTCAGAATTCATTTTATTAAAATAATGTCACACGCACACAAGTTTATCACTAGTACATTTTTATTTATTCGCTTGGGGGGGGGGAGTCCAACTGGGTCCACTCGGCCCGGCGGCCACTGATAGGCCTATTGTAGCCTGTCCCGGGTGATTATGATGATGGAGAATTTGGTGGAATGAAGATTGCTAGGGGAATCCGAAGCATGTGGAGAAAACCCACCCCAGTGCCACTTTGTCCACCACAAATCCCACTTGACCAGACCAAGGATCGAACGTGGGCTGCCGCAGTGGGAAGCCAGCAACTAACCGCTTGAGCTATGGCACAGCCTTTATGCAAGAATTCTACTGTACAATTCAATTTATTACTACGACTATAACAGCTTTTATTACTTGGAAGTTTCCTGGCTTTTGGTTGTGCTAGTGTTCTTCTGTTTACTCTGCTCCAGTTGCCTTAAAACATATTCATAGCCCTGTTTACTCAACTCAGCCGTCTTATTGGGAAGGTCACTCAAGAATACAAACGATGCAATTACTCCTTTATTCCAATAATTCTTTGTCAGGAAGGAGATTTCTTCTACCTTTGGCAGTTCTGGCACCTGAAAATCAAAAAGATATGTTCATAAGACAGAAAGACATGCAATGGATCTGTGTGCCCTGTGTAGCTGAAAAATTAAATAAGTGAGGACAACATTTAAGTTCCTTCTAGCACACAACTTATTCACCTAAATTTTGGAGTTTTCATTTTTCTGTCTGTGTGTGTGTGTGTGGGGGAGGGGTTATCCAGGTTACCTAATAAAATCCCTTCCTTAGATTTTCTTAAGTGCTTAAAACAATGGAACAGTTGAAAATAGCTGACATTCATATGCTTTCTGTTTCCCCCTTCTTTTCCTTCCTCAAAAGAAGTGCATATGTATGCAACCGTCTAAGCATGTCATCCTGTAACATTTTTCTCACCTTGTAATTTAGTCACTTCAGAACTATGCCTCTCATGTTTCAAGAGGTTCCATTTTGTGAAGGGACAGATTTCTGCAAGAAATAAGTGTCTTGCCCTTTGGCACTGACTTGCAATGGAGGTGTACGATCAAGGAATTATTACTGAGGAGCTTCAAAAAAGAAGACACATAAAGAAGCCTAGGAAGGAACTTCTCCATGAGACTATTGTATCCCAAATAATGGATAATGAGATTTAATGCTTGTGACTGCGCTCTTTTGCACTTTGCCCAAGGGACTATGCAGTTACTGCTCACCAGCCTCCCTGTCATAATACTGAATTATTTCACCTGATCAGTTCTCTTTACCTAAAAGGGCACATTTTCAAACTGGGACTGACAGAAAACCCAACGTGTGAAAGGTGCCTACAAGAAGATGAATCAGCCACGCACATCTCATGTGATTGTGAGGCTATAGCTTATCCAAGATATCGCCACCTGGGTCGATTCTTCATGGAACCAAGTGACTTTTATGATGCCCCCATAAATAAAGTCCTACATTTCATTCGAAGTGTAGGTTTAATAAAGGGTTAATCCAAAGGGGAAGCACAATGGATCATTGAAGGTCGCAGTAGGAGGGCCAGCTTTTATGGCTCACCCCTCATACTCATACTCAGTTCTCCTTCCTTTCCATTTCCATCTTGTGGTTTACATACTATACTGATGCCATGGAAAGATGTCCCAAGGATGGCAGGGATGATGACACTCAAGGTTTCCCAATTTTTACCTATTCTATTTCCCTTTTTTGCCCCTCTACCCTAAGTCAACCAGCTCAACACATGCAACTAGTCAAGGTTACCACTGCTTACACTTGTGTGAACAGAATTCCTAGACAACTGGAGAGAAAGCCATAATACCTCCAGTGAGATGTACTGACAGATTCTCACTGGCTTACCATCTTATCTGCAACACATCCTTCTAAAACTTAATTAAAAGTTTCTAACATACACACAGTGCATTTATTTAAAAGCTCTTGTACATGACTGCTGGAGTTCAAGTCCTGGTAGGGTCAAGAATTTTCTCTTCTCCACATCGTCCATACTGCCTCTGGGGTCCACCCAACCTCATATCTAATGGGTGCTGGGGGGCATGAAGCTGACCACTCGCCTCCAGCTAGTGCCAAGGTGAAGGAAATTGTGGATCTATACATACACCCATACACTTTCATGGTGTAGTGTTTAATTATTAAAGCACAGGGACAACTTTACCTTTACCCTTACTGACAGATTCTAATCATGACACTTGCAGGATGAGGGAGGAACGGATGACAGTAGACATACCTACTGGTCACTACGGTACTTGTGTAGTGCTCAGCTGAGCTGAACTAAAGCAATTGTGTTTGTAGCTCTACAGAGCAGAGCATTATTTCAGCAGTGAAACTGACACTGAGTATACTTTTTTTTTTATTGCTAGGGGGGTGGGACTAAGTCCCTTGCACTGCGGCCACTTCTGGCCTATTGTACCAGCCCCAGATGATAGGTGAGGAAGATTGGCAGGGGAAACTGAAGTACTTGGAGAAAACCTGCCCCAGTGCCACTTTATCCACCACAAATGTGGTGGCTCAGGTAATAGTTGCTGATTCATGCTGCTGCGCGTCTTTAATGGCTCCAGCTTCCTGCATTCCTCACAGCGTGCAATGTAGATGCAGTGCATCTGCGGATGGTCTTAGTACAAGTTTACTTGCTAGACACAGCAAAATAGGACTACAGCAGTAACCATGAAGAGTTCTGACTTCTGGGATGCGACACAAGTTCACAACTGTTTTGCAGAACATATTACCTGCATTTTCAGGGTTGAAGAATGGGTCAAACAACCAGCAAGAAACATAGCCTTGTTTGCTTGGCATACTTTTCATACCTGAAGATGGAGGCAGTATATTACTCTGAAATGTCAATTAACTAGACTACACATCCCACTACTGTATCCCAGAAGGCAGTACTCTTCACAGCTGTCAAAACTGTAGAGTCACACAGGATGATGGGACAGAGAGCACGATACATGACCTAAATGAAATGTTATAACTGCTGCTTTATACTTACTGAAGTTGCTGTGTCTATTAGGCCTCTGTTATGTCATCTAACTTGAAATGTTTCCTTGGAAAAAAAAAGTTGTGTTCCATCCAAGATGGTTCCATTGAGACAGGAAATATAGTGCACTTCAGTTCCTTGTAGAATCTTTACTTATAGACAGATATCGTGTGATCATCTTAAGAGTTTCTTGCAAATTGTTGAGCTGCTCAAGCAGATGAGCCTGAGGTTCCTCTCAAGTTGGGTCACAGAGGAAATGTTCTCTGGTACTGGACAAAAATGAAACTGGATTGGAACAGCGAGTGGTCACTGAAGGGAAACTGAAGTTTGTGTTTTGCTAATCATTTACTTTGAAAATACTTCAAGTGCCTTGCACAGGATAGCAGGATTAGAGTTTCCTCTGTTTCTGAACAAGAACTTGACTACATAAACATAAGCTTTTGATAAAGGTGCCATGAATGTATACATAATAGAGAGCACTTTCAGCATCTGCTGTAATCTGAGAAAGTTTTATTTGTAATTTGTTAGGCTATAGGCTTGAAGATTCCACTAGCAGTTTGAATATCCATAGCCTGACCAGACAGAAGGAACATCAAACTTTTCCACCAGCAGCTCAATGATTTATGGGAAGGTGTACTACCATTAGACTTCAAACTGTATGCAGTTAGTTAAGGTGAATTTGAATGAAATTATTATCAGAGTTCCATAATCACAAGCACATCCTCTTTCTTTTTCATTAAGTTTACCTCAACAGGGACTTCCTTCACATATGGTGCTACATTTTTATAAATTTTTGAATAAAGTTCTGTTGTATGTTCACTGCTCTTCCATACACCTTCATCGATGGTATAATAAACCACACCACCAACTAAACCAACTTTAACTCCAAACCTGGAAAGAAAATAGTGATTTGTCTTATAATGATAATATTCCAGTATCAGCATAATTTTTAAGACAATCGAATATGGGTCATAATATTAATACAATATAAATTACATTACTTTCAAAACTACACTACTCACATAATCATTATCACCATTATGCATATTATCGTCTAAGTTTCCTACGTAGTCTACGCATATTACATGCGACCTCACTGATGCAGAATCTACTGTACTACCACGAATAAATATGCATCTCTCACTTAACCTATGAACGGATCCCTCAGAATTACGAGGCCATATTTTTTTCTTCTCAAGCAAGTATTCGTTAAAATTGTCTTTCACTGTGTTAGAGGAAGGCCACATTGTGTTCATCTATACATCATATGCTAACAGTACCAATGACAATGTATATTTGAGTATCAATATTATCTGTAAAAATTATAAAATGGACAGGGGAATATGCATACAAATTTTATCTAAATAGTCCAACTTGATTTTCGTTCCAAACGTTTAGTATTCTTATATTATGCCTATGAGTACAAACTGTATAAGAAAGAACTATATTTCATACATACTTTAACAAACGATATGCCATTTTACAAGCTTTCCTAAACAACCTTTCCTAACGGCCATTTATATCGATTTATAAACTTGCATGAAAGACGATATGAACCGTGCAATATACTTCTGCTGTTCATTCGACCCAATAGTACGATGATAAGCACAGAAAGTATACTTACCCTTGATTCTGGTAATACTCTCATCTGTGGGCGGTACTGACGGGAGCGGAGTTGATTTGGGTGTTGGTGTACATTTGTGTTTATTTCTGCCAGTGCCGGTTGTAATGCGTAAATTATTTTTGCATAAAGCCTGGTTTACTTGAGTTTCTGAGATTTATATGCTTCGGAAGCGCTGAAAAGTGTAAGTATATTCAACACGTCTATAAGTATGATGGACACATCATGTTTCAATAGTGAGGTCACAAACCGTGTCGATAAATATTCAGTGTTCGTTGGCAGTTTCAGCTCGTGTGCTTTCCTGGCTGAATCTATTATATTTGCTCATCAGTTCTATGCACATAATTGTTTAAGTAATTTTGCCTACTTCATAAGAACGAGTCGGTTTTGTCAGATTAGACCTAAAATGCTGAATCTTTCAACATAGAGAGAAGCATGGCGGATCGCAAAGCAGAACTTGAAAGGAAGAAGGCAAAATTGCAGGCCCTTCGTGAAGAGAAAGAAAGACGTCGAATTGAAAAAGCACAGAAAGATGTAAGTAGAACTTGACTTTTACCTTAAATTTGAAAAGAGAACTGTTTGAATTACAGTATACTAAGTTCATGTATGTCCATTTTTCAGGCCGAGGAGGTTGCAATTAGAGCTGTCAGTTCTGAAAAGGATCAGCGGAAGGAACTGGACCAAATGTTAAGCTCACTGGGTGTGGCACCGGTTTCAGATGTCCTTTCGAGCCTTTCCAGTCTGTCAAGTCTGACACCAGAACAGAGTGCAAATGGCACTCCTGACTCCAGCCTGCAGCTACATACAGCACCTCCTGCTGCCTCAAAGTAAGTGGTTGTTAATAAGTTCATGGAGAATTCTGATAATTGTCATAAATAAAATAACCCTAGATTTTAAGTAAAGGGTTTTAATATTTACTATAATAATTTCATATCCATCACATGGTATACTAACTATTTAAATGTACAGCGCTAAGCCTAACACCATAAAATAAAATATTCTATAATAATCTGGTATAGAAGGAACAAATTTTGAGCAAAGTTACCAGCTTTCATGAAATTGGAATTTAATTTTATTAAGTGGGTGGGCATGTGGATTGCATATGTTAGATTCAAGGTTTTCACAGGAGTGACTTTTGTAATGTGATGTAGTCAGGTAAATTATAAGACTTTTGCCTCCATCTTCAGAGTACTACCCTGCCACAGAAGACTACAAAAATCTCCAATTGTCAAAGTTATGAAGTGGCAGAAAATTATTTTTGTTTCTTGTTTATTATGGAATTTAGAAAAATGGCCTGTGTGTTGCTATCATGTCAGAATTTATATATTTGACATACTGGTATTCTGACATGGAATGTTAGGTGGGTCCCTTCTCACCATGGTATGGCGCATCCTCAGGTTGTAGATGGAGGAGACACCCTCTGGATATGGAGGGAAGCAGTGAATATACTGAGTAAGCAGTCACAGAGAGACAACAAGGGGTGGTCCTTCAGCTTGGGGGTTGAGCATTGGGCTCACCATAAAAAATAAGCTTTTTATGAAAATATTCAAAAAGCTTCGGACCTGGATGGATTCTGTGATTAAAGAAATAAATGGAAAAGTGTTGGGGAGAATATTTGGACCAAAGAGAGATGAAGTGACAGGAGGTTGGGGAAAACTGCATAATGAGGAGCTTCATAATTTATATTCTTCTCCAAGTATAGTTAGAATGATCAAGTCAAGGAGGATGAGGTGGGCAGGGCATGCAGCATGAATGGGGGATAGGAGGAATGCATATACGATATTGGTGGGAAAGCTGGAAGGAAGGAGACCACTGGGAAGACCAAGACGTAGGTGGATGGACAATATTAAAATGGACTTTAGGGAGATAGGATGGTATGGTATGGACTGGATTGATCTGGCTCAAGATAGGGACCAATGGAGGGCTCTTGTGAACACAGTAATGAACCGTTGGGTTTCATAAAATTCTGGGAAGTTTTCAAGTATCTGTACAACTGGCAGCTTCTCAAGAAGGGCTCAGCTCCATGAATGATGATGATAATGATGGTATTTAGAAGTTCAAAGATGAGTAGGCTTCCAGTGGCACAGCATTGATGCCAGGGTCAGTGTGTGCCAACTTGCAAGAAAGGAAGGAAATGGTAGACCGTAAACTACCAACATAAACAGTTAAATTAAATATTTTTATATATAACAAAATATGACATTAAGTTTTTTATTTAAACAGTTATGTACAAGACAGTGTTCTCAGGAGTAGGACATAATGATTTGAACATGACAATTTTTGCAAGTAAATTATGTATAAGTCAAGAATTAAAAACGTGTTCTGACTTGGGAGTTTTTGTGCTGTCCAGGTGAAACACATTCACTAGTGTTTCTTCATATTCCTTTATTGGACACTACATATTTTAGTCTAGGTGGCCATCTTGAGGTGTACAGGAAACCATATTACAGCGAACAGCAGAATCCGTAACCATAAGAACCTGTACACCTCAAGATGGCCACCTAAACCAAAATATGTAGTGTCCAATAAAGGAATACTGAGAAAGAATAGTGAACGACATTGCACGTACACAACACAAAAGCTCTTAAGTCATATCTATACAGTGCAACAGGATGCTGAATTATAACATAATTAAAAACATGTTTTGTTTATCAGTTGTATTCTTTATATTAACACTTTGCAGACCGGTGGCATATTTTTATGCCCAGTGCTTTTAAATGTGGTGAACCGGCGGCATATTATTATGATTTGAGGACATGTTAGATTGTAACACACTATACCTCACTCTGGCACCACCCAAATGAATGACTGCTACGTAATATTACTCCGGAATGTTTGGTTAGTAGGCAGTAACTTGACCTCACTGTTTTGGTTCCCCCTCCAAAGGAAAATGATCTTTGACCCTTCAAGCTCTTATGTACCAGGCAGGAAGTTAGTGCAATATGAATCAAGGACAGAAGTGGTTGAACACCAAGCAATCTCTCAGAGAAAAAGAAATATCTGACCTGTTCTCCAATGATCTATCTGATGTGCCTTGTGAGAGGAGTAGTGAAAGTGATTCAGACAATGGCAGTGACAGGGGACAACAAACAATTGTGGCCACAGACAATAAAAGTGAAAGTAGCTCCAAGGAAAGTGCAGGTAGTAAAATTGCGGGGACAGCCACATGGGGAAAAGTGGACAAAGCGCCTACTTTGGGACAGTTTACTGGAAACCCAGGGGTGAAACAAATTCCATTGGACCAACACAAGTGTCTGAAGTAGCAGAACTGTTTTTTGGAGATGTGGATACTCGTGTTGTGAATATGATTTCCACAATTTACAATTTGAGCATGGTTGATGTTCAAAGGAGACATGGACAGGTAAAGAAGTCTGTCTGTATTTCTGAGTATAAAATGTTCATGAAGGGAGTTGATAGAGTGATCAATGCTTGTCCTATTATTCTCTTCCTAGGAAAATAATAAAGTGGGCAAAGAAAGTTGCCTTTTGGCTTATAAATTGTGCCATTTTCAATTCATTTTTGGTTTACAAAAATCTAAATCCTGATTCAAAATTGAAATACAAAGCATTTCTGATGAATGTGGCAAAGGCCTGGGCTACAGACCAGATGGTGGCGGCAGAACCAGAGTCAGGCACAGACTTAGTGCTACCGGGCCCATCAACTCCGACCCCTCGCAGTCCTCATGTAGACACCCCTGGGCGACTCTCGGGTGATGTGCGGAAACATACCCTCGTGAAAATTGTGAAGAGTGAACATTCCAAGGGGAAGCATCCCTCTAGGCAGTGCTGTGTTTGCACAGTTCACAAAAAAAAAGGAGTATGACTGTCTACATTGCAAGTTCTGTGTAATGCCACTTCACAAAGGGGAATGTGTCCAGAAATATCACACTCTCAAGCACTTCTAGAAGCATTGGTAAGTGTTCTCCAAAAATTTTAATTCATAAAATTAGTTAGGAGATTTTATATTAATTTTTAAAGTGAACAGTGCACAAGTTAGGGTAGCAGTTTTAAAAATGCCGGTCCCCAGGGCGATTTAAATATTTAAATTGGCAGTCTGCAAAGTGTTAAACAGCCTGTAATTTCTGTGTATTTTCTGTCTAGGTAAAGTGAAGTGTGTAGTTCAGGAGAGTGCTTTCTGGAATGTTTGAGAAAGGAGCTTAACCTAATACCAAACCTAACCAAAAATCTTAACCTAACATAACCTTCATTTTATAGTTTTAGATGAACACTTAAGGCACCAGAGGCTATGTTATGTTAAGCTTTGTGGTTTCAGGTAGGACTTTCATGAAAGTTATTATTTTACAGTATTTTCCATTATGGAATATGTGACAGATTAGATTATTTCTTTGCTCTTGTGTAAAATTTTGAATTGTGAATGTTCAGTGTGTGTGGTATTAGATATCTTCAGTTCTTGTACTCTGAAAAGATACAAATTTTTAAAGTAAACATGTTTAGATATGCTGTTAAAAGCTATCCCTGTAACAGGCCATGGAGGCCCATAGGGTTGTGAGACATTGAGGCTCCCATATTTTCTAGACAGCCCACAGATGACAGTGAGGTTGTGAGCCTTATGTGCTGGCAGACCATGTAAAGATATGAATTTTTAAAGTAAATGTTTTTAGATGTGCTGTTAAAAGCTATTCCTGTAACATGTCATGATGGCCCATAGGGTTGTGAGACTTTGAGGCTCCCACATTTTCTAGACAGTTGGCTCAGATGGCGGTGAGGTTAAGTAAAGCTATCCCTGTAACATGCCATGATGGCCCATAGGGTTGTGAGACTTTGAGGCTCCCACATTTTCTAGACAGCCCACAGATGGTGGTGAGGTTGTGAGCCTTATGTGCTGGCAGACCTTTACACCCAAGAAGATTCCTGACACTTACTTCTGTCAGAGACTGAGTCGACCCTAGGGCCATTGCGTGGCTGGAAGGATTAGGTCAATTGAAAAATCCATGACCTCATCAGATACCATATAACAAACTTCCACCCCAACAGAAACATTCAATAGAGCTACAAGCCACAAACCAAGAAAACCATAAGGCAAATACATGCATAGTAACTATTCAAGGACACCCAAATGAAACAAATGGTTTACCCACATAACCTAGACTCTGAGGAACTACATAAGAGAAACAAACCAGCATACAGTGAGCAGTGGATTCCCTTAGCACAGCAACCTATACACTTGCTGATGGTCAGTTAGGCCAAAACATGTAGTAACAAAAAAGAGAAAATGGCGAGAGAATGAATATTAACCAATGTTGCACATGGATTGTAAAAACGTGGGGTGCAGATCTATGGAGTGAAACAAGATGCCACAATTTAATATTCTTAAATAAACTGCAAATAAATAAGAAATAAATTGGCCATTTGTGTATAAAGCATGTTGTTGCTGTATGTTATGTATGCACTAGCAGAAAACAGTGACCCTCAGCTCCCTTACTGAGTACTGTTCGCCAGATTATTATGTGTAGTCTATTTTTGTCACATCCTTGAACAGAATGGCTCACTTGCTGCTCTTCTCCATACAGTTTGAATCATCTGGTGAAAACTTCTGTTATTTAGCTGGCATTTTAATTAGCTTCAGGTGAGTAGAATGCAGTGTTAACTAAACAAAACAATGGCAGAGAATTGTGTACTTGCAGCAAGCGACGAGCCAGTCAGCTGAGTGTTGTCAGTGTGCAAAGTACCAATATTCCTCCACGTGAAATGGTCACATATGCCAAGCAGACACAGACTGTTTCCTCAGGCCATGAAAGGGACGGTGAGTACACGCCAGCTTTATTGTGTGTACGAAAGTGCACATTTGATTTTTATATGTGTGTACGTGTGTGTTCTTCGATTGTCAGTGTTTTGATTTTGTTTGTCACAATTATTGAAGAGCATAGGTACAATTTCCTGGACTTTATCCATTGTCTGACATTCTCTGAACCAGAATGAATCATTGTGTGAACTGGATCTGTCCCTGTCCCCTGATGAAGGAAAGATAAAAGTTGTCCCTGTGTTTAAGTAATTAAGCACTACACCATGAAGGCATATGGGGGAATGGGTGTATACATCCACATTTTCTTGGCCTTGGCACTAGTTGGAGATGAGTGGTCAGCTTAATACCCTGGCCGCTTTACTCCCAGGGAAAGAGCCCCTGGTACCCCTAGATGGACCCCAGATGACGATATGGAGAAGAGAAAATTCTTGACCCTACTGGGACTCGAACTCCGACCTCTTGGTCATCCAGCCTGTAGCTATCCCGGCTGACCTCCTAATGGCGGAGGGAAGGGGGTCCAGTCTGATAGATTCAATTGAATGGGTACCCTCCACCTGAGGATGGTAGCTGATGCAGCTCCTGAAACAGTGTGTTCTGTTTTTTAGAATATTAGACAATGGACAGAGTGCAAGAAACCGTTAATCTTTAATGTCATCATAATCGTGTAGAACTAATACATAGATACAATTTTTCTTTTTGTTTCTGTAACAGTTGTGTTGAATTTCACTATTTTATTCCTCTCTGATTTGTTTCCCTATATTATTATGCTGAATATATTTTGGGCATTGGACAGCGTCCACTGTAACTGAATGCACCCCTTAGAGACATTTGACTGAAGGAAGAATCTGTTACATGTAATCATACAAAATTACATCAGTTCATATAATATCCTCATGTTTTATGAAGTGCATAGGACATTGTCCTTCATTCCATGCAGATATGTGCTTGGTTTTGAAGTACAGGTTTTAATACCATACATTTTAACCATTTCCAGATTCTGATCTCTCTTGTTCTAAGCAATTAATTTTTTTTTTTTTTTTGTATTCTTCATTAATAATATTGGATTTAAAAGTTCACTTGAAGTTGTTAATATGATGTTCATGCAAGTTAAAATTGTGGAAGCCTAGGGACATCTGTCTTGTATTTTCCATGAACAGAAATACATGTCTGTCTCTGGATTGCTTATACTGATATTACTGAATGTGGTGTTCTAGTAATATAGCAAACCAGAACACTCATGGAGCACACATATGCTTTACCTGCTGCTTATGATTGATTTTCAATATAAAGAGCCATTTTCATGAAGTTGCAGCACAAATTAGTTTTGTTTAAATTCGTGACATGGGCAGTGGAACCTCGCTACCCTGAATTTAGAAATATGATGACTTACAGTGAAAGAAATTTGTGTATTGTTAAAAGCACATATTTGAAATAATGAAACTGGAAGCGATCACTTGTATGGTTTTATGGATGGCTCATAGGTCTGGGGTTAGTGGTACTGAGTTGTGTCAGTGTAGATTTTCTGTGTGCTCTTCGCATTGTTGGTATTTAGCTGCAGAGGACTTGATGAAAAGCGTTTAGGTGATCACAAGTGGACCTTAGAAGAGGTGATGAAAAATATTTTAGCAGCCACTTTTTGTTAACCATATGGGCACTCCCTAGTGGATAGAACTCCTTGTTTCATGTAATTGCAGCTCCATCTGGCGCTCACGGCCCACTGCACACTGCAAGATCAGTTATAATTTCTGCCAAGTTGTAGCCCCAAAGGTGGAAACTGCACAATTTGCCAATACATTGGAAAAGATTCAACTTTCTGAGCAGCACATTCCTGAAAGCCAAAATCATACAGTCCTGTATTAGGTGTGGAAATGAAAGTCATAGCGAATGAAGCTGGTTTGAGTCTGCTCGAGACCATGTAGATTTTGTGTTGAACATATCTGATTCAGGGCTGATTCTCGTGTTGCTCTTGCATTATCTTTCTGCTTACATGATTGTTAGTGCAATAAATAGTGTTCAGTAGCTGCAGAGTAGATCAACTTAATAATGAAAAGGAAGGATACTTTGCAGTGCAGTGGCTCTTCAGAACAAAATACTTCAGCAAGTTTTCTGAATAATGAGTGCTGAGACCGGTTTCAAAATCCCAGCAGTTTATATGGTGTTATGATGCTGTTTTTTTTGCAGTTCTTTGTTCCAGTATGGTTCATTTATTGTTATGCATTGATCAGTTTAAAAATTGTTCTATCTTCTTGAAGCATATTCTCACCAGAAACTCATTTAGAGAGGGATACTTAAGAGGTTCACACCTCCCAAGATTGTTTGTGATAGTGTCAGAATATTTTTTCCTGACAAAAAATATGTTAGAAAAGAAAGATGCTATGATACCAAGTATCATACTGTAATAATAATGAGTGTGCACTTGATTTCTTGTTTGCTTATGTTCACATTACATTCCTTGTATGATATATTGCAATCAATAAGATGCTATTACACACTAATATACTACTCTGTCCAAAAAGTATCCGACCTTGGGCCAGGAAAACGAAGTTCTGTATCTGGGTGGTTAAAGTACCTAATCCCCTTCAAAAGTAGGCCCCTTGTGACTCCACACACTTAGCCCAGTGGTCCTTCCATAGCTGGAAGCAATTCTGGAAGGCTTATTCTAAAATGGTGTGCAGCTTTGCCATCACGTTCTGTATGATGTCCTGGTGGCTGTCAAAACGGGAGCCTTTTAGCAGTGTCTTCAATCTTGGGAACAGCCAGAAATCATAAGGAGCCATGTCAGGAGAGTAGGGAGCCTGGCGAACCTGCAGAATGCCGTGCTTGGCCAGGAAACCCTGGATCAGGTGTGATGAATGAGCTGGGGCGTTGTCATGATGCAGCTGCCAGTTTAGTGCATCCCACAGCTCCAATCTCTTGCGCTGAACTGCATCACAAAGATGGCGGAGGACTTCTTGGTAGTACTCCTTATTGACAGTTTGGTCTAGTGGAGCATACTCATGATGCACAACACCCCGGTAATAAAAAAAGCAGTCAGTATCACTTTCACATTGATCTGAACCTGTCATGCTCTTTTGGGCCTCAGTGATGTTGGATGCTTCCATTGTGATGCCTGGACCTTGGTTTCCAGGTCATATCTATACACCCACGACTCGACACCGATGATCACAGTTTTCAGGAACTCAGGATCCCTGTTGGCGCACTCCAGCATGTCCTGCACGACCTCAAGGTGGAGTTGTTGCTGCTCTGGCAAAAGGAGCTTTGGCACAAATTTGGCCTCCACTCTTGGCATGCCCAAATCTTTAGTTAAAATTGTGTTTGCGGAACCTCTGCTGATCCCAACCTCATCAGCAACTTCCTGGATGGTCAAATGATGGTCCTCCATGATCAGTGCCACACTTTTTCCGTGACCTCAGCATTTCAGCTAGTTGAGTCTCCCGGAACGCTGGTCACTGTCCGCCAACATATGGCCATCTTTAAAGTGGTTGAACCACTCTTTAATTTGAGTGACCCCCATTGTGTCATCGCCAAAAGCCTGCTGAATTTTGCGGATTGTTTCTGCTTGGGTATCCGCAAGTTTCTGACAAAACTTGATGCAGTATCG
>NW_019724603.1:1078029-1170231 GCF_002891405.2 Cryptotermes secundus
TCACGCCCTGCGGGGACGCAAGAACACGGGGGGGGGGGGGGGGTGAGTCAGCAAAAAATCACGCATAAGCATGAAAGTCCCTTCTACCACTATGCTCAGTTTCCCCACCCCTTTGGCCATTACTTACAGCAACAGAAAATAAAGTCGGATACTTTTGGACAGCAGTGTATACACATTTTGTGACTGTCATTTATTAAAGTACAATGAAACCTCACTAATTAAAAAAATGTGATAATTTGGACATTTTTTTTGTGCATTATGACCTTGATGACCACAGTGTCGCAACCAGCAAAATATAGTAAAAATACAGTACAAAAGAGGAACACAAACCAAAATAAGTTAATATTTTTAGGCACAATCTCAGTAATACTAAGAAATCTTTGTAGAGTGAATCCTGTTGCATGATCAAACTAATTTAATTGCCGTATTTCGTCTGTGCAACTCTAAGAATGTATACCCATTCAGCTGTTTATTAATAATCACTGCATGTTTTGACTATCCAAATTTGTCATCAGGTGGTACAGTACTTGCAAGTGTTTTTGAATTGCAACCATTTTAACTGACATATGGGCCCATATTTACAATTGTTTTGTCTGCTATCTGTGCTGAATTCATGCTAATCAACACCGAGCTAACATAAGGAAGAAGTGACTACACCCTTACAGTGCTTCTGACTCAGACTATATTTTACCTAATTTTACTTCAATATTATAGGATCAGTTTCATGTAATCTACATTATAATGTAGCTACTTCATTAGTTTATGATTTATATCAATCAGCCTAGTACAGATAGTAAACAGAAACGATTATAAACGTGGGCCCATATGTTAGTTAAAATGGTTACAATTCAAAAACACTTGTAATTATTGTATCAACTGATGAGGACCAGTTGGATGGTCAAAACATGTCGTGATTATTAATAAACAGCTGAATGGGTATACAATCTTAGAGTTGTGTAGACAGAACATGGCAGTTAGATTAATGCTAAGTACGTAGACTCCGTGGAATGTTTTTCAGAGTGATGTCAGAACTTACATTTTTACATTTTATGACAAATTATGATATGCAGTCTAAGTTTCAAAATAAAGTTGTATTGCCTAAAAAGAGATACAAAGTCCATTCTGTAGCTTCCCTGAACACATTTTTAGTAACACTCCAATGATTTGGATTGTCACTAATTTGGACAAGTGTTTGCTCCAGATTAGTCCGAATTAGTGAGGTCTCATTGTATATGCAGGATTCTGCCCACCATGTTTTGACTTCTGAACATAGTCGTCTGGAATATGAATTAATGCTGAGGAAAAATTGTTGATTGGCATGTAATTTAAAACCTATGTTGAAACATAGAAACAACTTCATGCAGCTGAACTTTGAAAGCTGAAGTTACACATTCAACTTTTTAATGTCCTTGGAAAAACTGAAATAATGTTGTGGCCAGTGCTCACAGTTCTGCCAGCCTTCATGTTAAGGACGTTGATTTTCCGTAAAATGATTGAATTTGTACCTATATTAAAAATGTTACCTTACCCTGTGTGTATTTGAGCTTGTACTTAATGTATTTCATCAGAAAATTTCTTGTTGAGGTAAATATGAATTTGCATTGTTTTGAGTTTATGTGAATGTGGAATATTAAATGTACTGGGAAGTGGAAAGTCACAGGTATTACCAATATTGGATGCTTGCACCCATTAGAGCTTTGGTATTGTTAAAACAGGCTGCAGTAGTTGTCTGAGTTGAATGTGCTTTATTGCAGAAAGAGCAAAGGGTGTTCTCTATCTTACCTAACTGCTGGCCCTTGCATCATGACCTTTAGTGATCTGACGTGTGTATGTTCTGTATCTTAGAAAAATCTTGATTTTTTTTTTTTGTATGTTTAATGATTGTGGCTGTGACTTTGATTCAAAGATCCTTTTGTGTCTGAACTGCAAACTGTTATGTTTGCTTGTTGCTTAGATTTTGACAGTGTTTTCACCAGTTTTCCAAGACCATTAGAATGACAAACTATTTCTTATAGCCATCAGCAGAGTATTAACAAACAAGCCTGTGGTATTTAAGGTTCTCATGTTGCTGACAATGAAGATTGCTACTGTATTGTGGCAATGTGGTCCATTTTAGTGGACTACATGACATCACATCCCAGAAGAAAGTACTGTAAATTGTCGCTAATCCGGTTACAGTTAAGCTGGATCAAAATGTGAAAAATGAAAAATGCTGTTCACAGTTGAATACATACTTTTAAAGAAACGTGGAATTTAGGAAGGCAGATGAGTCACTTGTCTGTTCAGACAAAACTTGACAGTTTCTTCAAACCTGCATTATTACATTCAAAAACAAGTACAACTTCTGAGTTTTCTGTCTTCTTATAGTTTTTAAATAAAGGCTCTCTAATGATATTTTTTTATTTATTTTCATCAGTAGTACTTATATCATTAAATTTTCCATTTATGTTCTTTTGCTTCACTAATTCAGATTATTGCTTAATCTGCCCCAGGTACTATGTATTAGTGAGGGTTTACTGTACTCTGCATAGTCACTGCTATGAGCACCTCAGTTCCAGCATGTTTGTGCTTCTGTCTTCAGGGTAGATTCTCAAATGGGGGCAGTATATTCTGCCTATATATGTTGGACAATACATTATCATGTCGCTGAATACAGTAATCTGCATTTTAAGCTTCATCAGTATCTATGTTCCTTGTGTAGTCCCATATTTGCATTTGCACATGATTTGCTTGTTGTATGAAGTGCATCCTGCCTGCTGTGCCTCTTGTTTGGAAGTTGAGTCAGTAACAGTTGAAGCAGTTTCACAATCTACGAAGTCACGTTTAGGAAGCGAAATAGAACAGTGCCCAAATATTTTTCAGAATATTGTGGAAGTTGATAACGAGCTCCATTACAGCAGGTCAAGCTGATATCTTTGTTACTGGTCATTACCATTTTTAACGCTTATGTGATGGTAAGACGAGTCTCTTCAATATGTTCCTGCATAATTTCTTATTCAGACATTATGTCCTGAAAGTGCACCTAATTGTAACTCAGGGGAATTTGTACTCAATTGTATTGTTATTTAACCTAGAATCAGATAGGCACAAATTTGAATCAGTTTTCCTGTTGTATGCATATGGTTTGACAATCATGTATTTAATATTAGACAGTCAGGGACAGTTGTTCAATCATTTTTTTCCTCCTCCATCTCCTCTTATTTCCCCCCCCCAAATCATCACAGATTTATCAGCATTGGAATTGTATCCATGTAGTCATTTCTGAAGACTCCCCAGGTTTCCTTTCCAGTGGGACAGTTGTCGAGAAGTTGTTTGGGTGCTTTTTATTGTTCATCCTTCAAGCATGTTGCTGTTTGTTAAGAATATTATTAATGCATATGGGTAGATAAACTGAAAAGTTATGCCTTGGCATGTTTTGTTGGAAAGGATGTTACCGGTTCCTCACAGAGACAGCTGACAGTGTTGATGGAATGTTAAGTTCTGGTCTCTGTGACAGTATTTGAGGGTTATGGTGTTTCACTTGAAGGGAATGGCAGGCAGGTAAGCACTGTCACTCTGTCCGCTTGTTTTCTGTCACTAATGCAACAATGGCCACAGTAACATACGTTTTGTTAGTGGTCTTTGTTCTCATTTATTATTATAATTTTCTCATATGTTTTGGTATAAAACATGTAATTATCAGGCAGTTCTAGGATTGAGGTTATGTTTTCTGTATATATTGTGTGTGTTGATATTTTGTGGATTCATTACATGCCTTGGCTCTGCTAATTGCTGTTCTCTGATTGTGACATGCTTGATTAATTGCCACCAAATACTGTGCTTTCAGCTGCACATGTAGCTCTAGACCTGAGGAAGGAGGGGTTGGTAGGCGTGGTTGCTTTTAACAATACACGTATTTCTTTTTTTTTTTGCATTATTGAGTGTAATGTCATTATTGTTAGTATCTGACAGTGACTCTTTTATAATTAGGATTCATTTCTCAGTATTCAGTTTCAGCTTTTTAAAAGGGTTGGAAACTTGAGAACACTGCCCTCTTGTTTCTGGTTTGATTCTAAAACTTCTTCATTAATTTAATAGCTTATTTTGAAGTATAACAGTTACATAGTACAGATTTTGGTTCCAGTAGTGAATAACTAAATTGTCATGTCTAGATTCAGTGATATGCAGTAAACTCCCAGTTGTCTTTTATCCAAACATCTGGCATTTTTGTGAAACTGACAGAAATACCAAAGAAAATTTACTGTTTTTATAAAGTTGCAATGTGTGTATGTTGACTTGTCATGGGGTAGTTTTCCCAGCTGGTGCTAGCAATGCTGCCTGTTATCTTTTGTCATGCAGGTGCCATTACAGTGGAGGCTAGCTGAATTTATAATTATGTTACAGTAATCTTTCACCATTCAGTCCTAGAATCAGTGTCACCCAGGAAGAGGCCCCACCATGTGGGAACTAAAGTGGAAACATGTTGTTTTGACTTTATATTGAGTTTCTGCAAGAGTTCTTCTTATGGACATCACAGACTTATGCAGGTGGCACACCCTAATGTTTGTCACTTAATGAGGAATTTGTGTAAATATGTTGAGTATTGGACACTTCCGCAAGAAAATGCCATGGTCATTTTAGTAGTATGTTAAGAATTTGCAAGGATCATTTTTAGGTTCAGTTGCAAATTACGATCAGAAACTCAACAGTAGGTATTTTCTTTTATTGCTAGAGGGGTGGGACTAAGTCCCTTGTACTGTGGCCACTTGTGGCCTATTATACCAGCCCCAGATGATAGGTGAGGGTGATTGTGGAGTAATTGGTGGAATGAAGATTGGCAGGGGAAACTGAAGTACTCGGAGAAAACCTGCCCCAGTGCCACTTTGTCCACCACAAATCCCACTTGACCAGACCTGGGATCGAACCCGGGCTGCTGCAGTGAGAAGCCAGCAACTAACCGCTTGAGCTGTGGCGCAACAGTAAGTAAGACAGACTGTATGAAACTGTGATGTCTGGGTACTGATTTGAAATGAACGTAAATTCTTACCCAGTGTTAGACGTATGGTCCTCAGGAACGGCACATTAGAAATTGTTAGTGGATTGAGGCTGAGTCCACTTGGTATGGTGGCCACTACTGGCCTGTTTTACCAGGCCCAGTTGATAGATGATGGTGATTGTGGAGCAGTTGGTGGAATGAAGATTGGCAGGGGAAACCAAAGTACTCGGAGAAAACCTGCCCCAGCGCCACTTTGTCCACCACAAATCCCACAAGACTAGACCTGCCCACGAATCTGGGCCTAGCACATTAGGGGAAACAAACAAACTTAACACCTTATGGGTTAATTGGGGATGCAGAAAGACAGCTGCAGGAAGTCTTCTGTTAAGCGCACATGCACGTGTGTGCGCACACAGATTAATATAAATAATCTGTACTGCATTGAGTTATCAAAAGAACCATAGTCCATAGCTTGGCCTATGCACCTGTAGACATTTCATGTGTAAAGAGACTTAAATGTGATAGCTACTTGGTCCATATGTAGCAGCCTCGATGTGGTGTTAGCACGTAAAAACAATTACTTGGACATTAGGATAACTGAGCCACAGTGTTTGAAGGTCATTTTGGGGGCAGACTGTATTAACATTTCTGTGTTCAAGAACCAGGTGCTTTTATTTGGTTCTGAATGTGTAAGCAAATCTGCACTGGGCAAGCGTTTACTGAACTGTAAGTAACTTGTTGTGGCCGGTGTTAAATGTGTTGTATATAATTGCAAAGTATTGAATTGAACATAAATGTTTATATGTACATGTACAACAGAATTGGTTAGAACTGTTTTATGTACTGTTTGTGTCTTTGTATCTGGCTGTTTTCAACAGTATGCACAATGGATTTGCTTGAAGCTGTTGGCTGAGTAAGGGTTGTTGGGTGTGTATGGGTTACTCAGGAGCCTCAGTTACAGTGTGCTACCCAGCTGCAACTACTGCCTTCTTGTGCAACCCAAGGGTCAAATTTAAAGGCATGGCCTGTACATTTGAAAATAAGTGTTGATATAGATGCATAATATCATGGCACATGGTAGTATAGTTGGTTGAAGCACTGTGCTCAAGCCTTCAGGTCATGGGTTCGATGCCCAATGAGGTCATAGTTTTCAAGTGACCTTATCCTTTCAGGCGCACTATGGCCCTGGGTTAGACTCAGACTCTAAGCCTGTTCTTTGTCTTTAGTTTAGTTAAGTAATGTTACTGTTACTGTTGTGTTAATGTTTGCAACATTGCCATTGAGCCTTGCTGGAATATATATATATAATTTTCCTCAGCCTGTGTCTTCTGATATATTATAACATAAAATTACAGATCCATATTTGAAAATAATGAGTTGTAATAGGAAATTAGAATTGTTATATGACGGTGTTCAGAATTTTGGTACAAAACTCACTTCATATGTAATATGTTATAGGTTAGCTGAGCTAAAGGTAGTATTAAAACTTGTATCCCAGTGGTTTTCAAGTAGTCAGTCATTGCTGTGTTGGAAATTAATAGAATATAGTCGAGCTTTACATGAAGTGGTATTGTTTACTTCATTTTTGCGTTGACCTTTTCCTTGTTTCATCTGCACTGTTCCATAATCTCCTCCTCCTCTTGTTCTTGTTCTTGTTCTTCCTCTTCTTCTTTTTCTTCTTCACTGGCCCCTTTTGCATGTTGAATGCCTGCCACATTATCCCCATATTCCCCATTTCATCTTGATGTAGGTTTTGCCGTCACTCTTTGTTTTTACTGCAACAGTTTTCATTTTCTTGCACTGTGGAATCAGGAGAATGGCTTTAAATTTTCATTTGCAAATGCCTGTTCTTGTAGGCTCATGGGTATATTCCCCACACATAAGTCTATTCATGGATAGTAGCCCTCAGCCATTTTCAGAATCAGTTAGAACTCCAACAGCTGCCTGACGTGGTAACTATATGTGGTGTATTCAAAAAGTATTCAACCTTCCTTTTTCCCGCGTAAACCAATGAAGCGCGGGAGGCTCCCTTCGGTGGAGATGTGGAGGTGACACTCATGCGCAGTTGTGAATTTTTCCCCGCCCGCAGAAAGCGTCAGTCGCTGGCAGTCAGCCTATGTGTGTGGACGTGTAGTGAGCGCTCGTTGGATTCCAGTAAGGTGTAAAATGACGGAACAACATGAGCAGCGATATTGCATAAAATTTTGCCAAAAGCTTTGCGATACCCAAGTGGAAACCATTCGCAAGATTCAACAGGCTTTCGGGGACGATTCCATGAGCAACTCACGGATAAAGGAGTGGTACAACCGCTTCAAAGATGGCCGCAGATAAATGGACAGCGAGCCGCGTTCAGGCAGACCCTCAACAAGCCGAAATGAGAATGTCATTGAGCAAGTGCAGACTTTGGTCATGGAGGACCGTCGTATCAGAGTCCGAGAACTTGCGAACGTGATAGGGGTAAGCATTGGATCGGTACATTCAATTTTGACCGAGGATTTGGGCACAAGGAGAGTGTCTGCGAAATTCGTACCGAAAGTGCTAACAACGGAGCAGAAGCAACGCTGTCTGGAAATCTCACAGGACATGCTGGACAGTGCAAACAGTAACCCCAACTTTCTGAACACCATGATCACAGGCGATGAGTCATGGGTTTATGGGTACGTCGCAGAAACCAAGATGCAGTCATCACAGGGGAAACATCCGACATCCCCGAGGCCAAATAAAGCATGGCAGGTCCGCAGCAATGTCAAGGTCATGTTGGCCGTTTTCTTCAACTCCCGTGGGATTGTGCATCATGAGTACGCACCACAAGGCCAAACCATCACTAAGGAATACTACCAGGAGGTCCTTCGTGTCGCCTTCGTGATGCTGTGCAGCGCAAACGACCGGATCTGTGGGCAGCAAAAACTTGGGAGCTCCATCATGATAACGCACCCACCAATTCTGCACATCTGATTCAGACTTTCGTCCCCAAACACAATATCCCTGTGGTTTGTCAGGCTCCCTGCTCCCCCTACATGGCTCCATGTGACTTTTGGCTATTTCCCAAGCTGAAAATTCTGCTGAAAGAACCTGATCTGAGTCAAGAGAAGACATCATGGGGAATGCGACGGCCCGGCTGATCACCATTCCAAAAGACGCGTTCCAGAAGTGTTTCCAACAATGGCAGAAGCGCTGGGAGAAGTGTGCATTACCAGGGGGACTACTTTGAAGGGGATTAGGGTTTTGTACCTCCAAATCAATAAATGTATTTCTGCCGACCAAAGGTTCAATACTTTTTGAACACACCACGTACATCTATCAACCCCAGGCAAAACGTCATTGAACACTTAATATTTTACACGTTTTAATCGGAGCCTCCTAGAGGGAAGACAGAATAGTAATATCCGACTGTACTGAAGCCTCATTCTTTCATGTCTTGATATGTGTTGTTTATCTGCCTCTGCATTGAAGAAGGTCTTCTCCATGAGTTACTATATCCATCGCTCCGGCATGCGTTTCTCAGTAGAAGCCTTTCAGATGACTAAGAGTTGAGAGTCTGTATATGGAGTCAAGTGAACTTATGCTTGTTATGTAGCTACAGCACAAATCTAATTGCTCTCTTGAAGCGTTCCCTCCATTGGACTGGCATGCTCGCTCAGTGTGTTTGTTAGGTATCAAATACAAGGGGCTTTTGGATGCACTTCATATTATCAGGGCTCCCATCATTCCCACCATACTACCATGGGGTGCATTTTAGACCACACTCTGATAATCACCTCTCAGACATCTTCAGATGCCTTTTGCATGCTTTTTCCATATATGCTTAGCACAGTCGGTATAGCAACTGCCTATGGGCTGGACGGCCATGGGATTGGAGTTCAAGTCCTGGTAGGGTCAGAATTTTCTCTTCTCCATATCGTCCAGTCCAGCTCTTTGACCCATCCAGCCTCCTATCCAGTGGGTACTGGCAGCTCTTTCCCTGGGGGTAAGGCGGCCGGGGCGTGAAGCTGACCATTCACCTCCAGCTAGTGCCCAGGTCAAGAAAATGTGGATCTATACATCCCCTCCCCCACATTCCTTCATGGTGTAGTGCTTAATTAATTAAGCACAAGGACAACTTTACCTTTTTTACCTTATGCTTTCTCGCTATCCAGAGAACACTGTTCTCTTCTTGAATGATTGGTGGGTTCTGCATTTGTTCTTAATGGGCAGGCCTTTAAACTGTGTGTGTAATACAGTACAGAGCTCTGTGCTCTGTGGGAGGCTCATGAGCCTCTGCATGAACAACGGCTAGTGCAGTTCCTGCTGTGTACAGGATTTCTTAGTGCAACTCAAGGCCTTCAGTCACCGAGTCATACTCTCTCACTCTAGCATGCTGCATGAACTGTCACTCATTTCTTAAGCAGGGTTTTCATGTCACCGCATCTTCTAAACCAGACTGTGTGGATATTAGTTGCAGTGAAGCAGCTGATGCTGTTTTCATGGTTTGCCACACTCCAAGCCATTTTTATGTGTTCCAAAGTCAGATTTTAAGGACTTCCCTCCATCAGTACTGTTAGCTAAATGGCGAATGGACTGGGACCATACATAGGATGGTGCGGTTCAGAACGTAAAATGGTTTGTATGCTCTTCTGTCCATCCTGTTCACTGTGATGAAGTTGTCATAACTTGATTGTGGACCGGCCACACTCATTTCACTTACATCAATCCTCTGTTATAACTCACCACGTGTTTGTGCTCCCTGCAATGTGACCCTCAGTGTGTGACATGTTTTAGCAGACTGCCTTTGCTAAACAGTATAGCATCATAGACTTCTTTTGTGTATACACCATGCATGAAATGTTCAGTTATGACCCCGATGTTGTATTCATTCTGTGAGACATTAACATCTGTCATCTCTCATGAATTTTACTTTAAGTTTTAAACTTCTGTGAACGAATCCTGCTCCCCTGACCTCAACAAAAGTATGCAGACTAAAAGGCAGACAGGCGCAAATATGAGCTACTACCTACTACTGGACAATTCAAGTAATTTGGCTTACCATACTTACAGTGCCATACAAAAAATTTTGCTACTCGTTAAAAGCTAAAGAATTGAATTGCAAGGTGGATTGATGGGTGAAATGTTTGGGGTATACTGTAACATGAGCACAAATTCAGCTGGACTGTACTGTAATGGCCTGAGGAAGTAGGATGGGCAATGCTGCTAGTGGCAGCTAGGAGAACTATCGCCTGATTGGTGATTATACGCACATAACAACTTCTTTAAATTTCTTTATGAAAGTCGCATGAGAATTCTGGATGCTTGAACACTGGATAATGTTGAGTTTACTATATAACCTAAAATCATCTCTTAGAACATGGGTTTCTCTGTGTTGCAGAACGTGATATACATTTGGAATAGTGTATTATTTAAGTTCTATAGTTTTTTTGAATTGTTAATAGCATGAAGATTTATTCAATAAAGTCATGTAAATGGGAACATGTGACTGGATTTGATGATGGAGTTGAAGAGCACTGTGAAGCTGTTGGCATAACACGAGATTTTTGGGGGGTGCTCATAGTGGTGACTAAGAAGAATTACCAACTTCTGGGATGTGACACCATGTAATCTGGTAGAATTTTACTAATGATTCACAGGAACATTTCTTCTTCCATTTTCATGGTTGAGTAAAACCACTAATTAAAGATGCTGGCGACCAGTTTCTTACGCGTAGCTTGTTTGCTTTGCTGGACCCTGAGGAATGAGGGGGCAGAACATGCCTTCAGAATGTTTTGTAACCTTCTACCAGACTGTGTGACATGACATCGCAGAATATAGTGCTCTTGTTAGTGTCATGCCATTCGTGCTATTTGCCAGGACTCACTTTATATCCCTGGTTTTGTGTCACTGTGCTTGCTCTCCCTATAACAAGGATCATCTTCATCTTCTTCCCCCCTCAAAGGCTACTTCGAAGACTGGTGGAGGCCACGCAAAGGTCTGTACTGTATCTAACAAGTAACATTGTTTGTGTCTTTGTGTTGCATTAACAACCACTCATCTGTCTCTTTCACTTTCTTGTTTACTTCTTTGTATAGTTTTTAAGTGCATATTACAGTCACATAAGTTCCTTAGAAGTGGACAGTTAGTAGATTTGAGTGAAACTTCACGTGTATAGCATGTACGTGAGTAATGGGTACCAAAAGATTTATTCAGTTCATTTGATTTGTTACATGCAAAATGTTTTAATTTGGATATTTGAAGTTTCACATATTACCCACTCTTTTTGGAAATGTCAGATCCATTTGAATGTGTTTTATTCACCGAATGGCCAGTAAATTTTCCAGATGTAGATCTGTTATTTTACCATATTTGAAATGAACATTAATAGTTAGTGTACAGAACCATAGAATCTTTTCAGGTGCTATAGGTGTTGCAAGAAGAACTAAAAATGTGTATTCTCAAATGTCACAGGATAACATCTGATAAGACATGAATCAATGGAAAATATAAATTCAAGCTGTAATTTAAGAAAGCAGGAGTCCTATTCAACATCGATTCCGTACATTATAAAAAATGCTTATTTTTTAACGTTAAAAGGTATATCAATTTATAACGAATCAATCAAACTAATTAAATCATTTTTTGTACGTACATATGTTTGCATCTTATATGAATTTCATTAAAGTCTCTAGATATCTTCATTTTTACTTACAAAATTTATGTTACACCACACGGTATGTGGAATGTTAGAATAACTTACATGTTAATCAGACATTTTTGTTGTAGAACGGTTTTTTAAAGAAAATCGTTATTTATGGATTGTGAACCTAATTCTCTCACTCTAACCAGCCAAGTGTCGGGTCAGAGATGAAGCCTTCAACTTAAAGACTGAGGATGTGATAATGTGCTGCCTGATCAGGGCTGTCACACATCTGAAGGGGTGGTGACAGATGAATATTGAGCAATGGTGGAATGATGATTAGCGGGGAGACTGAGGGAACTTGGAGAGAAACGTGCTCCAGTGTCATTTCATGTATCACGAATCCCGTATGAAGTCACCCAGGATTGAACCCTGGACTGATTCTAAATTTTGAACTGTTTTCATGGGTTTAAAAATTAATTTAGTATCCCATAAGAGCTCTTCCCTTATGTCATTAACCTTATATTTTGTATTTGATTTTTTCTTTTGCAGAATGAATGTTTTCTTAGAAAACTGTGACTTAGAAGAAATTGTGTTATAAGTGTGTAATATAGTATGAAAAATGATCATATAATTTTTATTTGGTATTATATTTTATCATTAGTATTGCAGATATTTTTAACAGTTCGCTTGCGGACTAAAACCACGGAGTTTGTTTTGTTTTGTTTGATGTTGAAAATGCATCTCATCTACATAACCTGGATTGCATAGATTAGCATTTTTGTCTTGGTGGATCGTCGTCAAGTAAGTTATGTGATGAATGAGAGATGCTGGTGGGCTCGGGGAAAATCGGCTGATGGTCATGTTGCCATACTGTGAATAATGATCGTACTTTGAATTTGGCAATATTAGGTCATAACATTTGAACTGCCACTAGAAGAAGAACCCATTCTGCGCCCAGAGTATGGTGCTTTCATTTAAATTAAAACTTTCTATAAAGGACTGACACTAGTATTAAAGTTACCTTATATATTTAATGGTAGCAAGGATCTCTCGGTATAGTGATAGTCTATGGACTGGGTGGTCAGGCTTCAATTCCTGGCAGGGGTAAAGATTTTACTCCTCTCCACTGCTCTGGGGCTCAGCCAGCCTTCAGTCCAATGGGTACTGGGGTCTCTTTCCTTGGGGGTAAAAAGCAGCAGGGCATGAAGCTGACCACTCACCTCCATCTAGTGTTGAGGTTAGGAATGGTGGAGCTATACCTCCACTCTCCATACATCTTCATGGCATAAGGACAACTTTACCTTACCTTAGCTTATGATGAGCCAGGATAGTGCAGTTGGTATAGTGACTGGCTATGCGCTGGACAACTGAGGTGTCAGAGTTTAAGTCTCAGTAGGGTCAAGGATTTTCTCCATGTCATCTAGACCGGCCCTGGGGCTCACCCAGCCTCCTATCCATTCGGTACTGGGGGCTGTTGCTCCAGAGGTAAAGCGGCAGGGTCATGAAGCTGACCACTCACCTCCAGCTAGTGCCAAGGTCAAGAAAATGTGGATCTATACATCCACTGCCCTATACACCTTCATGATGTAGTGCTAATTAGTTAAGAAACGTTGCCATTTACCTTACCATACCTAATAAAAAATACTGGGAATAAGGATTTGAATCACATCCTGTACATTACGTATTGTACAGAATAAATGTTGTAGCGTATTTGCATGTTCCTTTAGGTTCACAGAATGAAACAGGAAACAGAGAAACCAAAAAGAGAAAGGTTACGTTTTATATGTATTATATTACTGATTAAGGATGTATGTTGTGCCAGACATGCAGTTTATATACACGACATATGGACATTCAAATTATCTCAATGCCATGTTCGTAGTCATGTGATTATATTGATAATGCACTAAGAACCATATAATTCTGTTACAAGCTCACATGATATAAAAGGCGTATATTTTATATTCACCGATCTTAGTGTTTAGTTTAGCTGCAGATGTCAGTAGTTTCAGTAGTTGTACCTATTTAGAGAGAAAAACTGGTAGTTGTATTCATATCGTAACTGTAACAATATTATCTAAGGAGTGAAACTTTCACTGTAGTCACCTAAGACTGTTTGGAATTTTTATTACATCATGTGTTGCAGTGCTCCTGAGCCTTCTGTAACACTGCAGCATGCGGAAACTTTTTTCATTTTAAGTTAACTTCATTTATTCCATGAAAAGAAGTACAAGATGTTTGTTGAGACTCATCTTAAGACCCTCCCTACCTAAGTGTGACAGTGTATAAAATATATGTACCCCTGTTTCAGAACTGTTGGTCTGTCCTGAGACCATGTTAGACCAGTATTGTTTTTAATTTCAGGACTTTTCTCCTTGCCTTTCTCGAGTTCAGTATGCTAGCTCTGACTGGCAAGGTTGTTGGAATAAATTTGATTTTTCTTTTAAAGTGTCTGACATCTTCACCATTACACTTCTAGTATTTGCTGGAATAACAAGCGGTCCGGCATAACAAATTTAATAGATCAAATTAGATGTGTAACCTTACACATTTTGGCCCACTGGGTGACATCCCCACAAGCATGGCAGTAAAAGGAAATTAACTATACGTGTTGTGGTTCATTCTGTTTTCATGCCTTCGAGGATGGCCCCAAGGGGCCAGACATGTACAGCCATACATGTGATCTGATCTATTGAATTTGGTACACTGGGTGGCTGGCACTAGGAAGATGGACCAGAAATACAGAGTGCTCTAGTAAGAGTGTGTATGATTTAATTTTTCTAGTATTAAAATAAAGTCATGTGTTATGTTTTGGTTTCTTTAAAAGTATTCTGATTGCAGACCGTTTTTAACATACTGGTTGATAAATATTTGTAAATGGAACTGCAGTGATTTAGTTCTTAACTTAGAATTTCTAATTAGTGATGATTATTTCAACCAGATTTTCAAATTTGGTTGTATTTTGTTTCTGAATAATATCAGTCCAGTACAGTTAAAGAGCCACTCCTGCCATATAGCATCATTCATGCAGTCTGAAATACGAATAATACAAATGAGTGGCTTGTTTACAGAATATATTGTAAATAACATGAGAGGCAGAGAGGTGCTTGCGGAATGTGTTGGAAATAACAGACGGTGGAAAATCTCACATGAGGAGTATGTTGAGTACATTACTGAAGTATCAGCATTAACACTTCATGGGCTAGCAGTTCAGGGAGGGTAAAATGTGGAAATATTTGTTGGCTTTCTCATAACCTTCATTTTCTGTTCACAACATGTTCTTCTGTAATAATTGTTAGTTTTTATGTATTGAAAAAAGAAATACAGAAATGCCTGTTGCTCAGTTACAAGTGATACTAATAAAAATTGAAGGAACAAATGCTGGTTGTGAGGTTTAAGTTTTCATGGCAATGAAAATTCCTATTGTATTCTTCAGGGTTATGTCACTGTGCTATTTGACAGGTGATTGCCAATGTTTCAGAGGAATATGTTGCCTGTATGTTCAGGGTAGAAAGCCTGCTCCTGATGTTCTTCTGAAACATCATAACCACCTACCAGACTGCACAGTGTCATAACCCAGAAGAAACAAAAAGAGGTACTCATTATTTTGAGGGAAAATTTGCACTAACTTTGAAGATTAAGCATCAGTAGTTGAAATTTTCATTCCAGTATTTTAGGAGCTTGTACATAGGAATGTTGCCTCTCTGTGTGTATGAATGTACAGATGTTTCCTTTTTAAATAATACTTCATTCAGTTGCACATTTCTTGAAAGGTCAATATATTGATCTGAAACAAGAGGAAAGAGTTAGAAAGAGAAAGGGACAGATGATGTACAGCAATTTCACTGTATTCCTCTGCATCCTAGCTTGTAGATAACAGATTTTAATGCATACCATTTCCTTTCTCCCCAAATTGAGGTTGCCGTTACTATCACCAAAGGTTTGCAGGTGACTCTCGTACACGCTTTTGTTTACCATGCTTTCGCATACCTGCACTTACATTTCACTGTCACAGGCATCGGTGGTCACAGTAAAAGCTCCTGCACATGCCCAGTGAGTTGTGCACACACGGTTTCCTTGACTTGCTCCACCATTTTTAAATCTCTCATGTCGTTTCTTTCTCCAGCCTGTTCAGTGTTCATTCAGTGCATTTCTCTTTTTACGCATTTCATGAGATATGCAGTGATTTTCATGAATGCACCTCCCGCATGTGATGAGAGTCACGTGTGATTGTGAGGGTGGGAGAAGATTTACTGAATCTGCAACATGTCAGCAATACAGGGCTTGATCAGCCAGCACCTACCTGTTACAAGTTTAAGTTTTGCTTTAGTAGCACAGTTCTGTGAAGTTTTGGGAGGAAATACTTAGCTAGTTTTCAGAACAGAATGTATATTTTTTTCCTACCTTTCAATAGTGGACCATTTCTTGAGAAGCAGGTAATATTGTGTGATGTTAAAAAGACTGGTTATATCCTTATCTAATAAACTGTGTTTCATAAATGGGCTCTATTTCTGTCTTCAGTTGGAGAGGATATGAGACAGTTGCTACCCCAGTGGGCCACTCAGATGTAAGAATGGCCCTGCCTGTGGTTCCAGAAGAACGTGACTATCTTCTTAACATCTCCATCTGAAGATGCAAATAGAACCCGTTTCTGATATGTCGTGTGGTCTGAGTATAAGGATCTAGAATGATGGACAAAGTACAAATAAATAAACATTGTGACACACCATTGTCAACTGATTTTAAACTCATTTTACATAATATGGTAATTTTCAAGACAAGAATATTTAGGGCCATAATGATTGGCATATTCATAACAGGCTCTGGCGAGTAGCTCATGTAATTGTGATGGAATATAACAATTTCATGTCTCCTTAATGACGTATACTGTTAAATCATAGTTTAAAATTAAACTGTCTTAGATGTGTAGACAGCCAATGTTTCATATTCAAACTGAGTGAGGAGTTTGTGTATCAAAATCTTATACAAACCACAAAAATTCATCAGGGCATTGCTGTCACATTTCATGCATAACTGTTATAAAGTTGATGCCTGCCTCCAGTTGCTTCAAGAAATCATGGCAGTGCTGTTTGACAGAAAGCCATGTTAGGGTAGGCGAGAAACTCAAATTTACTTAACGGAATCTCCGTAAGATGCGATGATGAATGTCAGTTTTAAGCGTGCTCAAAATTTTGATTAAATGCATCATGCTGAGCCAGTGGACAGCTTAACTTTGGGTGTCATCCTAAAAGCGTGTTCATCCCTAACCCACATCCTTGGTTTTAGCCTCCAGTTCAAAACATTTGACATAACAAAACATATCTGCAGTACACTGGCAGATATGTGTGACTTGATTTTTGACAAGTTTGACAGTATACATCACTTGTTTGCAGGTATACGAGTACATATTGGCTGAAAAAAAAAAGCATTGGTGTGACTTATTTTCATGATTTTTCTGTCTTTTGACTGACATACTGCTCAGTGTTCATGCGTTTGCATCTTATTTCATTAAAGGTCCAAATTTTTCTCTCAATAGATTTCAATTTTCAGAAGTTTATTTAAGATTATGACTTTCAAATATAAATTCACAATTTATTATGGTTATGAACAATTCATTAGGATGTGCTACATTATTCATTTTTATTTTTTTGTGTAGAGGGTATCTGGATTCCTGTATCCTGATTGTAGGACACATATTTCAGTGTTTTAGGATTCCTATTCCTATTAGTTCTGCGGTTTGTTGTGTTGTCTGTCACAGAGATGTCTATTGCGCTTTCTGGAACAAATTTGCTGATCTGCTTTTTTCTCTGTCCCCATGTTCCCCAACTCCAGCTCACGCATTCGACTATTACGGTAAGTTATGATTTCTGTTGAACTCCTTATTTACATTATTATTATTTTTATTATTATTGATTATTATTTATTGTTATTATTATTATTGCTTGTCTGTGGGATGCCAGAGTTGCTGCTATTTTTAATTCGTCAGTTAACATACTTCTTGGTGTTGAACGTTTATGTTTTATTTAATTTTGTAACATGGGCAGTTTTCTTTTATATATGAATGTAGTAAAAATTCATGTAATGTAACATACTTCAGTACAATTTCAAGAAATAAAATTTGTCATTTCTAAGTTTCATATGAGATATTTCCTGAGAAGATGTATGTTGGCAGTATGTATGCATTACTGTATATTCTTGGATTGGAAATTTATGTGAAAATAGTGAGGTTGATTTTGACAGTGTGTAAAATGATTTTTCTTGTTACTTTTCCACCTGTAAGTGTTGACAGAGTTTTGGCTTGAAATTTGAAGCCCTCACAGCAAGTGAATGTGATGAAAATCTTTTTTGGTGAGCAGTTGTTTCAATTTGAAGCAGATATCTGCCCAAAATTGGTGCATCTGGTCACTAAAGAAGATTTTATAACAATAAATTTTACTGTTTCATAGTAGTGCATACTCTGGTCTGAGTACACTGGAATTAATGTTAATATTAATATTAATAAATCGGTTTGAGCTGTACACTAACATATCACAATTTTGAATTGCTGTTATTCATTATTACAGTAAATGTGGAAAGGAAGACATTCATAGTGCAAATGACACTGTGTGTTGAATTGAAATGAAGTTGGAAGGCTTCGTTTATTAGCATAACACCAGTTTTTATGTAAAAGTACTTGTGAAGAAAATTGTGTAAAATTTGATTTTTCTCACATCAGTGATTGTGGAGAGTGCCTCTGTAGACAGAGCAGTTGCTGGCATCCCATTTTGGTTTCATTATTGTTACAATCAAGTTCATATACTGAGCTCAGTGTTTTGTTTTACTTTCTTTGTTTCAGTTGATACCTGACAGTTGTGTATTCTGTTGAACCTCGTTCCTATCCTTGACCCTGTTAGATTTAAGGATTCAGGACTGTTGTTGGAATCGAGAGCAAATGTCTTCCATCCTACAAGCATCCATTTGCAGAATCATACACATCAGCTTCTAAGTAGGGTTTTAGTTATGCAGTTTATGAAAGCAGATTTGTTGCATTTTGTTTTGGTGGGAGAAGAGGGAACTTGTAGTCTGATATGACATCACAGTGTTCCTGTACTATGTCATTATCTTAACCGACATGTTTAACATTGAAGATGATTGTGTTACAGAACTATGGCAGCAGGCTGTTTTACTGAGTTACCATAATTAGATTATATTTTAGAATCCTGTTGCATTGAGGCATACAGTGACATGTACTCTAATAATAAGGACCATAATTAGAGTTTTTATAGTATTGTGTTGAAAGGTTATGAATATGTTTCAAATAAGCTGTTCCATCATTTTGAAGGAATGGTATCATTACTTGATATAATAACAAGAAATGAGAACTCAGTTTTATTTTCTGGTATGTGTATTTGAAAGCCACCAGAATTTTAAATAACAAGTTGAATTTTTCAAGGAATGTAAGCAAAAGAAACTAATCCAATTTTGGGCCTGGTTTGTGGTTTTCTTTTATGAAAAACAAATAGTTGACACGTGTCTGACATAGAGACTGTCACTTAATAATGCAAGGGAAGAATGACGTGGATATTTACATTGGATATACCAAAAACCTAGGAATATCATAATTGTTACACTGAAGTAATTCTTTTAAAGTTTTGTTTTTCTGCTGGTTATCTCAGTGTCTGGGAACAACAGGATTCTCATGAGATAATGGTTTTGAATGGAATATTCTTGATGCAAGATAAATAATTCAGCATATATCTATAGTGCTTTCATGCATGTATGTGTTTGTGTGAGTGCACACGCGTCCACATGCTCTTTATGTTACATGTCTAACAGGTGGCCAAAAATGACACTTTTTAAAACTGGTAAAAATGAAGGGCTCTACAAATTTGATCAAACTGCCTTGATGAACATACCCATGTAAGATTTGAGGTTTTCATGGCAGTGACTAAGAAGAAAGCAGTCTTCTGGGATGTGGCACTGTGTAGATGTGGTGTTAACCGATGTTCCTCTGAAACATCGGTTAAAACCACATCTACACGGTGCCACATCCCAGAAGACTGCTTTCTTCATACCTATGTATGTATGTATACTGATTTATTTATTTGTTGTTTCTTTTGCTGAAATTGCTAGTGAATAGACTCCTTGTTTTCTTGGATTAAGGCCTGGATTCCTCTTTCTTACCCATTAATGGCTGATATGATACAAGAGGCAAGATGTTACCAGTTTGTTGTTTCTGTAATTCCATGCACCAGAACGGTTCTTGTCTACACTAACTGTTCAGTCCAAACGTGGTGTTTTAATGGATTTAAATATGCAGAATTCTGTGGTCATTCCATGGATTTGACAGGTTTAACTGTAGCGTCATCTGACACGTTAAGAAAAGTGGAAAATATGTAAGAAAAAACCGTATTTAACATTCACTTCTGTATAACAGATCAGCCAAACTGATTAAATCTTTTTGTACGTAAGGTAATTTCCACACAACTGATCTTAGTTTCATTCAAATCCAAAAACCCACTCATTTTTACCCTGTTAAAAAAAGCCTTTTTTTTTGTGCCACCATAAATGTGTCCGTCATTCCCTAAGATGGTGTGAGATGGTTGTGGCGTATCACTGATGGAAATGGAACTGTTACTGTTACAGCAGCCTTCAGTGTTTATTATACCAAATTGATAAAAGAAATTACCGCTTTTAAATGATCTGTACCTGTATGGTCCTCCTTATGACACTCATTCTAATTAAAGGCTTCTAATCGCCTGTCATTTGATATGGTATACTTGTCTTGTCCCAGCTACAGATGACTGAAAGGCTCTATCAGCCAGTCAACTCCCATTTTCCCCTGGATTAAAAACCAAATCAAAATTGAAAAATAAGGAATTTCATAAGAGATTAATACAGGACGCTTGAAAGTATTTAAAAGAAATCTTGTTCTATTCTGAATGCTGTAGTGGTGTCAGTAAAAAATAATGTCAAGTGGCTTAAACATAAATGTGTCAGAAAATTTTTGTGCCCCTTCCCCCCAAGAAGCAGTCCCAGCAGCCTTGATGTTACAGATTTAAACCAGGTATCGACTCACCCTCTAACTGAAATGGGTACCAGGAATATTCCTGGCATAAAGGGAGGTCGACATGTAAGGCCGACAACCTCATCTGTGAGCTGATTATGTAGAAAATGTTAGAACCTCGATGTCTCACATCCCTATGGCCCTCTTACACTGATAACATTATATTTTAAAAGTGGAAATGTAGTTTGGACTCCAGGCCACAGTTTGGTATACTGTCACTATCTGTGACTACGTTTGACCTGTCCCTCAGTGCTGTCCTTTCCAACTTACTTTCCTTACATTGTGTAATCGAAACATTACGTGATGTTTTCTAGGTTTCCACAGCCATGACCATTCAGATTATGGTCTTATGTAGTCTAGCTGGTGGATATCAAGGCTTTCAATAGACACACTGCTTCCTTTTTCAGGTTCAGGGTTGATGCATGTGGAGTGATGATTCAGTTATCAAGGCAGGTTCCAAGGAAGGTGGTCACTTAGACCCACTGCAGAGAATGAAGAAACGGGCCTGTTCTGGGTCAGTGGGAATGGTAGGAAGGAAAGCAGTGGCCCTTTGCAAGGTCCCAGCCCCATTATTTATTTTTTGGTTATAGGAAGGCAGAGAGTCACAATATTGTTATCATCACAGGAGTGAAAATGAAATGTGGTGGCCCCGAAAATATCAATATTTTGGCAGGAATCACTGTCTTCCCCCGCCCCTCACTGAGGTACTTAAGTTGAGGTGGGATAGCGCAGTCGGTAGAGCCACTTGCTATGGGTTAGATGATTAAGGGGTCAGAGTTTGAGTCCTGGTAGGGCCAAGAGTTTTCTCTTCTCTGCAACATCCAGATCGCCTCTGGGGCCCACCCAGCCTCCTATCCAGTGGGTACCGGGGGTAAAGCGGACGGAGCGTGAAGCTGACCACTTAGCTGCAGCTAGTGAGGAGGTTAAGAAAACACGGATCTATACATCTATTTCCCCATATGCCTTCATGGTGTAGTGTAGGGATAACTATGCTTTTACCTTTAGTGGGGTATCGGGGAAATGAGCCGTGTTCTACCCTACTGTTCTTTTTGGCCTTACTCCCTCTTGTTGGTATAAGTGATCTTGAAATCTGCCTGTATAACTGAGGTGATTCTTAGCCTGACACACTTCAACCCTGAAGATGGAAGCAGCATGTTCCTCCAAAGTGTCAGTGTCCACCGACATGACCACTGGAAAACCACAATCTAATTAAAACGTTGTTAGGTGATATTCCATCACTTTGTGTTGTTTGTAAAGATAAAATTCAATGTGTAAGAGTACGTAAAGTTGTAGTTGTGTAGGAAATACCTTGAGAATGTACCCTCAGGTAGATGCTTGCTGATTTTAAGCGAATGTGAGGTTATTGAGTGTCGAGTTAGTGAAATCGTTAAGACATACTCATCATGTGTCTATCCATCCAGCCAGGAAGGTCCTACTAACCTTGAATTTTATATTGCATTACCATATTTCCTGCTGCATAAGATAACATCTCTTCCTTAAAAGTGGCCCAGAAAATCACAGTGTATCTTATACATGAGAAGTAACAATTAAAATGAGATACTGTTAGTGGTTACCTAAATTTCATTTTGTTTTCATCATGTCAGGCAGAATTGTTTACTCTATTTGTAAATAAAGCCGGTCACAGTAGCCAAGCGGCCTAAGGCATGCACTGTCTTCGCTCGCTTGGAAGCCTGGGTCATGGGTTCGAATCCCACCCAGGGCATGGATGTTTGTGTGCGTTTTTCTGTGTTTGTCTACAGGTAGAGGCCTTGCAACGAGCTGATCACTCGCCCAAGGAGTCCTACCGTATGTGTGAGATCTAGAAAAACCGAAGTGAACGGAGTTCATGGAGGTAGGCCTAGGCCCACTGGGGCTGTAGTGCCAAAGGGGGGGGGGAAATGTAAATAAATATACAAATAATTTTGTTACATTTAATTAATACGTAATAAACGTTGCTTCCTAAACAAAAAAGAAAAAAAAGCAGAAGAGTATATTCCTTGACATCTTCTTCCCAAACTGTTGTGTGTCTTGTATACTTGGAAATATGGTACTTTGGCAGTGTGACTGGGGTGGGGGGGAGAAGCATGTTTATTGATAGTGGTAACGGTGGTTAGGTGGTAACCATTGTTGCTGCATGCTGGTTGCAGATGCTGTTCTCTCTTCTTCATGTAATGAGGCATGCCATTGGTAAAAGCTAATCATTGCGTATAGTGTTGGTAATCCCTGGATTAATGATGAGGAAAGTTATGAGCTATTTATAAACATGAATGTCAGTAGACAGTTGGTACATGTTATTGGCACATGTTTGTACTCACATACCAGTCATGAACTGTCACAATTCTCACATATGTTTAAGGAGAAATGTAGCATATTGGTAGGATTGCAGCCTCGCGCTCGTCCATCTGAACTGATGAGAAATTGAAATTCAAAATATTCGGTCATTTTATACTACCCATAGTAATTTTTCAAAATAGTAATATTGCTGGTTGTTTCTCATCTTGGCATATAAAAAGAATTGCGATTGATGAAGTGTTTGAAACTATATCACACTTTGTCCATCATCTGAGTGTATGAAAACCAACGCTGTTTAAGAAACTGGTTCTTATTCTGTCTTCAGGTGAACAGGATACAAAGTGAAACTTCTGTTTAGCCCCTCAGTAGAGGTAGGTGAAACCATGGACTCCATCAATTTTCAGAAGGCACAAAAAGTTGTTACTAGGTGTAATTAAGCATTGTGCTTTGAAGATACATTGGAAGAGTGGAAGTGTAGTAATTTTGGTAGTGGATGGAAGTGAGTGGTCAGTGGTATGTCGTGGCCTTTTTAACCATGGTTAAGGAGCCCTAGTAAGCATTGGGTGGCATGCTGGGTGCGCTTCAGCGGTGGTCCGAATGCAGTGGAGAGGAGAAAAGTCTTCTGCCCCTGCTGGGAATCTAACCCAAATTCCTTGGTTGTCTAGCCTGTAGTCAAGTCTCTATACCATCTGAGCTAAGAATCTTCAGAAGTGAAGAATATATAGAACCAAGGTTTTCTTTAATAACCTGTTCACCTAAAGATGGATCTATAACTGATTTCCAAAATTTGGTGGTTTCATTAAACTCCGAAATAATACTTCTAAATGGTGTAGTAACATCATCAGAAGCTTTAGAATTGAGTTAGTGAAGTGTTTCTAAAAGGGTCTAAAATCCACAAAAAATTTTACTGTGTCAGGCACTACAAATTCATGCTTAAACTGAGTCTTTTGAAACATAACATTTTATACCATTCAGAATTACTGGGTTTTGGACTTTGTCCATAGTCCGGTATTCTAGAAACTAGAGAACACAACATTTCAGAAACTCTTGAGGTTAGCTCGTGCTAAGGGACCTAACAGAGTATGGATCTCACCCGAGGACTGAAACAGATCCATTTTCCAAAACATCTTCAATTTTTAAAATACTGGACAATAGACAAAGTCCAAAAATGCAGTAATCCTGAGTGTTCTACTCCATTTAGAATCAATTTTCTACTATGATCAGAATTTATTCCTATTCATAATTTCTGTTATGAGATCCAACTTGCATCTGTTCACACATCCAGCTTTGTGTTGTTCCATTTGTATTGTGAGATTTAATGTGTTAACTTCTCTATTCTGTTGCCACTCAGGTGCTGGATTAGAGATGTCCTTACACACATTATGAACATTACGAAAATTCTCCCCATAAACTGCTAGCAGTAATGTAGGTTTTTGCCATAATTATGGTTTGTGAATAGAGCAGTTTAATGGATTGACTGCAGTCCGAATCTCTTCTCTTTCTCTTTCATGGAGTATATTGGCTTATGGAATTTGGAATCCAGAATGTTACCTTAGTCTGTAGTGGAGGAGAGTTCATAGATAAAATTAGTACAGTGCATTTCAAGACTTTAATCTCCTTATTACTGGTACTAGTGTTCAAACACTCATTTGCTATATCAGAAAATGGGACAAAATTTTACCAGCCATTTATAGCAGAGGTGTGTGTGTGTGTGTCCGTAACTTGAAGTCACACTATCAGACTAGAATACAGCTGCTTTCAGTTTGCATATGTTTCTTAAATGTGTGAGCACATGTAGTTTTGGACTGCTGTGTTTCTGGACTTGTCTGCTGTTTAGTTTGCCAATAGAACACGATGTTTCAGAAGCTTGGTCCGTGCCCTCAGATGAACTGGTTAGGAGGCACCTCCTCATACAGGTCTGATGTCAATCACTGGACCTTGTTCAGTTTCTGAAATTTTGTGTTTTCTATTTAATGCTATAGAACAGATACAGCCCAAAAAACTCAGTAATCCCAAGTCTAATATACCATCATTGTGACCTTTTAGAATTCAACTTTCATAGGTTTGTACATTGTAGTCATGTATTGGCTTTGCAAAGATGACCTTGCGTCGTCGGGCAATCATAATGTACAGTAGGTACTGTGTTGGAATCAAGAATACTGTTTGATGCTTTCTTAAAGGCATCTTGGTCCATGTGTACGAATATTTAAATATTTTTCAGCAGTGTTTCATTTTTTCCATTTATCGATGCTGTCATTTGCAGCAATATGTTTGTTGCATAATTTCACGTTAATAATATAAATGTATAAACACAGTGTAGTAAGGATAAGTTGATTTACATTTTTGCATTTTTTTACATATTGGCTGTATGCGCATTCTTTAACATTATGTTGTTAGAAATTGTAATCATATTAAAAATACAGATGGATTTTTCATGCTGAGAACACAAATCTACATTCATGCGATACATTGCTTCGTGAATATGTTTAAATTCCGGTATTATGGGGAAGCACCTCTTGGGCTATGATTTGGCATTCATTTCTCTCGCAGAGATCTCTGATTGGTGAGATAAATTTAAGAGTACACTGGCTGGTATGTTGATATGGGACTCTGGGTTGTTCTGTTGGATGTTAAGGAAATATTGTCTGCAGAAAATGTGTGTTACCATGTTTAGCAGCACTGAATGACTGATGATGTATGCATTTGATAATACTCACCTTGACAACCTGTTTTATATTTAACATTGTTATTAATGCTTTTGTTATAGTTAGTTAATAATGTTGCATTTAAAAAACATTTTCCCATTTGGAATAATATGAGATGATGACAGTCGTTGCTTGCAGTGATTGATAACACTGAATGCATTTCAGCCTGATAGCTGTAGTAAATTTTGATTGTGTTATCGCCCATTACAGTTTACTAAATGTTGTGACAAAAATATTGCAGTCATTCATATTTGCTGAAATGTAACATACATATTGATAATCTAAATATTGATTTTTCTTTCTTTTTTTTTTCATTGTGTTTGAAGACGAGTACAATCTAAATCCTGGTTTAGAGTGGGAAGACGAGTTTACAGGTAGGTCCATGTTCCTGCTTATTCCCCATCCCTCATTATCCTGCCTGATTGCTTGGCTGCCTGCCTGGCCAGACTGCTTCACCCATTCCTGCTTCACCCTTCAGAAGTCACAGTATTACGTTTAGGCACTTCAAATAAAACTTTAGCTGTATGGTATCAAATTCCAGTATTGACTGCTTGAAGGACAGTTCATTCATAATCAGAGATAAAGTTCTCGATGCATTCAAAACATGGAGTGTATGAAATTATATTTGTACATCTGCTGTTGGGTTAAGTATCATCTGAAGGAATTATGCTTGTGTTTATTACTTAGATGTAGATAGAATAAGGACAGACCCTCTGTTTCCCTGTGTAATTGCCAGACAAATTGAGACACTTGTCCCGGTGACACACCACATGTTTATTTCCCGCAGAAATGCAGTAAGAACTCCGTGTTTACACACAGCAGTGCACCTTGGCTATCATCTGAACATAATGTCAGAAATGCTTTCCTTAGTGATCCACAAAGGTGTAAGGTCTGAGCAGAATGGTGTTTGAAGAAGCAGTCGACAGAAGTCTGCAGGGAAGGCGTCAGTGACATTTTGGGAAAAACAGGGCACACTCCTCCTTCAGCTTCTATACCCCAAGGCAACGGTGAAGTAAAACACTTTAAGATAGGTTAAAGCCAATGTGTGCCAGCAATTGCAAGCACTGAGTCTCTGTTTCATCTCTGCTAGAATTGAACAGGCCATGTGTTCCTGCGATAAATGCCGTAACCACTTTGACAGTTAGATGGAGAAATAGAGTGTTCCTTGTTCTGGTGGACATCTATGCCAAACAGTAGATATGAGTGTAACATGCCAATGGATGTTGCTTATTATCTCCTAGGATCCTTAGACTTGTCGCTGTTCCTGCGAAGTTACAGGCAGGATACTGCTAAATCGCGTGGGACCATCACATCATTCTGACCCACTTGTCTGCATAAGATATATATTTCAGTACCACATGGTCTAAAATACAATTACTGTTTGTTAGTTTGAAATACTAACAATTACTGTTTGTTTTATTTTGTTGAAGAAGACTGAATGATTTTTTTGGTAATGTGAACAGTTTCTATTTTAATTCCCTGAGTGCATGGTTTTGTGCTTTGGAAATGTTTTGGGCTTGCAGTTGGAGGTGTACATGTTCTGTCAGTCACCAGGAGTCTCTGGAGTGTAAAGTACTGAACTTGCAGTTTCTTTATGGAAGTATTAAAATATTTTGTTTGAGGTTTTCAGAAGAGGTTTGGAAATCTAAAACCTCCTCCTGCCCCAAAGCAATTTGTAATACAGTCCTTGAACTTTTTAATTTGTGTAGAAGTGAAAGGCTTGGCAGTGACCAAGGGAATAATTTCCATTGTGTAACTCAGTATCTTGTGTGTCAGCTGCTTCAACACTAATTAACATATGAGTAGTTAATCTGAAGTATAAGTTTTGTAACTAACAAACAAATCTGTGTCAGCTTATGAATTGAAGAATGCCATCTTCTTGTATGTGGCGCTGTATAGTTACTGTGTAAACCGACGTTTCGAAGGAACGTATCACCTCCATCTTCAGGGTATAACAAAAAATCCAGGAACAAGGAACCAATGTGAGCAGGTGGCTAAAGATGGAGGTGATACATTCCTCCGAAATGTCAGTTTACACAGTATCTACGCGGTGCCACGTCCCAGAAGACAGAATTCTTCACAGTCACCGCTGTGAAAACCTCAAATATTATACAGCTTATGTATTGTGTGTTGCTAATGTTTCTTTTCTCAAATGGACCACTTAGGGTATTGCTGAATGCTTGTGTGATGTGATGCGCATGCATTTCATTAGAAATAATAGTAATTCTAAATGGTAAATTGAAGAAGTTCAAACCAAATCTAAACCAGTGACTTGAATCAAAGTGGAACATCAACAGGAGGCTGCAATGAACAGACCCTTTCATATAAATATAGCTGTTACTGATGTAATACTTGTTAACCTGCTTGTTGGGGTTGCAGTAATGTCTGCCCATCTTCGTGAAGCCATTGCGTAAAAGTGTTCCTTTACAGTGTTTACACTTTGAATCTTCTTCTGACAGTTTTGATTTTATATGGGTTGATGGACAAAAAGGATGCAACCTCTTATTTCATCCCACAGTCATTCCTTTATGATTTATTGCCTGCTCTTCCCTCACCTCTTGATGTCTTCCAGTGGCTGGATGGACTGTATTTTTCTAGAACTTACCATACAGCTCTTTCCTTTAAATTTTAATTCTGATGTCCTTATCACTATTCTTATTTTGTGTAATAATTTTTCTTTACAAATTTTTAATTCAAAATTTTGTAGGAATTTAATTTATTATCTGATGATATTTTTCCTCTCAGTACTACTAAAATACTTCATATCTATCACTTGGATTTTCTTTTATTTGTGTCTGTAAGGGTCCATGCTTTGGCACTGCATGTTAGTATCTGTTCAAAATTTGATCTGTAGATTGCTTTTTTTTTTTTTTTTGCATTGTTTTTGGATCTCTCTGTTCCATAATATTCATTTTATAATTTCATAACATTAGAATTATTCTGTATTCTCTTGATCTCTTTGACAGCTCTTTAGTTTTTGAAACATCTGTAACTATTAACTTTATTTTATTTATTTTCAGGTTTGTGTCACACTGTATAGATGCATATACAGGGTGATTCACGAAGTTTTACCCTGGCTTATGGTATATATTCCTGGGGTTATTTCCTGCAAAATTTCCTTATAAACTTTTTGTCGAGTTTCAATAGTTAACGGAGTAACAATAGATTTTTGAAACGCATCATTGTGAATGCAGCGCTATGCTTCAGCGTGGGCGACCATACGTTCCAGTTAGCTATGTCAGCAGATAAGGTAGACCGGTTTGAATGTTGCGCGTAGGTAGATAGGCAGAGTGGTTCATATGCGTGCGACACATTGTGTTGACGTGCAGGGAGACATTTTTGAAAATCTTATGTAAATCCAGTCGTCTTCTAAAGCACTACAGTTTAAAGGAAACAGATTGACAGAAGGGTGTGATATGCAACCATTGGTATGTTTACAGAATGGGATGCTGAAAATAATGTAATTTTGTAACACAAAATCGATGAAAAATGTTGCACAATGCAAAATTAAGAAATTGAAAAGAAAAATTTGGTTTTAGAATGCTTCTTTCCTAAAACATTAACGATTTAAAAAGTGTTTGTATTGTATTTCTAATTTGTTTTGACTGAAATTCGAAGAAAAAAAGATCTTTCGCCAGTTTTCAAATTACTGTATCTATTTAATTATGAGTTGGATACCATTAGTATATTAACATTTTTTGTTCCAAATTACCTCAGGAATGCCCTCCCTAAGTGGGGGTAAAACTTCGTGAATCACCCTGTATATGCAGTGATAAAAAAAGTATGTACTTTAAAGAGGTTTTAAGTTTATGTAATTAAAGAACAGCATAGTGTCTTGGAGTCTGTTCAGTGCAGAGAAGTGATGGGATATCTTGTGCTTTTGAACAAAATCCAGGCCCTGACTGCTCTTTCTTAAGTCTGAAAAGTATACATTGCAGACCAAAACAGATTTTTAATTAGTTCCACTCTGAATGTATCAGTAAACTGTACTACTTATTTACATTTTATTTAATTGTGCTTTCAGCAGCTTAGACTATGAACATAGACTATAACTAGCAACATGAGTCATGAATAATGATTTGGAAGGGATGTAGAAGGAATTATGACCTAATTTGAGGCATTATCCAGGCATTTGCCCCAAGGGACTGACGAACTCCATAAAGCTCCTTAGGATGATTAGTATCTGGGCTGAGGTTTGAACCTTGGACCTCCCAAAAATGAATAAAGAATGAGTATGTTTATGGCTGGTGAACTGGAAAAGATTGTAAAGGAAGTAGGGTATCACAAATCATAGGGATTTACTGTATCACCTGCTTTAATGTGTAGGAAAGTGTCAGTTCTGCCCATCGAGTGTGTTTATGTTTCACGTGATTGTCAGAATGGAGCCAGTATAGCGACTGGCTATGGGCTGAACGGCCAAGGGGTCAGAGATTGGTCTCGGTAAGGTCAAGAATTTTCTTTTCTCTACGTTGTCCAGACCAGCTCTGGTACCCACCCAGTCTCCTATTCAAAGGGTACTGGGGGTCTTTCCCTGGGGGTAAAGCGGCCGGGGCGTGAAGCTGACCACTCACCTCCAACTATTGTTGATGTCATGAAAACGTGAATCTATACATCCACTCCCCCATGCGTCTTCATGGCATAGTTTTGAATTAGTTCAGCACAGGGACAACTTTACCTTTTACCTTTATGATTCTCAGAATAAATGCTGGTTATTTCCATAAACAGTAACAATAAATTTTTTCCTTTTTAATGGAGACACTTACTTATATTCGAGGTTCTCACAGCTGTGCCTGTGAAGAACGCCTATCATCTGGCATGAGACAGCATATAGAGCAGCAGAGGTACACGAAGTTCATCAAGGTTTCAGTGGAATGCACCACCTTGATCTTCATGTTTGAGATATGCTAAGCTAATCTTTTACCATGAAGATGGAGCCAGTACATTCATCTGAAATGACCATTGACTTCTACCTTACTACATGATATCACATGCTGGAGGATACTGGTACTCTTTGAGACACATCATGTTTTCTGTGCAGTAGGGACTGAAGTTGTCTCCATGGAACCGGCCATTAAGAAATGGCTGGTCGCTCATCTGCATAAGACTTTCGCAATATTTCATGGATCCCGAAGGATCATTGCCATGTTCACAAGAGCCTGATACTGGTCCCTATCCTGATCCACATAAATCCATTCCATACTGCCCCATCATATTTTCAATTTTAGGCTTGAAAGGGTGGAGAAAACTGCATAACGAGGCACTTCATAACTTGTACCCTTCTCCAAGTATAATTAGAATGATCAAGTCAAAGAGGATGAAGTGGGCTGGGCATGTAGCATGAATGGGGGAGATGAATGCGTATAGGATATTGGTGGGAAAGCCAGAAGGAAAGAAACCACTGGTAAGACCAAGGCGTAGGTGGGTGGACAATGTTAAAATGTGGATCTTAGAGAGACAGGATGGGATGATATGGATTGGATTGGTCTGGCTCAGGATAGGGGCCATTGGAGGGCTCTTGTGAACATGGTAATGAACCTTTGGGTTCCATAAAATGCTGGGAAATCCTTGAGTAGCTGCAGAATTTGTGGCGCCTCAAGAAGGGCTCAGCTCCATGAGTGAGTAAGTGAGGCTTGAAAGGATTGAGGTACTGTATTGGTGAACGTGTGCTGGAATCAGGAAAATGGAAAAACATGAGGGCAGCCAGGCCTGTCTCAAATTTAGAGCAGTGCCCCCCCCCCCCTCAACCATGTAGCTGCGGTATTCAATTTGGCTTAAGATGTATACATGATGGAAATATTGCATACACAACATTGCAGTTAAGGTTAGAAAATTGGTTCAAGTCTCTGGTCTTATGTACATTGCGTTTGAGGTTAATGTTAATCTTCTGATTACGCCCTCTATTTTTTTTTACCATAGAAATGGAATTGGGGTAAGGAATTTAAAATTTGGAAAGTCTGGACTCAGGGTTCTTCCAGCATTTTCCTGCCAACATAATTGACAAAGGTGTTTTTTTTTTTTTAGAAAGAATGATGTTTGGTACTAGGAAAAAATGTGTAAGTGAAAACATTAGCTGATTTGTTTTGGAAAATAAGTGAGGTTACTACATAATATGTAATTGAAAGAATGCTATCTAATCAAGTTATGTCAATATTGGAATTTTAGGTACATTTCTTAACACTCATCTCCCTTGCACAAACATGTGGGTAGCATTGAGAGGGTAAGAATTACTAGAAATATTACTGTAATGGAATTTATCAGAAATTATCCTCATTCAGTTTACAGTAATGTTTCTCGCGTATACATAAGCGGCAAGGCCGCAGGATTGTAGAAGCATAATATTGTAGACAAGGAAATATTTTCTTCAATATCTAATATGAAATGTGTTTATGGCCTAGGGTACATAGTATTTGTTATATTCTTATGGCATATATTATTTATGAGTTATTTAATGTCACTGCCAGTATTTAGACTGTAGAGTCATGATAAGATGACATATGAATGATGAATTGCTAAGGATTTGGAAGGAAGCAGCCATGGCCTAGTTGAGTTATTATCCCAAAATTGCCTGGAGTGACTGAGGAAAACCACTGAAAACCTCAGTCAGTATATCTGCTGTCCTGGTGGAGATTTGAACCAAGCGCCTACAGATTACAAGCCTGGATTATTATCTGTAGATCAGCCTGTCTGGTTATTTGGTGTAGTACCTCCCTGTGTTTCATTACTTTAAAATGTAATCTTTTATACTAATGATTCAAATATACCAACTATAATTAATTTCTGTGCATCAGAATGATTATTTATTGATAATAATGTTGAAGTTTGCTTGTAGGATGGAAGTACAAGAGTTGTGGAATTAGGCCACTGACTTGGCCATAATTCTTAATTTGATTTAGCTTTGACCCATGTCCAGTCCTTTTGCCTTGCTTGTATTTTGTCATGTTTCTGAGTTGTTCCTTTATGAACTAAGAAACTTTATTTTGCACATTGGAACTTCAAGAATTAATTTGGATTTCCAGACATAATACTTATGGATTTGTGCAGTAGTTCATTGTAATTGTGGTTGTAATGCATTATTTCTATATGCTTGCAAGAAACATATCTAGCATGTGTCTTTACATTTGTATCAGAGATCAGATGTCTTGTTTCCTGAGATTCTGTACTTGAATATGCAGTGCCTCTCAGGAAGCACTGTTTATAAACAACATTAATTTCCTTCCATTAGAAAATTCGTTTAACAGGAATTACTTTTATTGTCTACATAATTAAATTTCTGATCCTGAGATAACTTTGGTAAGGTCTTCAAGTTTGTATGTATTGTATGATTGTATTGGTTTATTATTGATTTTAACACTTTGCAGACCAGCGATTTAAATATTTAAACCACCCTGGGGACCGGCATTTTTAAACCTACTACCATAACTTGTGCACTGTTCACTTTAAAAATTAATATAAAATCTCCTAATTAATTTTATGAACTAAAATTTTTGGAGAACGCTTACCAATGCTGCTAGAAGTGCTTGAGAGTGTGATATTTCTGAAAAGATTCCCCTTTGTGAAGTGGCATTACACAGAACTTGCAAATGTAGGCAGTCGTACTCCTTTTGTTGTGTACTGCGCAAACACAGCATCGCATAGAAGGGTGCTTCCCCTTGGCATGTTCACGCTTCACAATTTTCATGAGGGTATGTTTCCGCACAACACCTGAGAGTCGCCCAAGGGTGTCCACATGAGGACTGCGAGGGGTGGGAGTTGATGGGGCCCGTCACACTAAGTCTGTGCATGACTCTGGTTCTGCCGCCACCGTCTGGTCTGTAGCCCAGGCCTTTGCCACATTCATCAGAAATGCTTTGTATTTCAATTTTGAATCAGGAATTAGGTTTTTGTAAACCAAAAATGAATTGAAAATGGCACAATTTATAAGCCACAATGCAAGTTTCTTTGTCCACTTTACTGTTTTCCAAGGAAGAGAATAATAGGCCAAGTACTTATCAGCTCTATCAACTCCCTTCATGAACATATTATACTCGGAAATACAAACAGGCTTCTTTACCTGTCCATGTCTCCTTTGAACATTAACCATGCTTGAATTGTGAATTGTGGTTTTGGGTCCAATGGAATTTGCTTCACCCCTGGATTTCCAGTAAACTGTCCCAAAGCAGGCGTTTCGTCTACTTTTCCCCATGTGGCTGTCCCCACAATGTTGCTATCCGCACTTTCGTCGGAGCTACTGTCACTTTCACTTTCACTGTCTGTGGCCACAATTTTTTGTTAGCTCCTGCCACACTCACTATCAGATTGTGAGTCGCTATCACTAGCAGACTCACAAGGGACATCAGATAGCTCATCAGAGAACAAGTCAGATATTTCTTGTTCTCCAAGAAAACGCTTGGACCTCAACCTCTTCTGACCTTGAACCAATTTGCACTAGTAACTTCCTGCCTGGTGCATGTAGCTGGAAGATGAACAAAGGCATTTTTTTTTGGAGTGGGAAAGGAAAACAATTGGGTCATAAACAGTGAGGTCATGTTACTGACTACGAAGCAAACATTCAAGAGGTCTATCACGCACCAGTCATGCGTCTGCCTGGCGCCAGTGCAAGTATAGTGTGTTTCAACATAACGTGTCCAAAACTCATAATAATATGCCACCGGTCTGCCACGTTTAAAAGTGCTGGGCATAAAAATATGCCACCGGTCTGCAGAGTGTTAAGCAGAAGGAGAAGAAAGCTGTAGTCTTGTGTTTGTAAGACATTTGAAATTTACATCTTTTAAGAAGCTTATGAAGTCTGTGGTTATTAGAAAGCGTTTGCAGTTAAGCAGGTCAGTTTAAAATGCGTGGGAATTTTCATTGCAGTGGATTGTTACACAGAAGATTAGTTTTCTTTAATACACTTCTGATGTACAGTAATTCCGAGATTGGATTTGAGATTTTCTTGACGGTAACAGTGAAGAATACTGTCCCCTGGGATGTAACTTGATGTAGTCTGGTGGAAGTTTACCGATTTTTGCAGGATTGTTCTGCCTGTGTCCTGAAGGTTGAAGCTGAGTAAGCCATCCAAGTAACTAGCAAGCAGACCTGAAGATGGAGGCAGTATGTGCCTCCAGAATGTTAGTAAACTTCTACCAGACTGCAACAGCTTCACATTCCAGGAAGTTGTACTGTTAAAGAATCCCAAAGAGCTTTCATAGAGATTTAAATTTTGTGATCATGCGATTCCTGGGAGTCAGTATAGCAACAGGCTATGGGCTGGACAGATAGGGTTCAATTCCCAGCAGAGGCAAGAGATTTTTCTGTGCTGCACAGCATCCAGACCAGCTCTGGGACCCACCCAGCCTCCTATCCAGTGGGTACTGGGGGCTGTTTTCCAAGGGATAATTTGACTGGGGCATGAAGCTGATTACTTATGTCCAGGTGCTGAGGTGAAGAATAGTGGAGCTATACCTCCTGTACCCCAAACGTTTTCATGGTATGGTGGTTAATTAATTAAGTACGGGGACAACTTTATCTTTACTTAACATGATTCTTAATGCAATTTGAATTTGACAGGTTGGTTCCACACTTAGGACTACATCATTTGTTGTCAAAGGAGCACGCGCTAGTGTAGTTCTTTGATGCACTATGCTACAAGCTGGAAGGTAACAGGTTCAATTCCAGATGAGGTTATTGGATTTTTCAATTGACCTAATCCTTCCAGCTGTGCTCTGGCCCTGGGGTCATCTTAGCTTCTAAGAGAAATGAGTGCCAGGAATCTTCCTAGGGATAAAGGGTGGCTGGCCGGTGCATAAGGCTGACAACCTCACCACCACCTATGAGCTGATTGTCTGGAAAATGTGGGAGCCTCGATGTCTCTCAATCCTATGGGTGCCCCCAGCCTGTTACAGGAATAGCTTTACTTAACCTTACTGCAAGCGGCCTCCATAGTGTAGGGGTAACATTCCCACCTCATGACTCAAGGTACGCGGGTTCAAACCTGGCAGAGGTCGTGGAATTTTTAAGGGCGGAAAAATTCAGGGAACAAGTCCTCCGGGAGGGACTTTAAGCCGTGGGTCCCCTGTCGTAGATTTACGGCACGTAAAAGATCCTCATGTCTCTAGGAGACCTCTAAGCAAAATTAGGCAAGTTTCCCGCCCAAGTAGTTCCCAGTGCCTCTGGTAGATGGGGGAAGCATCGGGTACTGAGGGCTGACCTCGTTGGCTGAACGGGGCTGATAGCACGCACCAGTACCGGTAGGGTATGGCGACTGGTAGAATATCAAAGGGGGACGTACAATAGACTATTAGTCACGGTGCATGGGGAAACCCACCCCCTCCAATAATAATAAATAATAACCTTACTGCCATCCATGGGCTGATTATCTAGAAAATGTGGGAACCTTGACATCTCACAACCCTTTGGGCCTCCACAGCCTGTTACAGGGATAGCTTTACGTAACCTCACTGTCATCTGTGAGCTGACTGTGGGAGCCTTGACATCTCACAATCATATGGGTGTCCGCAGCCTGTTATGGGATAGCTTTACCTTTTTATGTTTTATATATTCTTGAAGCATTAGCAGAATGACACCAACATTTTTTTTTTTTTCCAGTATTCAGTTCTTTCATTTTACATGGGGCGTTGTGGCTGTTATGTAGCCTAAAAGACAGGAAAGGACAGACAGGATTTGAACGCAGATTCAGGGATACAATTTTAGTCATCAGAATTACTTTGTACAGTTGGGACTTTGATGGTGTTTGTAGGTGTGGGTGATATCTGACATTTAGAAAAGACTATACAACATTTTGCTCATTAATGCTGCTACTCAAATTGAGTTCATTTATCTGTTTTTACTAACACTGAGTTGTAGTGTTGTGTATCTTCTTTAAGATGGCAGTGAAAGCAGTTTATAACGTGAAGGCTTTAAATTATGTTTTGATGATGATGGTGGTGGTGGTGATGATACCAGTAGAAATAACAGGCTAAACCTGTGTGGGAAATCATAACTTGTGTTGCTTGCACTCGTAACCACCCATATATGCTGCCTGTTTACCAGACACGAAAATGCTGTACAGAATGGTACATTTAAAAAGTAAATTAGAAATAAAATACAAGAAGAATCACAGAAAGACAATGCTATGGTAATATGGAAGGTAGAAAACAGATTGCATGGGATATCATTACATCTGTGCCCTCCCCGCCCACATTCGCAGCACCAACATCTCCTCCATGTGCCTTCCTCGCTCCCACCAATTCCTGCTTCTCTTTCTATCTCTTTCCATTCTTGGTTTGTTGTTATTGTTGATGGAGGGGTGTGGGGGAGCAGGTGCAGTGGCTGGCTGAAACTCCCACTGTTGCATTCTTTCTTTCCCTTATCCGAGTATAGCTTTCTTCTGTATATGCTCAGAAAATTACAGGACATCTGAATTTCTGGATATAAGGCAAGCATGCTTGAGTTGAACAGTCAGATCCTGTTTGATGCTTCAATACTGCAGAAAGGCACACACTGAAACCCAAGTGTTGAAGACAGTATTATTGTTCATTCGTAGCTTTCTACATGTTCTGTTTCATGAATAGCATTTTAATTGTATTGAAGTTCTAATGTATACTGTGCTTGGCAGGTGAAGAGTAGGGTGAGCTGTACTGAGGGTGTTGAAAGAGGCTTCTAATATTCCCTTCCACCCCTGCCCCATTTCCTAAGAACTGTCCCAGAATGTCTGTCATGAAGGTTATGGGGTGGTTACCGCACAAGACATTTGTGTGCATTTAATAGCTAAACTAGTATAATGGAATGTGCTGTAGGGGGAAGCATGACAGTGGAAGGGAGATCCATGCAACTTCTTTCAGTGGCTTCAGTATAGTTGGAATGTCAGAATAACATAAGTTTCTGTGTCCAGTTGTGAATGAATTAGATTTATTCTGAATTCCAATCAGTAAGTTACATTTCATTCAAACCCAGATATTTAAACGTTATTTGTTCTATTATTTTTAAGGATTGCATCCTGTAGTGTATATACAATGAACATGTATATAATTTCTTTATTGTCAATGCAACAGTACTTTAATATCTATTTATTTATTTATATAGCATGCACTATATGTTTCACCCTCAATGGATCATCTTCAGGTGCTGTTCTGTAGTATGAACCACACAGTGCAAGGAACCGCATAATGTAAATAACACACAGTAACCATTGGCTCCCAACAACATGAAAGAAGAGTGATTTATTCTTTAGAAGACTGGTAACATTAGGATACTAACACGGTGAGCTAGTACAGCTAACAGTAAAAGAAATTTGATGAAGCCTGTGTGTGATCTGCTGCAGTAACAAACACAAAGCTACTCACGGCTTATAACACTTTGAAAAATCATTTCTAAATCATTTTAAATATGAAATCGTGATTTAAATTAGGTTTAACATATTGTTCCATATACGATATCACATGTACGATTTTTAGGTTGAGTTTTATTCTTGTTTTATTGTATTTTATTGTTAATTCTAACCTAAGTTAGACTTGGACTAAAGTTTTGTCTAGATTGTGAATCGAATAGAAACTAGTTTGTATGAACCATTTATAAAATTGGGAATGTTAGTGATGCAGTTCAGTAATAGTGTGTGAGAACTTGCAGCACCTGAAGATGACCCATTGAGGTCGAAACATGTAGTGCGTGCTATATAAATAAATAAATAAATACTTATTAAGTATTGTTGCGTTGGTGGTAAAAATATATATATTCATTGTTCTATTATATTGATTGAAACAATGGAAATGTCTTACCATCACATGCTGGTACTCTTTACACTGAACATTCCTACATAATCTCTGTCTCTTAAGTCTCCTTTTCGATTAGAGTGCAAACTACACATACTGATCTTGTGCCTCTGCAGAAATTTGCAGCATCTTTGGATATGATGATGTCATGGGAGTGAATATTAAGATTTCAGTCTTCTGAGTTGTGACACCATGCAGTTCGGTAGGTCCCCCCCCCCNGGTCCCCCCCCCCCGAAGAACCTACTGCCTCAGTTATCAGGCACTCTTTTTTTCCTGAATATTGAGGTAGAAAGTTCTTCTGAAACAGTGGTCCTATCTACCAAACTACATAACTTCACATCACAGAACACCTTAATCTTATTACTTTTTGTATGAGACATAGCATTCACTTGATTATTCCAGTTTGTTTCTTTGCACTGAAGTGAAAATATTAGTGCATTTATAAGTTGGCAGGCTTTCATGGCAGTTAGTGTTTGTATTGTGGTCTTGTGGATTGTAACATCATGGGGCTTTGTTGTTGGATACCAATGCATCTCATGGGCATACAGCCTTCACCCTCAGGGTTGAATTGAGTCAGGCAATTGTACAGCCCTGGACTGGGTTCTACTACTGTCCCTGTCAGGACAGGGCTGAACAACCAACTTCCTTGCAACTTGCTGATATGTAACTTAATTGTATTGTCACCCCGAAGATGGAGGTATCATATTCTTCTGAAATGTTGCTGTCCACCTATGAGACCACATGGTATCACAGCCCAGATGACCACAGTCTGAGTAATACATACAGTTTTTAAACATTTGGCACAAGAAGTGAATATTTAGCACAGTGTTCAGGAACACTGTAATGATTAGGCATTTCAAGTTTTGGGCTCTAGTTTATGGGAAGTGGTTATACAAACGAGACTGGAGTATTTTGTAGGTTCACTGACTATACTGTATGATGGTAAGACATGGCTACCATGCAAGGAACTAGCTTATTCACCACAGTTTTGACTTATGATGACACGTCACAAGCGGAAGATGAGGAGAGCTCTCTGCCACATTTGGACGGCTTCCAGAGCAAACTGCCACCAGGCATTCTTCCCCATGGCCTGCCACAGGTGAAGGAAGTACAGCCAGCCCTCACATCATTGGAAAATGCACCTCCTAAACAGGAACCTGCCAAACAAGGTCAGTCTGCAGTAAGTAGGATTGAAAACATAAGTAACTGCCTTACTCTGTGACCAGCCTACCACCAGGTCAGAGATAAAGTTCCAAACACAAAGGATGAGCACGTCGTGTCATCCTTATAGTTTGCATCTTGTTGCGCATCATTAGGGGTACTACAACAGTCTAAGATTAAAAACTAATATTGATGTGTTAATATTTGTTTTTATTATACATACCACTGAAAACTGCATACTGAGGAGCTTCAGAACTTGTATTCCACTCCAAGTGTAATTAGAATGATCAAGTCAAGGAAGATGAGATGGGCAGGGCATGCAGCATGAATGGGGGGAGAAGAAGAATGCATATAGGATATTGGTTGGAATGCCAGAAGAAAAGAGACCACTGGGTGGCCAATATTAAAATAGGTCTTTGAGAGATAATATAAACAGATATTAACATATTAATTTATTCATAGATTGTTGTGTTGAGGGCCATGTTAGTACCCATGATAGCCTTCTGCCTGGTCAGGGCTGTCACAACTCAGGGGATGTTGATAGATGAGTATGGAGCAGTGATGGAGTGATGATTAGTAGGGGAAAATGGAAGAAACCTGGAGAAAACCCAATGTAGTGCTACTTTTTGCATGAATGTCACTAGAAATTCTGGGGTGAACCTGTGTCTCCTTGGTGAGAGCCCAGCACCCTGAATTTTCCTGAGTTATGTCACAGTGTCAGCCTTTTCTGTTAGTCATGAATCTGGTATTTAACAATTGTATATGGTCATCGTGTATTTCAGAAAAGCGTGATTATGTCAACTTTTATAAAGTTGAAACCCACTGTTTTAATGAGGTTTTTGCTGTTAAAGTGTGAGATTCTGACAAGTGTGATTCACTTTGTGTCAGTGCGAGAATTGTCTGAAGAGGAGAAGCAGATGACAATCCTTACTGAAGAGTTCCAGAGGTTTCTGGATCGTGCCGGCCGTTTGATGGAGCGAGCTGTATCTGAAAGTGTCGACATCTACACAGACTACACTGGAGTAGCGGACGGCGATGAAGCAGGGTGAGTGTTGCAGTGCTGCTATGTACAGAGGATGTACACTCAGAGAACACTGATATTGGAAGGGAGGAGGGCACAATATTGTGATTTACCAGTGAGATGTATCTATGGACTGAACTGAGGCAAAAATTTCGTTGCGTTGCTGTGGGTTGAGCGGCAAACTGAAGGAAATGTTGACTAGGAATCATTGCAATTGAACGTTAAATGTGAGAGGACCTTAAATCAAGGAACTCTAAATGGGGTTTCCACTGTAAGAGGATTCCTTATTCAAAGAGTCTGCAAAATGGGAGTGGTATGGACTGGATTGATCTGGCTTAGGATAGGGACCAGTGGAGGGCTCGTGTTAACACAGTTATGAACCTTGGGGTTCTATAAAATGTTGGGAAGTTCTAGAGCAGCTGTGCAACTGGTGGCTTCTTAAGAAGGGCTCAGCTCCATGAAGTTAGTTTCTGCAGCATAAATGGGGCAGACATTGAGAAAGTTCTTAGATGAGTCTGATTTGTGTCTTGCATTTTATCAATACCCAAGCATTGGAGCATCAGTGTTAGACGTTATTTTAAGAAGAAAAATTTATTGTCGTTTTTGCTTTGAAAATATACACTCAAATTGTATTTATGCATTTTTTAAATATTTTTAATTTTGTCATTTTAAGATTTATAAGGTTTTTGTTGAGAGTTGTATACTGGGACCTGATGTCTGAAGGTTTAAGTCTCTGATTTATTAAAGAGAAATTGAATTCAGTGATCAGTTTTGACCACAAGAATGTATATGTAACTGCTGTGAGTAAAGCGAACAGTTAGCGCAGTAATACTTGTGATACAATTAACTTCAGCTGATGGAGATTCAAATATTGTTGCTTTATACTTTAAAACTCACCTTACAACTTGCATATGTTTCAGGGATGAGAAGTCTGGCCTGCGATTATCATTGAACCGTTGCTTCTATGATGATCGTTGGTCACGTAATCGCTGTTTGACTTCACTGGATTGGTCACCTCAATACCCAGAACTTCTAGTAGCTAGCTACCATAACAATGAAGATTCACCCAATGATCCGGATGGTGTGTGCCTAATTTGGAACACAAAGTTTAAGAAGACAACCCCAGAATACATTTTCCATTGCCAATCTCCAGTTCTGGCTGCAACATTTGCTAGGTGAGCAGCAAAGGAAGTTGGTTCAAGTTGTAATGCTCCTATCTTATATTCATTAGGTGTCCAGTTGCTTATCTTAGATGTTGAGTATGCTTAAAGGTTTGGCCACGCCATAGCTCAAGCGGTTAGTCTCTGGCTTCCCACCATGGCGGCCCGGGTTTGATCCCGGGTCTGGTCAAGTGGGATTTGTGGCTCTAAGGTAGGTTTTCTCCGAGTACTTCAGTTTCCCCTGCCAATCTTCATTCCACCAATTGCTCCACAATCACCCTCACCTATCATCTGGGGCGGTACAATAGGCCAGAAGTGATCGCAGTACAAGGGACTTAGTCCCACCCCACTAGCAATAAAAGAAGATCCTTAAAGGTTAGTCAGTGTAGAGGTATTCTTTGGCTGAATAACCTGGTTTGATTCCTGGTAGGGGTAAGTTTTTTTTTGTATGCCACAGGATCCAGACTGTTTCAGATGCACACCGAGCCTCCTATCCAATGAGGACTAGGCTTTCTCCTCTGTGGGTAAAGGAGCTGGGCCATGAAGCTGACCACCCACCTCCATCTAGTGCTGAGACATGGTACTTGATGAATTGAGCATACAGACAACTTTACCTTTACCTTTCCCCACATCCTCCAGGTAAATACTGGGATGGAACTTAATTTCAGGCCAGTTCATCATTAAGCTGCCGTTCGACCATTCGTTGCTGTGTTGTCTGAGCTGCTGACAGCAGGCGGCTTGATAGAATGTTGGTACACCTGTGCAGTCTCATCTCTGAACAGGAGGAGATGTCTGTGGCATATCCAATAGTTATAGAATATTTTTACTCTAATGCAGTGATGTAGCAGTGTGCATCTTATCATGAAGCAGCCCACACTTTGTCACCTCGAGGTGACAGATTTTTTTCTTACATGAAGGAATTACTGTGTGTCACAATTGTCTTGGATATGATACCATGAAGCCAGGTAGGTGGGTATCTGTGTTTGAGAGGAATGCATTTCCAGTGAGCTTTTTCTGAAGATGGAGGCACTATGTTCCTCCGAAATGTTGGTGCACACCTGCAAGGCTACACAGTGTCATAACCCAAGAGGGTTAAAAAATTTTGAGTAATGAACCACTGCAATTTACAGCAGAGACTTTTCTTCCATAGAAACTGAAGCTGTCAGAAGGCTTGCATTGTCAGTCCCTGGATTCCATTTTCATGGTTCAGGTTTTTGCACCCTGAATATGGAGGCAAGTAGGTTTCTCCGAAATGTTGGTAGTAATCTGCAGCGCTGCACTGAATCACATCCCAGAAGGCTATAGTCTTGGTACAGGCAAGTTCATTATGAAATGTGTTCCAGGTTCCATCCCAATCTGGTGCTTGGCGGAACATATTCAGGACAGATTGTCCTGTGGGATAACCGTGTGCAGAAGAGGACCCCAATACAGCGCACGCCTCTGTCAACATCAGCGCACACTGTAAGTTGTGTGACTCTGCATCTGGTGCTAATGGCCGCAGCTGCAGGTTCCTTTCTTTTAATTTTCCATCTGTTTTTATTTTGAGTATGATTTATTAGATGCTTTGTTACAGAGACATTCAGGGAACTTAACTGACCTCTTAACAACAGCAGTGACAATGAAATCATAATCATCATCATCAGTCATAATTTCTGCCACCACTGCCACTGCCATGGATTGACTCATGTTCATGTTTTTGAATGTTAATTAAGGTTGTGGGTTTGCTTGCCGATGAGCTCATTGGATTTTTCAGTTGACCTAATCCTTCCAGCCACACTATGGCCATCGGGTTGACTCAGCCTCTAACAGAAATAAGTACCGGGAATATTCCTGAGGGTACAGGTAGGCCTTCCTGCACATAAGGCTGACAACCTAATCGCCATCTGTGAGCCGATTGTCTAGAGAAAATGTGGCAGCCTTGACCTCTCATAACCCTGTGGGTTTCCGTGGCCTATTACAGGGATAGCTTTACATTTTCTTTTATGTAGTTATGTTTAAGTAACTATTTTTCCTCTTGTTTGGATTTTTTTTTAAGTATGTTGGTGACATATCACTTTGTTTTCTGTTTTTTATGTAATCTCATCTTTTACTCTTCTGTTTATTACTACAGTACTTTACTCCCTTTAAATTTTACTTTCTATATTTCATGATTGTTAAGTTGTCCTCTGATTAACCTTTTGACGTGGTCATTTAAATTCCGCGGCCGCGGCTCCTGCNGCAGGGTACTCACACAAATCAAATTGAAATGTATGCCCTCTTTCAGGATCTGTCTTCTTGTAAGCTTGCTTTCCTAATTTTGAAAAAATAGAAGGAGGCTTATGTGATCACTTTGCTGTCTGTCTGTATCTCTCCCTTAATCTTTTAATTTTTTATGTGGTCCTTGTCATATCAGAGGAAAGTGGATGATACTTCTTGCCAGAACTTCTTGTATATTGTAACTTGAATATTTGTGGCAGATTACGAAGTATATCTTCACCATGACGTAATACAGGTACAGTAACTTAAGCAGACCTCATCATTAAGATGAATGTCCTGTGGGATGTGACATCCTGCCAATCTTCATTCCACCAATTGCTCCACAATCACCCTCACCTATCATCTGGGGCTGGTACAATAGGCCAGAAGTGGCCGCAGTACAAGGGACTAGTCCCACCCCACTAGCATTAAAAAAAATAAGAGGAAAACCTAACCTAACCTAACATGTGAAGGGAGGCTTGTATTAATGCATATGTAACATAGAAACACTTAAGATCAGCAAGTATTGTAAGGATGGAAAGAAACAGAAGATTTACATGTTGCAGCATCCTGTGTATTGCCTAAGTGTGGTTGGGACCCAGAATGCACATAACTTGATAAGCGTGTCTACGGATGGGAGACTGTGTTCATGGAGTCTGGATATGCTTTCCCAGCCACAGGAGACTCTAGAGTTGCAGCACAAGCAAGGCAAACCCATAGCAGTGACATGTCTTGCTTTTCCACATGGTGACGTCAACAACTTCATCGTAGGAAGTGAAGAAGGGTCTGTGTACACAGGTGAGACTGTCGCACCTCCCCGTAGAACTGCCAGCCACTCAGAGCTAAATGCTCTTGCACCAATAAACCTTTACCTTTAAATCGTAGCAGAAATATTGATATAGGTCATTATTTTTGATGCACTGTCTACTTGAAATTAACTATAACTAACACCATCTAATGCATCGAGGTGTTTAATGGTCATATACGAGGGTCGATCAATAAGTACCTGTGTTAGGAATAAAGACACAAGTTTTTCACTTTTTTTTTTTTTATTTTTCAACGTAATCTCCTTTCAGGTCGATACACTTTTCCCAACGTTTCTGCCATTTCTTTAACCCCTCCAAAAAATACGATTTGTCAAACTCTTCAAAATACGCTTCTGTCTCGGCGATAACCTCCTCGTTTGAGCTGAATTTTTTTCCCCCGAGCCATGTTTTCATGTTGGGGAACAGAAAAAAGTCACAGGGAGCCAGGTCAGGCGAGTACGGTGGGTGTGGCAGCAATTCATAGTGCAGTTCATGCAATTTGGCTACGACAATTCCAGATGAATGTGCTGGTGCGTTATCGTGGTGAAACAGCACCTTTTTCTTAGCCAAATGGGGCCGTGTCTCCTTCAATTTCTTATCGAATCGGTCCAATAATTCACTGTAGTACTGCCCCGTGATCGTTCTTCCTTTCTGCAAAAAGTCCATGAGGATTATTCCCTTCGAATCCCAAAAAATCGTGGCCATGACCTTTCCGGCCGATGGGACCGTCTTTGCCTTCTTCGGAGCAGATTCACCCGGAAAAATCCATTGTTTTGACTGTCGCTTGGTCTCTGGCGTATAATAATGTATCCAGGTTTCATCAACGGTGACGACTCGACGCAAAAACTCCTGCGAATTTCGCTTAAAGAGGTCCAAACACTGCTTCGACATTGACAGCCGTATCCGCTTGTTGTCCACCGTGAGCAACCGCGGCACCCATCGGGCTGACACCTTTCTCATACTTAAGTTATCATGTAAAATATTGAGTGCCGTTCCGTACGACACACCTATGGCCTCTGCTACTTCGCGCACTTTAGTTCGGCGATCAGCGAGAATCATGTCATGGACCTTTTCAACGATTTCCTCGGTAACGACGTCTGCCGGGCGGCCCGGCCGCTCCTCGTCAAAAACAGATGTACGACCACGTTTAAATTCGTTGAACCAATATCTCACGGTTGTCATAGATGGTGAAGGGTCCCCATAGACGGCATCCAACTTCGCTTTTATTTCTTCGCATGTTTTTCCATCCAAAAATAAAAAGCGAATTACGGATCGATATTGCACTTTCTCCATTGTATCAAGAAAGACAAAACACGTCTGATGCAACTGGCTGCCAAATAAAAACTAACCTATGAATCAGTCTGAAATTTAGTATGGGGTCGTTTGACAGATGGCAGTACACGACGGTAAAGCCAACTTCCCTCAGCAACGCCACCTGTCTTCAAACACGGGTACTTATTGATCGACCCTCGTAGCCCAACGTGCTTCAGCCTTGTATGGCCATATTCAAGGTCATCTAGTATATGGCCAAAACATGTGAGGCTTTATTTAAAAACTGGTTGCAGTAGATGGTGTTTGTTATGTTTAATTTAACAATGGAAATGTTCATTTGAAGTTATCACATTCTTCAATGTAAAGAGCACCTTCTTCTGCCATGTTCCTGCATATAGTTTGATGTACGTTACTGATGTTTCAGAGGACCTTACTTGGTTCACTGTGACCCTGAACATTGAGGCACTTTATTTGAAATGCCATTAAATTTCTGCCAGACCACACAGCTTCACATCCAAGAAGATAGTACACTTAACACAATTATAATAGATGGAAGCTCATTATTTTCTCTAAACATCAGTGTCATGTACTTGTCAGAAATACTGTACTAACTGATTAACCTTTAATGTATGGACTTTTAAATTGCCAGGAGCCCTCTGCGGTCGATATTTAAATGGCCCTAATTAATTAACATTGCAAACCTTAAAAAAAATACATATTTTATGTTCTATGCAACATAGAAATACAAACTAAAAACAACCTGAAAGACAGTAAAATTTTCTACATATACACAGAAGAGCAATTTTTACAAACGAAAATAAACCGTGATTATTTTGTCATGAAGTGCAAAATATAATCTTTATTATATATGTTATGAAGTCCCAAAGTACTTACCTGTTGTTTTTTCTTCAACCTTCAATCATGGTGGTATTGTAAATATAATCAAACTATATACAGGGCTACTATAAATGATTCATTCGTTTTTAAAACGCTATATTTTCCAAAACATTACACGTACAAATATGATTGATATATATAAAGAGAACCGTAAACTCACCAAGTTTTCTTCACACTCTACAAATGATCTCTGTGTTCCCCTTGGGTCACACAACACACGTCCAGGTGGTAGTCGAGCTTGTTGCACACATTTTATAGCATCATCCTGTCAATGGTCATCACTGTAGCATCGATGCGTTCCCTCAGCTCTACTAGTGTTCTTGGCAGTGGGGGTACGTAATCACGATCCTTGATGTACCCCCAAAGGAAGAACTCACAAGGCGTTAGATCAGGTGATCTGGGGGGCCAAGTGAACAGAGCTACATCATCCTCACCAACACGCCCAATCCAGCGTGTCCTTAAATTGCCGATACCACCGCAAAATGCTTTCTTTACATGGCAGTTCTTTTCCGTACTCTCTTTTGAATGCGCGTTGCACTGCTATAACAGACGAACATCTCGCATATTGCAACAAACAAAAACACTTTTCTTGCTTTGTTGCCATTTTGTAAAGGCACTGAATTTGTGCAGCCAACTGGTGCAAATAATACAAACTTAGTGAGTTTATGGTTCTTTTTATATACCAGTCATGTTTGTACGTGTATTACTTTGGAAAATATAGCGTTTTAAAAACGAATGAATCATTTATAGTAGACCTGTACAATAATATTTTGTTCAGACTGTACACGAGTTTGAACTACGTCACTTCGCAGTTTACGATACACTGACGCACGTGGCACTTCTCGAAGCAGTCTGCCTCACACAGAGCAAAATCACACTTTTTACAGTAGAAGACTGTGCTCCTGCTTTTCGTATTTAGCGAAACACATGTCTTTGTTTCCCTTTGGTTGGCCAGTGTTGTGAATGTTTCACCTCCAGTCGACTCACTTGGGCCCCAGATAACCTTGGCCTCCTCCCAAGAAACGCCACTGACCGCGATATTCGCCTTGTGTGCTTGAAGAATCATCTTGGGGGAGGGCAGTTTCTAGCAAAATCGAATAAATTACGTTGATTGACAAAGTAACACTCTCACCTATTAGTAATACCCGCAAATTAGTGATGCAAAGCAAATTATACTACTAGTTGAAAAGAGTGCCAGTCCAACACTGATACCTAAAATCACAGTGGTGAAGATGCCTTTTATTCACAAAGATATATATGACAGTCCGACACTGACTTCCTAACTGATAATTCGTCACTGAAAACCAATTCGTCAATGTGTCACACTTCCTTGAAGGCCGTGGAAGCACTCATATGCAAGCACCGATGAATATTTCCTCATCAGTTCTCAAAATAAAGCTGGGCTATATTTGGCTGACCAGGTCATAAACAGTCATATCTAAACGTAAATACTATCGAAACCAGTACCGTGATAAACAATTTCATTGTTCAGAGCTAAGGAATGAACCACTGACATGACCTTGCATAGGTTTGTTTTAGTTTCAAATCCAAGGTCAGACTGTCAGCACTCCCAAAGAGAGCACGTGTCCTGCCACATATATATATATATATAACATTCGGCCAACTTGGGGTGCTGCTTGCTGCATATATATATAAAACACTCGGCCATTGAATGTTAATGGTGAGCTGATAACTTTGCTGTTTAGGCTTCATCCTACGTACCCTTAGCCAATCTAGCACGTGGTGTGCAGTTGGTTAAAAATTCATAGATACCACCATCTGTGAGCTGATTGTCTAGAAAATGTGGGAGCCTCAGTGGCCTGTTACAGTGATAACTTTACCTTTTCTTACCTTACCATTAATTTCAGAGTTCCTGTGGTGTTTTTATTCATCTGTGGACATATTGTTGAAAACATTAATTGTTAATGGGAAGTTTTGAAGCATAACACTATAGTACTAAACACCACATTGAAGTAATGGTTGGCACTTCAAGTTGGACCCAACTTCAAGTCTCAGCCCAGAGATTTGCTGTCCTAATTGAGGGTTTCACTTCAGATAAATGTTGCAGTAGCTTATCAAAATATACTTTGACAACTTTTACCAATTCATTATTTATTAGTCACCCTACCATTTGACACTATTGTGTGTGTGCTGCTGAGACTTCTGACTTCTGTTCAGTAGGCGGCCTGGTTGAAAGTTGGCTAGGACAGTGTTGGGTTTTTCATGGTTTTCCTCAGTTTTCCCAGGATACCACTTTAAATTAGATCACAACTGCCTCCATGTCCTCTCCAATTCAGCATCATCTGACTGTTTGACGCTGTGTAGTCTGAGATAATAATGGTGTCGATAAATGATCTTGTAGTGTTGCATCTTACAGATAGACATGGAAGAGTTACCATCACACAAACAGACAAATGTTTGTAGATACTTTTGAAATTTTTGACAGAGTAGTCCTGTGGTTGGCTGCTAACATTTTGGAGGGGCATGTTGCTTCATCTTGAGGGTTGTGAGGAGGGTGGTCAGTCAGATATGGGAGGGAGTAAAGTAATGGAACCCAAGTCATACCAGTGGGAACAGTAGGTATGAAAACAGTCTTTTCGGGTGCACTGTATAAGTGTCGATTGCAAGAAGGAAATGGAACTGTGACAATATTGTTTTCTGTCACAGGGGGGGTTTAAGGTTGTTTTTTTTTTCTTTTGAGAAGCGTATGTTGATTGTAAAGTGTACTGAAGTGAATGCACTTGCTTGCAGCGTGCCGCCACGGTAGCAAGGCTGGCGTAACGGAGACATACGAGGGACATCAGGGCCCAGTGACTGGAATCTCTGCCCATTCAGTTCAGGGAGCAATTGACTTCTCCCATCTTTTCCTAACATCATCATTTGATTGGACTGTGAAGTTATGGAGTGTGAAGGAGAACCGACCCCTGTACTCATTCGAAGACAATGGAGACTACGTGTATGACGTAGCTTGGTCACCTGTTCACCCTGCGCTCTTTGCTACTGTGGATGGTACTGGACGTCTTGATCTTTGGGACTTGAACCAGGTGAATTCATTTCCATGTTGTCATGATTATACTGGATTGGGTGGTAGGTACTGGATATATCTGGCTCAGGATAGGGACCAGTTGTGGGCTCTTGTGAACATAGTTTCTAGAAAATGGTATCACAAGTTCAATTTTCATTGTCATATTTGTAGCCATCTTTATCATAACCTGCAGGGGTTGGAGCTTGTTAGTTTGTTCCATCCTCAAACATGAATCCATTATCATCTTGGTCTTGCTGGATTATGTCTTCGTGTTAGTTGATAATATTAAAGTTTCTTGGTAGCTGTTTTCTCATGGCATCATCTGTAGATGTTCCATCCAGCTTTTCTTCCTGGCATGTATTTGCTTGTCCGACTTCCCCATTCCCAGTTGTGACTTCCTTTTCTTCTCCTATAGAGTGTAACTTGCTGAATACCTCAGGAACTGCATCTCTGCTGTTTCCAATTGTCTTTCATCTCTCAGATTCCATTTTTATGACAGAAACAGTACAGGAGGAATTTGGTGGTAGAAGAAGAAAGTTTCAGATATTCAGACATAGGTAAGAGACTAGTACTAAAAATATATAAATTGTCTGACGCAAGAAATTGTAATTTCACTGGGATCTGAGTTCTCACTACTAAATATCTGCAGTAGGAGGCACTTGCTACAAGTTAGAAGGTTGCTGGTTTGAGTCCCGATGAGGTGGGTTTTTCAATTGACCTAATCGTTCCAGCCACACTATAGCCCTGGGCTCAACTCAGCCTCTAACAGAAATGAGTACCAGAAATTTTCCTGGAGGGTAAAGGACAGATGGTGTGTAAGGATGACAACCTTACCACCATCTGTGAGCCGATTGTCCAGAGAAAATGTGGGAGCCTCAATGTCTCACAACCCTGTGGACCTTCACGACCTGTTAGAGAGATAGCTTTACCTTACAAAGTAGTTTATATTCATGAACTTGAGCACCCAGATTATATAGTGAGAATTTACTCTTGCAGCTGATTGGTGCAAAATGTGCATGATGGAATCATGAATCCATAGCAGGTACGCGTAGCTGATGGGGTCTTACCGTAGTTCTAATGTCTGTGAACATGGAACAACAAAAAATTCTCATACTATTCGGCGAGAGAGATTGCACTGTGTAATTGAACATATTGATTCTGTGAACTTATGTGCACGTGCATGCATATGCGTGTAGTGATCTCGATTTTTGGATATAGAAATATCCCAGGATGGAGTAGAGTAATGGCCCAGCTGAGTAGGATGTCATGCTTTATGTCATGACCCTGATGGCAACAGGGCTGTTTCTCAAGACATTTACTTTAAAAGAACTGAGATGTAGGTCGGTGCCCAAATTATCAGAGCTGTTGTTCTGCGGCAGTGTCAGAAGTCTTCGTTTCCTTGAACACGAGACAACATGGAATGACATGCTCAGAAGATCTGTGTTTTTCTCAGTATGTTCAGTAATGGTGTGTTCTTGCCAATAGGATACAGAGGTACCCACAGCCAGTGCCCTGGTGGAGGGTGCACCTGCACTCAACAGGGTATCCTGGACACCGTCAGGGCTTCACGTGACAGTCGGTGATGATATGGGGAAGATATGGGTGTACGATGTGGGAGAGGTAAGTTATATGTGTTGTGTTTGGGACACTGTACCTTATGAGTGTGAAGGAAATATCATGTTGGTAAGGTATAAAAGTTTGTGACAGTAGTGTATTAATATAGTTATTGACTTTCTGGACATAGTGCATCATCCTGTTCTGTATTGTCACGTGTAGAGGTGTGACTTGACGTGATTTATTGGCCACTTATACTACACTGACAACTCGTAAGTACAAGTAATTATAATGCTGTTGCTAGTACACACACTAAGTCTTCTTGGTTTGCTTTCCCTAATTGTTTCCTGGTATCAGCTTCTAACACTGGAGATTCTTCAACTTTATGCACTCAAGTCCTCTCTTCACAGACTCCCATACAAAACTTAACTTTCAACTATCTCCCAGGCTGGCAGTCATTTCACACCAACCTCCTGCTATTCTCTTCCCAGCCTGACTTTCAGCTGACTGAGATCAGAGTTAGTCAGCATTACTTTACAACTGATGGTTTACCGCCAATCAGTTCGTCTTGGTCACAAGCCCCATGAGACTAACAACCAGTAATTTTATTTTCCAACTGAACACTTGTGGTTACAGCCCTTATGTAACATTGTCTCTGATGAGAATGGGTCTCTTTTTTTTTACAACTGATGCTGATTCTCGCCAGCAGTCATTCCCGAGTCCCCAAGTCCCATGGGATTCATGACCACATTTTACTGTCTCAGATTCGAGACTCCCCCAGCATGGAGGGCCAGGTCCCCTTATTTATGTTGCCCAGGAACAGTGTGGCCCAGTTATACCCCAAGGCACTGGGTTCCCTTTTTATTGCCTCCTACAACTCGCTGGGCTACAGTGGACGTATTCGAGCCTGCCTCCACACAAGCTAACTAAGCTCTAAACCTCCTCCCGCTTATAACCTCTCGGCACAGACCACCATAAGAACACCCCATTTACATTGTTACAGCCCAACTGTTGCATTATTCGTTTCCGCAGGAATGTGTTTACTGAGCTGTTGCCTCAAAACGGCTCTGGTATATCTCCCCCTCTCGTGGTCATTGCATAGCAATGGCATAGCTCCGCAGTTCTTGCTTTGAGCAGATAATCCACAATGTTGACAAACAGTGTTTTAGAGACAGGACTGTATCTTCACATGTGAAAGAGAACCTATTTGGGCCTGGCTGGTCTCCAGCGATAGGGACTAGCTCTAGATTTTTATTTGGGAGGTGCAAGGTTTGAATCTTGGCCAGGACATAAGCATTCTAGGTTTCTGTCAGTCTCTCAAGACATGTTCAGATAGTACGTCAATTGCACCATTTGCAATTTATTATTCACAAGTCATCCGTTCATTCAATGCTGTATAGACCGAGCTGCTGACAGCAGCATTAAATAAACAACAAAATTAATTCTGAAAAGATATCAGTTGACGTGTAATGTTTTCTGATGTTTCAGCAACTGTCACAGCCACGAATTGATGATTGGAGCAAGTTTGTATACACACTGCAAGAGCTGAAGAACAACCAAGCAGATGAAGAGATTGACAAATTGAACCTGAGCTCCTCGGGCCCATCTAGCCTTGGAAATTTAGCGTCTCTCTCTCCCAACCCATTGCGTTAGGATTTTACGTTCTCATACCTGCATGGAGTTAGTACTGTATTCTGTCATTACCACTAAAAGAGCTGTAATCCTCTTTTGGGTTCATGTTTAGTATTCCAATCGTTGCTGTACAGATTGAAGACACTTTCTGAAATGTGGTCAATTGCCATTTTGTAAGCCGCTGTTTGCCTTAAAGAATGTTAGTGGCTTCATGGTTGCAACTTCTGGCTGCATTCCAACGGTATCCAGCTGCTTTTCTTTGTGTCAATTCGATGAAGCTTCTAGTGACCACAGTCATGTTAAAGACAAGCTCGTTAACCAGTGGAGAATTACTTTTTGCTTATTGTATTATTTCCAGTAATTGACTCAGTGAAGTTTAAAAGGAACTTTGTTGTGGCTTCATTTTGACATATGTAAATTAAATTGCTTGTAAGTAATTGTGTTCTCAGTATAAAATAATTTATTGCTAGAATTGGTTTTAATTATGGTGCTGTTATGTTACAACTTTATGATTCAGTAATTTGTACAATAAAATATGGAAGGAAAGTATTTATAATCGTAAATGGCAGTTTGTGGATGTTTGTTTGCTAGCGCTTGCAGATGATGCGGACCTGGATATTTTTTATTGGTGTTTTCCTGTAGTGTCGTGTTCTGACTGACATTTACCTGAGCTGTGTTAGTGTAAAAGAGAGGAAGGCACAGGAAGAATAACTACACTAGAACAGACAGATGGAAGAAATGAAAAAGGAATACGAGAAACAGTAGGGAATGAGATATAGGTAAGGAAGAAGGGGGATGAAAGATGAAGATAACATAAAAAATTATTTTCCTGTGCATGCACCAAAAGTCACAAGCAGATGGTGAAATATTTTGAAATTCTTGTTTGGTTTATTCCAGTGCATCCAGGAAAATGTTGAGGTATGCCATGAAATATGCCATGGCTACTTTATGCCATACCATAATAATATTGAATGGCCTCCGTAGTCTAAGGGTAACATTCCCACCTCATGACTCAAGGTATGCAGGTTTAAACCTGGTGTAGGTCGTGGAATTTTTAAGGGCAGAAAAATTCAGGGAACAAGTCCTCCAAGGGGGACTTTAAGCCGTGTGTCCTGTGTCGTAGATTTACGGCACATGAAAGATCCTCATGTCTCTAGGAGAGCTCTGAGCAAAATTAGGCCAAGTTTCCCGCCGAGGTAGTTTCCAATTCCTCTGGTAGATGGGGAAGTATCGGGGACTACTGCCAGAGAGGGCCAACCTCTCTGGCAGAACGGGGCTGATAGTGAGCACCAGTACTGGAAGGGCATGGCAACTGGTAGAATAATTAAAGGGGGACGCACAATAGATTAACAACTAGTCGCAGTGCATGGGGAAACCCACCCCCTCCAAAATAATAAAGTAATAATAATCCCTGTAACAGGCCTTTGAGGCCTTTAGGGTTGTGAGATTTTGAGGCTCCCACATGTTCTAGAAAATCAGCTAACAGGTGGCAGTAAGGTTGTCAGCCTTACGTGCTGGCCGCCCTCCTCGTATCCATTTCTGTTAGAGGCTGAGTGTACCCCAGGGCCATAATCCAGCTGGAAGGATGGATTAAAGTGAGAAAAGAGTCCACCTCATCAGGACTCGAACCTGCTACCTTCTGGCTTGTAGCGTAGTGCAACATAATAATATTTTAGCTCATTATTCATTACCAGTTATGTTTATACTTGATATGCTGTATCTAATAATTACATATTCAGAAAATGCAGGACATGTATATATGTGTGGGAGGCTCGCCTATGCAGCCACTCAGAGGTCACTGTTGCACTATATAAGCACATTTCATCACAGTCTCATTTTTGTGTTGGAGTTTTGAAAGTAATTCCTTGACTGCCAAGACTGCCTGCTAGAAATGCTGTGTCTGCTTAGGAGGAAATGCAGTTGCACAGAAAAACACACCACTTCCTCAGATTAGCTACAAACAACGACAGATTTAGAGAGCCTATTCTTTCCTCTGATATTGATACACTTGTTGCTATCTGTTGACAAAAGTGATATGCTGGGTGAATTAGCACTGAACTGACAGTTTTAATGTGGGCACACTGAGCTAATATAATTGGCTTAGGGCATGCAAAGAGTTAAAGTTATAATCTTAAGTGTACTTAAATTGTAGCTAATAACAGTATAGTTTGAGATCTGTTGAATTTTTGAATGGACGTTACACTAGTTTGAGCTGGGATACCATAGTCTGGATAGTGACTAGGGTGACAGATGGGTGACCACAAATTTGGGTTTGATTCCTGGCAGAGGCAAGAGCATTTTATCTTCTCTACAGCATCCATATTAGATCTGGCACCTCCCCAATGGATTTCTGTGGAGGTGAAGTGGCCTGAACATGAAGCTTGAAGAAAGAAGAGATCCTCCTGAAGATGGAGGCGAAAAGTTTTTCCGAAACATTGGTTCACACAAGATCTGTGTAGTGCCACATCCCAGAAGATGTCATTCTTCATAGTAACTACCGTGAAAACTTCAAATTTTAAAAATTAAAAGAAGCAAAAAACCAGTGTTATGTTTTTGGAAGTACAACTGAAGTTCTTTTATAAGCCTGTGAGATGTATGCAATTGCTGGGGTCACCATGAGGGGTGCTTTGAGCATGAAGTCAGAATGGGGAATATAATAGAAGAGGCACAATGTCATGTGGCTGGTGTAAACAAAGTTACCTGCATGTACAGATGCTGCATTAATGATGAAGTTTATATCCCTTATCTGCCAAGCAGTCTTCAGAACTCAAAGGCAGGATTCATGAGACTGTGGAGTCTGTTGACAGATATGCAATGCAAAGCATGTGATGAGTTTGCATATTTTAACCTTTAAGTGCCTAAGTGCCCCATTCTGGCCAGTGGTGAGTATGGTTGTTGTGGCCAAAGTACCCTGTTTTGGCCAGTCGGGCATTTAAACTCCGCTAGTGGAAGCGCATGCATAGTCCTAAATACTTAGTTTTAAATGTAGTGATTACCGGACAGACTTGTGTAAAACCATAATAGAGGAATTAAAATGATACCTGAGTGAACAACAGCAAAAAGGGATATATGTATGAGTTATGCCCAAACTCATCCACAAGCCAGTACTTTTACTGCAGATTCTGCAGATTAATGTGTTAAAAATTCGATGTACACACCTTTATTGTTGTTACGTGCTTGATGGATATATAGGCTGAAATGAAATTACATTATTTGATTTCACTATGAACGCACAGAAAACAGATTGCACTCAGTATCAGCCACGATGCTACTATCTGTTCATGACCATAGAAAGTTCAATAATCTCTTGCAGCTATAAGGGAAGGTCTTAGCACTGAAGAAGGGACCCCTCTAGCTTTCTCTTGAATAGCCATTCTTTCATTCTTCTGTCCTTCAGTCAAAAGATCCAAAAATCCGAAGAGTGTAAGCAGTGCTAGCAGAAGGCCAAATGATTTTATTGCTTCCATCCGTTTTATGACTCCAGGGAGGGCTAAAATTTGTCAAGTGTTAAGAACAGAAATGAATTTATAATGCAGAACATCTCTCTGAAGAACTGGGAAACCATTTTTGCAGTACGCATCAAAATTAAAAGAAAAAAAAAACAATAGAAAATATAGTGTAACTCTTTGTATAAAAATTTTCAAATCTTCCATTGTAATATGTGACTATGTTCTTTGCTGATACAAACAAAGTTAATTCCATCCATTTATCATAAAAATTGAGTTAGATACAGCATTTTTTAACACAATGCTTAAAATTGTTTAAGCGCCCTGACAGGAACGGACATTTAAACGCAGAGTAGCAACGGGCATTTAAACACGCACCAGCAGCAGGCATTTAAATAAACTCCGGCCAGCTCAAGCTTACCACCATTTCATAAGTCTGGCATTTAAAGGTTAACATGGATTCCCATTGCTAGGCAGTGGCTTGATAAACAGGTTCCTGTGAAGACAGACTCTTGGTAAACAACTTGTTGCTGGGTAATGCATACCATATGCTACAAGAGTGAGAGGTGTTTTCTATGTGGCCCATGCAGAGTATATAATGACAGTCTGTAGCTTGGAGAGTAGCAGTTGAGAGGTCAGCCAAGGAGTTCAGTCAAGAGAGTGGGAATACAATGGAACTCAGCAGTTCAGTTGTCGGTAGGAGATAGCCAAGGGAAGTTCGTAGTTGAAGAAGAATTAGAAGTTGGCCTGTGAAGACTTAACATGTTATTTGAAGACTTTATGTGTGCTGTAGTACAGTGATATTGGGATTGTGTGATTAAGTGAGACGTTTATAGCTCCCATGTTATAAATCTGTTGCCAGGAAACAGATAGTGAAGACTAGTGGAAATAGACTTAGAAGGTAAGCATGGAGTGATTTGTAATGTGAAAATCAGTAACAGTGTTATACTTGTTGGTAGTTACGACCTGTAAATGGTCACTGAATTCAATTACAAACCCGAAACCCATCTGTAGTCCTGATATACGTGACAGTATAGTTTGGGTATTTTCAGGGTTATCCATGGAGTCCACATGGAACACTTGTAGGTTGACAGAAAATACAATACAACACTGAGTCAGTATAGTGACGGGCTACAGGTTGGAGGGCCTGGGTTCAATTCCTGGCAGTGCAAATGTTTCTCTTCTCCATGGTGCCCGGGCCTACTTAGGGGCTCACCTAGCCTTCTATTCGGTGAGTACTGCGGGCTGTTTCCCTGTGGGTAAATCAGCCTGGGTGTGAAGGTGATGCCTCCATCTAGTGCTGAGGTCAAGAATGGTGGAGCTACACTTCCACTCTTCCATACGCCTTCATGGCATATAGCTTAATTAAATAAGCACAGGGACCACTTTACCTTTTACAACATAACATTGGTTTTTGTGTCCAGTGTGTTCACAGTACATTTTAGAAAGTGTTCAGTTCTTTTGTAATCACCTGCATTTGAAAATATTTTATTTAGTTTAAAAATAATTTTGGGCTGAAAGACATCAGTTTGGTCAGTGCTTTTTGCTATGGGGCTCATTGACCATGAATTATGAATATTACAGGATCTGGAAAAGAGCAGTTAAAGGAAAATTTAAGGTTCTGAGACTGTATTTCTCTGTTATGGGTGAGATGAACTGTGGTGAACGACCTGAAAAATAATTGAATTGAAGGTTATAAAAAAGCGACATGGCAATTTGCACTGAAAATAATGAATTTGATATCACAGAACATGCAGCGGTTGGCAGTTTATTATTGGTTGTTGATAGAGCCTGTTAGGGTAAGGAATTGCTTTGGAAAGCAATTACTAACAAAATGGATGCAGTTACAGAACGTTTAAGTTTTTTTCCTGCGATTATAATGGAAAGGCAGGATCACACATTGAACACATTTTTGTAATACAAGCTCATGCCATATTAGTGTTGTAAGTGCAATACATCAGTAAATCTAGGCATTTACAATTACCATGTCTTTTTTTTTATCATCTGCTTTCATGGCAGTACCAAGCCACTGGGCATGACAGTGATACTCCACAAGAAAATAATCTGAGAACCATATACAAATTAAAACAGAAACATTATACCATTTTATTGATTTTCCACATTTGTTTCACAATTCTTTTATATATATATAATGTATAGAAATTTGTTCTGGTATGCCATGGTAGAGAGGCTTTTTTACCATAGGTTTATATTTCTCAGCATAACTCTTGCTGAAATTTAACAGTGACTTTGTGAGCTGAACTCCCCAACACCATTTGTATTCATATTGTTCTCCAACCTCAAATGTTTTTAGTAACTTCGTGAACTAATGCCTGTAATTTATTTCAATAAACCATCATCAGAATACTTTTTTGTAAACATACTGTAATGTTTGTAGCAGAATACAGGTCATTGTGCAGAAGTTTGCAGATGCCATATCAGTACCAGGCTTTCCATATCAACACATTACATAAATTGTAACATCCAATAAATATTAATTTTTATTTATTTTTTGGTCAGATGATTGTGCATGTGTGAACTGAAATTATTTAAGCCTTTAATAAACAGGTGCAATCCATTTCTGTGTAACATCCCACTTAATTATACTGTATTATAATTCTCACTGTCTTATACATTTCCATAATCAGTATTTACAATATTTAAAATTAATATTAGAGGTGTTATGGATGTAAATTAATGATAAATTAAACTTTTATGACAAAATTTTTATCCCAGCAGAAAATATCAGTAAAAACCGTTGTTTCTGATTACAGATCGGTGCCTTTGTTTCGTTAGTTTAGCAGAAACATGAATTACTGGCACACATACCATGGAGAAGTTTGAGATTATTATTATCATGATCATGATCACTTTTTGTGATACAGTTCAAATGTTTCTGCTATGCCTGCATTTTTATGGATTCCAGCTTCATTTACAGATTTACATCTTGTTATTGTTTCCAAAAAAGTTACACCTTTTTAAAAAAGGCCTGCAATAACAGTATTAATGTTGTAAAAGTTTCTGAACGCCTAGTTCGTAGTACTCAATTTCTCATTTCACACATCGGATGACCTTGGAAAACCCAGTTAGGATGTGCCCTCCACTTGCAACCTGGTCACGCAGATCCAGGCTGAGATGTTGTGTCATAATAAGTTGCGTGGAATGAAGAGAGACAGTGAAAGGTTATTAAAGCGAAACTTTGCCAAAGATGTAGTTTCCAGGTGCATTAGGATCTTCGGAAGAGAAGAACTGTTTCCATAGGTCAGCAAAAACTTCTCGTGTTATCTCCACAGTCTTGTTCTAAAATAGCAATGAAAGATAATTAAATGAATTTGCATAATTGTTTGATCCTTATAACACTCATCCACTTGTTTCTGTCTGTAGTGCAACGTAAACTATTATTTTGAAATGTCATTGCAGTTTAAATTTCCTTATAAATTAAGGCATGCATAACAAAACTAGTTTTATTTTATACTTTCCTGCAAACTAAAATGTTTCTCGAGCACTTTTGTTACTCATTGTTACTGTAACTTGTGTTCTGTCAATGCTTGTTACTTATGTTAACCCATATTGGTATAGGTTTCATACTTCTGTTATTCATTATTACTGTAGATCATACTACTGTTACGTCTCGTTACCACAGCTCATTTAATTTTTATCACATTCATTCTTCCTGTGCGCTTTTAGGCATTATTTATTCATAGTACAGTGTAGCCAGTCTGTTGTGCTCTGTGGGTGGATTACATTAGCTTTTCACATACAGAAATGTTCTTAAAATATCAACTAAGTAACACTTAAGAACGATTTTGCCTCTGTTATAACTGCAATTTTATCTTCAACTTGGAATTGAATTCAGTGTCTAACAGCAATTTTAAACATTAAAGAGAAACATAAGACTGCTGATGTGCTCAGATACTGCATACATTCATAAAACAGTATTTCATGTTTTGTAGAGTTTAAGGTCAAGGTGATCCTTCTTTCAGAGGAATTTGTTTAAATTTTATTTGAGATAATTATTTGAACTAACCTACTTACAGAAATTTCGATTGTGGTCTTCTGTGTTGTGGCATCATGTAGAATTGTGGGTGTTTACTAGCTTTTCAGAGGAAAATGCTGCTTCGACCTTCAGGGTTCGAGTATAGTGAGTTAGGTTATATAGGGAAATTGTTAGGAACATGGCTGTTCAGAGCCACTGACAAGGGGAGAAGATGGAGCCAGTCCAGGACAATGGGCATAGTTGACAGGAGATGTAAGAAAATTTGTTCGTTCCCTTTTCATAGTTCCTATTACCCCACACTAGTTCTGTGTCCACCCCCCCCCCTCGCCTACCAGTCTCAGTGACCATGTTCTTTGCAACTGGCATGTATTACTCAACTTGTATCCTCACCCTAGTCACGTCATCCCGGAAGATGGTGGCAAATGTTACTCCGAAACATTAATATCCACCTTCCGTGACCATGCCACACTTCAGGGCTGTTAACCATTACTTTCTCTCCGTGAATGTTCCAGTTCAAACACAGGGCAGTCCATATGGTAATTGTAGTGGGCAGAGTGGCACTGGCAGGATTTTCTCCTGGTACTTGGGTTTCCCCTTCCAATTCTCATTCAGGATAGCTTAGACGGCATAGCGATAGGCTGGACAGCTGAGGATTTTAGGTCTGATCCCAGGCAGGGGCAAGAGATTTTTGTATGATCCACAGTGTCCAGGCTGGCTATGGGGACCATCCAGCCTCCTATCCAATGGGTACTGAAGGTGAAGCTGCCAAGGTGTGAAACTAACCACTCACCTCCATATGGTGCTGAAGTTACAAATGCTCGAAGGTGTACCTCCACTTACCCATATGTCTTCACAGCCTGGTGCTTGATTAATTAGTACTACACAGTGCCTCAACGCAGAAGACTGCAACCAAACCCCTCACCATATTCATAACCTAAGATATACTTACAGAAGTGAATTTATTGTAGGCTTCAACGCTACTTTCAGGACTCAGACCATAACTAACACATAGAGACTTGAACTCTGCTTCGTCAATTGTGCCGTCTCCTGTAAACACAGTATAGTTTCAAGTACAGTTTTTACAGATTAGTATGTTGACATGTGTGCTAAAACATCTTCAAGGGTCCGTCATCATCATCAGATAGTGACAGATCATTATATCATCATTACAAAGTAGATTCTGTTTTCAACCTAAAGTGAGAACCAAAATCGCAGTACTGGAGATGTCGCTGAACACATGGGACTTTTCTTCAATAAAGTTGTCTACTCATGGTATGACTTAACCTCAAATATATTTTAGATTAAGTTTACACAGGAATTAGGCATGATCTGGTAGACAATTTATTCATGTTTGATGTGGAATTCTTTTCAGATGTTGAAAAACTTGAAAGTCATTAACATAACTGAAAAGACAAATATAAAATCAAGGAGAGATTTTTTATTTGTATTCATCGTTGCTATGGTTTATTTAATAGGAGCCGGGAAGTGTAGTCAATATAGCGACTGGCTATGGACTGGATGGCCAAGGGGTTGGAGTTCGAGTCCCAGTAGGTTTAAGGACTTTCTCTTCTTCATGTCATCTACACCAGCTCTGGGCTCCACCCAACCTCCTATCCTATGGGTATGGGGGCTCTTTCCCTGGGGCCAAAGCGGCAGGGGCGTGAAGCTGACCACTCACCTCCAGCTGGTGCCGAGATCAAGAGAATGTGGATCTATACATCTGCTCCCCCATACGTCTTCATGGCGTAGTGCTTAATTAGTTAAGCACTGGGAATTTACCTTTTTACCTATGGTTTATACGTATAATGGCGCTCTCATTACGTACTTCAGACTGCATAATGTTCAATGACGTGATAATTAGTGAATAACGAACTGGACAGCATGTAGAAGGAAGTGGCCATGGCCTAATTTGATGTATCAACATTTGCTAAAGAGACAAAATCCACGAAATACCTCAGAATAATTGGCGTCTTAGATTCGAACATGGATATTCTATGTACCACCTTCTTTGACATTAAGAAAATCCGCATTTTTACAGCATACTGTATTTATAGGTTTTACGCAAATGTAAGAATAAACAGATTTTTTCCTCAAACAGCATTAAACTGTAGGTCTCCAGAATGAAGACACTGCGCTCTGTGAGTGATAGGAATTACCATTTTGAACAATACTTAGATTAATTTCATGCTTGTTCCAAAAGATCTTGCTACTAGCTATCCACTGGCCCTCTCATGTATCTTGTTTCATCACTGCCGCATGAGGATACGCGATACAATTGCTAAATAAATAATTATGTATTAAGAAAAAGTGGTTTCTCCTAGTTCGTTATATTTTTTTTCCATATTTTGTTCTTTTAAAAAATAAATATTTATCAAAAAAAAATCATTAAATGTGAACTCATCAAAGTAAATCCTGCAAAATCCTCCCAAATAACATTTACAAGAAGAGCTGTCTGCCCGCAAGTTAGTATCAACAGCACCCTCATACCCATCAAGCAAGAAGTTAAGTATTTAGGACTCCACCTTGATGAGGAACTAACGTGGAGAAGGCATATAAAAGCTAAGAGAAGACAGTTAGAGCTCAAAACCAGAAATATGAATTGGCTAATCGACAAAAAATCACAGCTATCTCTTGAAAACAAAATAATCCTATACAAAACAATAATCAAACCAGTCTGGACCTACGGGATAGAGTTATGGGGATGCAGCAAACCTTCCAACACAAAAATTCTCCAAACTTCCCAATCCAAAACGCTAAGAAAACTAGTTAATGCTCTCTGGTACGTATCAAACGCTACCTTACACAATGATCTAAGCATACCATGTGTAACAGAAGTCATCAGAGCATACGCGGAGAAACACAAAAACCGGACCACTCAAAACAACAACCAACTAGATAGAATTGAAAGGTCCAGTGATTGAGACTAGCTCTTCCTAACGGGCCCAACAGAGTAGGTTTATCCTTCCCTACCCACCTGAAGACGGAGACAGATCCAGTCTCCGAAACGTCATGGTCTTTTTTCTTTTACATACCAGACGATGGATGAAGTCCAAAATAAGCCAAAAGAAGTAAAACAACCAACTAATAAGAAACCTCTTCAACCAACCAGCAATAGAAAGAAGACTAAATAGAACGTGGCCAGAGGATCTCATTAGATAAGCACCAGAGAATCATCGGAGGATGATACCTGCTTCAATATTACACACACCCATCCCTTTTACTAATTACTCTATTTATGTATATTGAGTAGATTGTAAAATATAAAAAAAAAGGTGAACTTAAGATCTATGTTGTTAATTTTATGGTTATGCCTTTTAATTTCCGCGCAGGAGTAATTCCATAACCCGTAATCTGTTAGTCCAGTGTCTAACTCTACTTTATTGCAACTACGTGTATATATATGAGGTTACATCATGCCTTGAGCAGGCAACCGTACGGTAGAAGAGTCATGTACAATCATTGAGTTCTCCGTTGTGACGATTATGTTCACAATTTTGTTAAAAACATAATCTATCAACTTTCTTCTTCTAACGTAACGACCTACGGCACTTACGATTATGACGAACCCTGAAAGACCTTTTAGGCAGGCAATATGACAGTTCAGAATATGCGCCAGGAACCATTGTATGCTTAGTAATTGTTGAAGTGAAGCAACTGAGATATGATGCCGTATAGTCCAACACTGACGTTTCGTAGGACCGTACTGCTTCCTTCTTCAGAATCGAAGAGTAAGCCAAGCAATCATTTTTCTCACTTTGCTTCCTTCTTGTTAGTTGTTTGCTTGGCTTACTCTTCGACCCTGAAGGGGGAGGCGGTACGGTCCTCTGAAACGTCGGTGAACTACTGTCGGACTACATGCGATAATATGGCATACAGCCAGTAAGTTATATGTTAGTGCACCGTGGCCTGTCTAGGTTATGTTTGGCTTACCTGAAGAATCCTCTAGGTCAAACATGAAATTCATGTAGCGGTTCTGCCAATCGAGCGCCTTGTCGGGATTCTTTGCGTAATCGTTCCACATGGATACCCACTCCTCGTGGCTCACCTGCAGCGACATGGCACGTGTTTACATCCCACTCTTGTGTCAACTCTTGGCGATCCGTAATATTAACGTATTAGCCCGAGTATGAGGTAAAAGGTAAAGCTATGCCTGCAACAGGCCGTGAAGGCCCATAGGATTGTGAGACGTCGAGGCTCCCAAATTTTCTAGACAATCGCCTCACAGATGTCGGTGAGGTTAAGTAAAGCTATGCCTGCAACAGACCTTGAAGGCCCATACGGTTGTGAGACTTCGAGGCTCCCATATTTCTAGACAATCGCCTCACAGATGTCGGTGAGGTTAACTAAAGCTACCCTTGTAACAGGCCGTGGAGGCCCATAGGGTTGTGAGACGTCGAGGCCCCCACATTTTCTAGACAATCGGCTCACAGATAGTGGTAAGGTTGTCAGCGTTTGCTCCGGCCTCCCTTTACCCGCCAGGAAGATTCCTGGTGCTCATTTCTGTTAGAGGCTGAGTCGACCCCCAGGGCCATAGTGCGGCTGGAAGGATTAGGTCAATTGAAAAAAATGAATAACCTCATCGGGAATCGAACCCGCATAGCGCCTCAACCATCTGCACTACCGCGTGCACACCTCCGCAGCCCGAATACAAGGCGAGTATCTGTTCATATACTGCTTCATAGAAAGTGAATTAAATACTTAGTTTATTATTTTTATTAGTAAAGATTTTACTGCAGGATTCAGGATAGCTCAGTCGGTATAGCGACTGACTACGGGCTGTACGACAGAAGTGTCGGAGTTCGAGTACCGTTAGGGTCAAGAATTTTCTTTTCTCCATGTCCAGACCGGCTTTGGGGTCCACCCAACCTCCTATCCATTGGGAACTGGAGCTCTTTCCCGCGGGTTAAAGCGACAGGGACGTGAAGCTGACCATTCGTCTCCAACTAGTGCTGAGGTCAAGAAAATGTGGATCTATACATGAACTCTCCCATACGCCTTCATGGCATAGTGCTTAATTAGCTAAGCACAGGTGCAACTTCACCTTTGCCTAGATTTTACTCATGTTTGCTACCAACCTTCGGAACTAAATGGTATATTCGATTTTCTCAAAACACTTCTCCTATTTTCCCCTCATTTTCTCATTGGAAAAAGTGTGTGTCACCTTATATTCTGTCCTGCACGGTATATAGCCCATGTATCGTGTATCACAAGTAATAAATACAACATTTTGAACTAAAAATTATGAAGAATTAGTGCTTTAAAAATCTAATTTAAACTGGTGGATAGATGAAAGTGGTTTATGGCAACTTTTAACTCTAATTTTTCTCCTACTCGAAGTAAAAAGCGCAGTTGCGAGCTCCTTACTTCTAAGGGGAATGTTAAGACGGGATTACTGCTCCGCGCCTGCGCCGACCGCCCATGTACCACGTAGTGCCGTAGTTTCCGGATGTTTGAGAAACACTGTTAGTCCTAGCAAGTTCTGACGCTGGCTCAGTGTCAATATTGAACTACTGTTGGTTCTTGGTACCTTGTGGATATGGGCAGTGTTTCCATAGTTTCCGAGGTATTTACTGCCTTCATCTTCAGGATCAATGTGACCAAGGTGAGTGAGTGTTCGTGTATATTGTGACATATAGACCCATTGCCAAGTAACAGCTGTGTAAACAGCGGCCGTAAAACAGCCGTCGCTAGGACACAGCTCTGTGGACACGTTTCCTCGGCAGCGAGAGAAGACGTAATAAGGCAAGATATGTTTTCTGTGCAGTCTGTGCTGGGGCTTTATAACGAGGACTAGTAATTTAGTTGTTGAATCGGTTGAAAGTTGCAGTTGTGAGAAGTGAGAAGCTGGTAGCTGAGATTGGGGACAGTTCGGGAACCCAGAGGAAGGGGAACGTTCACACTTGAAGCCACTACCAAGCAACGTCTATTGAAGACTGAGAAGACCTTTTGTGTGCTGTAGTTACAGTGATCTGTATGTGTAACTCAGTGACTCTGTTGTAGTGACTTGTAGTTACGTTCTGTAAGAGGACAATAAATCCGGTTACTAATCCAAACCCCGTCTATCATCACTCCATCACGTGACAACATATAGGTTTTATTGCAACAGACTTACGATGGGTAAGGTGGTTGTGAGGGGAGGCTGTTGCCTGATCAGGACGAAAGGGACAGTGTTGAAAGAGACGTTACCAAAGCTTCTGCCGCTTGATAATTTCTCCCACTCCACTGCCCTGCCCCACACATTCGTCTGTTTGTTGGATCGAAACCTATGTATATGCAAACACTCACAAATCCTACACACTCCGGTCCTGAAGATGGAGACAGCATGTACCTTCAAAACATCTGCAACATTGCCCACACCTACAAAAAACAAACAAAAACTCCGCGGCTTTAGTCCGCAAGCGAACTATACCGACCGAGCGACCGCCGCTTGTCGGCGAAGTTAGTAGCAACTTTAGCGGACAGAGGGAGTCGCGTGGTCAGCGCAACGGATCCCCACGGTCGTATCTCGGTTTTCTAGACCGGAGCCGCTATCTCCTTGAAATAGCTCCTCAATTATCATCACGAGGCTGAGTGAACCCCATTCCAGACCCACTACTTATCAGAAAATCTAGTAGCGCCGGGAATCGAAACCAGGACCTCTGAGTTCTAACCAGGAACTCTGACCACTAGACCACAGTGGCGGTCGCCCACATGTACACGGTACACAAATCAAAGAGCAGATTCAAGATCAAACAGAATAATGCATGCACAAGTAATGGAAACCCTAACCTTTCGTGAAGTCGTACAGTACACATTATACTAAAGGAATAACATAATGCAGTCAGTGGGCGAGATCATGATACTGGTGAGTCCACATTATAATAAAGCTCCTTTTGAAATCATAAATTTAAATTTAAGTCTCCAATTGCATATGTAGGCAAATGGGCACTGCACCAGTTTCCTTGATAAATCATAATATATGTCAGATTTGAGGTTTTCATGGCGGTGACTATGAAGAAAGCCGTCTTCTGGGATGTGACATCATGTAGATAGTATGTTAGCCGATGTTTCGGAGGAACGTATTGCCTCCATCTTTAGGGCAGAAGGTGCAACCCCCAAGCTTAAGTGTTAATGCCCTCCCATTAACCTAGCCTTTCTCCCCTGACACAATATTCTATACAACTTGTTTATTAAAACTGTCACAACACAACTATATCAAAGTCAGTGCCTAGTTCGGCTCTGCTACAACGACTCTCGTTGTTAACATTCCTTACAGAACGGACAATACTTCGTAAGATGAGGCACCGACTAAATAATTGACATTAATATTACTACATCTACATCACGAGCCTCCAATAACAATTTATTGTATATATATAGAATACTCCAATCTGTCCGTGGAAACGCTACAAAATCACAAAAACCAACGACTGACTCGATGATGTAAAGCGTCTATTGAAGAATTTTATTCTTGTTTTATACTATAACTTTTGTTTTATATAATCAAATTTGTTGTATTTTACACCAAGTATTGTAATATAATTAATATTATTGTATCCTGCTCTCTTCACAATCACAATATAATTCGTCTGAATTTGTAAATTTGAATAAAACACGAAATAAAATGTACACAAAAAAAACATTACCTCAGATCAATTACGTATCGCTGATTTTATACTTTAACCCCTTAAGTGCCAGATGTCGAATATATCGATGTTCACAAAAATTTCCACATCTTACAGCATCTGCCATCTGTTCACAGTTTATCTGAACCACATAGTCAAATATGTGGATCATCTTCTTAGGGAGTTTATACAATGAACCCATAGGTTTTGTAGTGATTTTACTAAGCACTGTAGAAAGCGGCCTCCGTAGTCTAGAGGTAACGTTCCCACCTCATGACTCGTGGTACGCGGGTTCAAAAACCCGGCGGAGGTCGTGGAATTTTTAAGGGCGGAAAAATTCAGGGATCAAGTCCTCCGGGAGGGACTATAAGCCGTGTCGTAGCTTTACGGCACGTAAAAGAACCTCATATCTCCAAAGGAGGTCACTGAGCCAAATTCAGGACATTTCCCGCCCAACAATAGTCATTAACGCCTCCGATAGATGGGGGAAGCATTATAGATACCGCCAAGCCAGTAGAGAACTCGCTGGCTCGGTCGGGACTGATGGTACGCACCAATATCGGTAGGGTATAGAAACTGGTAGAATATCATAGAGGGAAGCACAATGGACCAATACTGGTCTAAGTGCATGGGGAAACCCACCCTCTCTAATAACTAACTAACTAAGCACTGTAGAAAATAAACTTGAGAGTTCTACAGTTAATGAAACTTTGATCAAAATAAAATGTTTTCTTACCTGACCGTCTTGATTGGCATCAGCCTTCTGCCGCAGACCGTCCCACACTTTCAGCAGGATCTCTCTAGTTTCTGAGTACTTCGCATCTGAGTCTTTCCAGCCTCGTGCTTTGCGGATCCTCTGCGCATGTGCACATGTAACCAGAAGATCATGAACCTCAATATAACTATTATTGTTTCTGTCCATTCTTAATTTATAAATAGAGATCAGTAATTGTAATTAGTCGAAGCAGGGAATATATCTTTACAGAGGGGCTGAAACAAATGTATACACACCGTTCCACCGCCATTTTCTTCGACTGTCCTGTCATTCGATATGGTGGCTCTGGCATTCATGTGATTAGCACCATCTTTTGAGAGAATATCTCACTACACAACTTACATTACATTTCGCTTCAACTTTGTGGTTGTGTCCGTATACTTTTTGACCCCTCTATATATACCAGAAGCCGAAACGTCGCGAGTTCGATTCCCGATGTCATTGGATTTTTCAATTAACCTAATCCTTCCAGCCGCACCATGGACCTCGGGTCGACTAATCCTCTAAGAGAAAAGAGCCCTCCACTGGTCCCTATCCTGAGCCAGATCAATCCAATCAATACCATCCCATCCTATCTCTCTAAGATCCATTTTATTATTGTCCACCCACCTACGCCTTGGTCTTCCCTGTGGTCTCTTTCCTTTTGGCTTTCCCACCAATATCCTATACGCATTTCTCGTCTCCCACATTCGTGCTACATGCCCTACCCACCTCATCCTCCTTGACTTGATCATTCTAATTGTACTTGGAGAAGAGTACAAGCTATGAAGCTCCTCATTATGCAGTTTTCTCCAACCTCCTGTCACTTCATCTTTCTTCAGTCCAAATTTTCTCAACACCCTGTTCTCAAATATCCCCAGTCTATGTTCCTCCCTTAATGTCAGAGACGAAGTTTCACACCCATACAGAACCACAGGCAAAATTATAGTTTTGTATATTCTAATTTTTATGTTTTTGGACAGCAGACGGGAAGACAAAAGTTTCTGGACTGAATGGTAGCAAGCATTACCCGAATTCAGTCTCCACTTAATTTCCTCCTGAATCAGGTTTCGATCTGTTATCTTTGTTCTGAAATATCTGAATTGTGCCTCATTTTCAAAACATCTGTTTCCTATCTTTATATCATGATTTTGCCCTGCATTTTGTGACTTGACAGTAACATATACTTAGTTTTCTCTGTGTTTACTTCTAGACCAACCTCCTTACTTGCGTCAATTAAAGTTTATGTGTTTTTCTTTATGGTATCTACATTATCACCCAGTAGATTCACGTCATCGACATAGACCAACAGCTGATGTGTCCCGTTTAATTTCAGTCCCACCTGGTTTCCTGGACCTTCCTAATTGCATATTCTAAGGCAAAGTTGAAAAGGAGTGGCGATAAAGCATCTCCTTATTTTAGACCATTCTGGATAGGAAATTTATCAGACAAAGGTTTACCTACACGGACTGTACTATGCGTTTCGTTTAAACACATTTTAATCAACCTTTCATGGGTATCCCAAACTCTATCATAATATTGTAGAACACTTCCCTCCTAACTGAATCATAGGCTTTCTTGAAGTCTATGAATACCTGATGTACTGTCTCATTGTACTCCCATTATTTTTCCAATATCTGACTCATGCAAAAGATCTGATCAGTTAAGTCGAAACCCACACAGATAATCCCCAATAATTTCATCTATATATGGACTTAACCTTGAAAGAAGAATATTGAACAAAATTTTACACGAAGTTGATAGCAGTGATATCCCCCGATCATTGCTACAGTCAGTTTTATCACCCGTCTTGTGAACTTATATCATAATAGACTCCTTCCACAGATTAGGCAATTTTTTGTTATACCAAATAGAAGTAATTAGATTGTGAATCTTAGAATGTGATATTTCACCTCCTGCTTGAATAAATTCTGCCGGAATTTGATTACTACCTGGCGATTTATATCGTTCCAATTTTGCAACAGCACTTTCAACCTCAAACGGGCTAGGATCAGGTATTAACGGCTCAGCTGTATGTATTTCTGTCTGCCTAACATCACTGACCCTACCTACTTTCAATAACTGAGAGTAGTTCCTCCACCTATTCAAAATGTTGTGGGAATCTGCAAGCAGATCACCATTCTCATCCTTCACTAAGTTACTGCTAGGCTGGTAACCCCTCTTAAAGTCATTTATTCCTCTATACAAGTCTCTAACGTTCTTGTTCTTACTGTTCATTGCAAACTCATCAATGTTGTCTTTCAGATATTCCCCCTTTTGTTCCTGAAATGCCTGCTGGTTTCGCGTCTTATATTGTTCAGATTATCCCCATTTAACTCGCTTGGATCCTGTAACCATTGCAATTTGGCCTGCTTTCTTTGATCTAATAATTTTGAGCATCCTTCATCGAACCATGGCTTATGCTTCTCCGGTTCATAATAACCTAGACTTTCTTTGGCAGACATTTTTATATTATCTAATAGTTTCCCAAGCTTTATTAATATCCACCTCAGTTTCCAAGTTTTCCAAAGCCGCAAGAAGCCGGAAGGTCGCGGGTTCAAGTCCCAATGAGGTCATTGGATTTTTTTCAACTGACCTATTCCTTCCAGCCACACTATGACCCTGGGGTCGACTCAGCTTCTAACAGAAATGAGTACCAGGAATTGATTACATAATTTTCCTGGGGAGTAAAGCGCTGCCGGCGCGTAAGGCTGATAACCTTACCGCCAACTTTGAGCTGATTGTCTCGATAATGTGGGACCCTCAACGTCTCACAACCTTATGGGCCTTCACGGCCTGTTACAGGGACAGCTTTACTTTTTTACTTTTACTTTGCAAACATATTTGAGATATCAACACAATACTGCTCTTTACCCTCTAACTCATTTAATTTCTTGATATTGAACCTCTCCATATGAACTCTGTGTGTTATTTGCTCACTGCCAGTCTTTCTCTAACCTTTGCCACCACCAGGTAATTGTGAGAACCATACGAAACACACAAAAGCACTGTGTGGGCAGAATGCAGAGTTCAGTTGGTACCTCACAGGAAGCACATTACATCTCCGCTACAAAGCCCAACCGGTTAATGCTGTTTAGGGAAACAGTCGCTGTTTACTGCGAGAACCATACGGAACACACAAATACACTGAGTGGGCAGAATGCAGAGTTCAGTCCGTACCTCACAGGAAACACATTACATCTCCGCTACAAAGCCCAACCGGTTAATGCTGTTTAGGGAAACAGTAGCTGTTTATTGTGAGAACCATACGGAACACACAAATACACTGTGTGGGCAGAATGCAGAGTTCAGTCCGTACCTCACAGGAAACACATTACATCTCCGCTACAAAGCCCAACCGGTTAATGCTGTTTAGGGAAACAGTAGCTGTTTATTGTGAGAACCATACGGAACACACAAATACACGTACACAAGGTGGGAAGAATAAGGAGTTTTAGTACGTTAAAGCAGGTGCTACATTAGTAATCACTGGGCTTTAAATGGTTAAATACAGTATATTTAGACACATTTTATCCACGCCTCATTTTGCCGAGCAGCCTCTGCACTCGTCTCACAGCCAGTAGGAAGCTCGGGTCATGCAGTACCATGGCAACGTTTTCCATTTGCTTCACGAATCCAGAGAACGATATACGTTAATATTTACTTTTTTTCCCGTAATTGACGTGTACTTCAGTTAATCAATAAGGCAACAGGGCATGCGTTAGAGGAATGTTAAGGAACTCCTATATTGTCTTGTTTGCCGCGCTACTGGCCAGAAGGCAGTGCGCATCAGGAAGCTCCTGCGGCTGGGGTTCTTCACGCAAGTTTCCTTGGGTTTCCTCTGTCTTCAAGCAAGTGCTTAGATGTAGGATTTGAGGTTCTCACACCGGTGGTTATAACAGCTCTATCTTCCGGTACATAAGACCGGCAAGTCTCTTGAAAGTCAACCGACGTATCAGAGGAATATGTTACTTCCATCTTCAGAGTCGAATAATAAATTAAGCAAGAAATCAATTTTCGTGAAGCAAATAGACAGCAGAGTTGCTTGTTATCCGCTTCACATTGATTTCTTACTTGTCCACATGTTTCTCCGAAACGTCGCTTGACATTCAATGGACTATACGGCGTTATACCCCAGAACACAGGACTCTTTAAATACTGAGATGGTTCCCAAGTTTCCAGCTGCTACTGCCTGCTTCTCGTGCAGCCACTCCTAATTTAAATTAATGAAAATTAAACCCTGTGGTCCATAAATTAGCTTTCCAAATTATGAAATTTACGTGTGATTTAGAAAATAAAAATTCTGCTACCCCTCTCTCAAGCCACCGCTTCTAACCATCCTAAGGCCTTCACTTTCACACTGCCCTTATCAGAAGGACGAGCAGTCGAAGCCTCGGATCATTCTAAAAAATAAGGCTCTTTCTCCCACCCCACAATAATTCTTCCTCACTTCTATTATTTTCCCATTTCACCTACGCTTCTACCACGACTGTGCAATTGTAAAAAACATTATTGTCAAGGGGGTTTCAAGAATGGGCGCCAGCAGGGAGGTAAATCAGATTATTGGAGCAATAATCAGAGTCGAAACAAATAGGGAAAACGTATAAAATAATGTCACGTGTAGGATGGTACGCGTTACGAAATGACGGGTTCTATTTCGGATGATTGGATTTATTAGCAACTCGGTTACAACATATTTTAATTACATTGACTACAGCGCTATCGCTGATTTACACGATTTACAGTTCGTCGTTGCACACGCACTAGGATTCTCTGTTTCCACTAGTCGTCTCCTAGCAACGGATCTCAACACAGACACTGTCACTTCAAATCACTATGAAGTCTTCTTGTCTTAAATCACGTTGTACTCCTCTATCCTAATCTGTACTCAACTAATCTTCAGAATTCACTAAGGACATGCTTCATTCTTGGTTTTCTAGACCAGAGCCGCTATTTCCTTGAAATAGCTCCTGAAGTATCCTCACGAGACTGTGCGGACCCTCTTCCAGACCCACTACTTCTTAGAAAATCTGGTAGCGCCGGGAATGAAACCCAGGACCTCTGGATCTGTAGCCAGGAACTGTGACCACTAGACCACAGAGGCGGTCAAGAGGGTTGACAGTCCATGTATTTCTTCTATGACAAATGGGATTTGCAGATCATTGTGGATAGTAAATTTGAAGACATGCCGAAGTGCTTTAGTCACTGAGCACAAGAGTTTGGATTAAGTCTTTGAATTTCGTGAAGTAAAGAGGGAGAACTGCCTGGGTTTCGAACACACCCTATTGCAATTCAGATGCTCAGGAAGAAATTATGTCGACCGTATCAGTTAAAGAAGTTGTTAATAAACTTTACGGATAAATTAAAACGCTGAATCCAAACATTTCCAGTTCTCAGGTCATTTCTAATGTACACTTTCATGCAACTTGTTAGCGCCCGGCAAATGGTAAACGGAAATTGCTTTCCTCTTCCTTTTCTTGTGTCTCTGTCCCAACTCCCCATATCAACTTTTGAATGCCTGAGCAAGTCTTTATGAAACTTGGCATCCGAGCCAATCTCGACGGCGTATTTCAGAAATCCCTCCCATCAGTCTGTGTTTTTATGTGTATGTTGCTAGGCAACGGCTCGGTAAAAAAGTGACTGGTGAAAGTTGGTTCCCAGGATTAACGTTGAAAACGGTATTAAATTAGGGTCTTTGTTGGAATAAATGTGCTTTGTACATTAAAATTGAAACCTTATTGAAACATTACTATATGTACAATAAACGCTTGCTGATTGGTTGTGCTACGATAGCTGAAGTACGAAACGTAGTTCATACAGGAAAATTTGTCCACATGTCGCCCAAAGAAACTGGAATAGCGAAATCAACGCCAACATCCATTACAAGCCAACGGCTGGGTAAACATTGTTCCCACAATGAAGTCACCCGTTACTAAGTAACGGTTGGCTAAACGTGTTCCAACTCTAAAGCAAAGCAGTGAACATCCATTTCTATGATAACAATTCTCTAAAAAGATAGGGTTACCACGATTATTACAATGTTACCGCGACAACGAATACACATGCAACTATAGAATTGTTGGAGGCGTCGTTTTCTATGAAGTACATGTCCTTTCAAGGGAAAATAGGCAGTTAGTTCTTCACAGAACTTCTTGTTTTATGTATGGAGAGAGAGATATATATATATGAATATGGCCTCTGTTAATTTCCTTTGCAGCCCTCAGATGTGGTAAAGGCCTCATGCAGGAAACAACGTGTCGAAATTTTTGTAGGTTATGCTCAGTAGCTCCAATAGATTTTTAGTATTTCTGTCTTGCCGTTCTACTGTTACATGTAAGAACGCGTCTATTGTACCATTTACTTTAAACTTTAAAGGATCATGTAATATTCTGTTGGTGCTGAAATGCAAGGCAAATTGTGTCCCCAGATACCGCGCGCCTCTAGTAGAAGTGGGAGGGGCAAGTAGACTGTCCTGCGCGACATTCACTTGTTCTTACGAGGGAAGAATCACAGTGGCGGACTGTCTCTTAGAACACTTGTACCACTGCCATGTTCATGGGAAAATTTAGCGGCATTAATAATAAAATAAAGCTGCAATTAAACTGAATAAATTATATAAAATAAAATTGAAGGTATAAAGTTATCCCTTTGCTTAATTAATTAAGCAACATGCAACGAAGACGTGTGGTGGCGTGGAGTTAGAGCCTCACAATTCTTGACCTCGGCACTAAATGGAGGTGAGTGGTCAGAGTCACGCCCCGGCCGCTTAATTCCAGGAGATAAAGCCCCGGTAGCCATTGGATAAGAAGGTTGGTGTGCCCCAGAGACGTTCTGGACTCTGTGGAGAAGTGAAAAATCTCTTGCCCTTGCCGGGAATCTAACTCCTGCCGTGCAGTCCGTGGCTATACCGACTGAGCTATCCTGGCTTCGTAAAATAAAACTACAAACGGATTTCTGAGCACCAAGCTATGATGACGAATAGGAAAAAAATGTTAAATTGCTCCCTTGATAAGCTGATATGAGTCATAAATTGATAATTTCTTTACTAATACTGCCTCTGAATCTCCCACACGGTTTCCCAACCAAAATTATATACGCATTCCTTGTTCATTACAACTGTATTGTCTTGAAATTTGGATTAAGCAGTAACGAGTCTTGACTTGTATTCTGTAGGTATCGATTTCCAATCTCGAACGGAATACTGTTATTCTGACATGATTTTCATGGTTTTCCTCCGTACCTCTAGAAAAATACCGGGAGCATACTCCAAAAGGCCACAACTGCATCTCACACTCTCATCCTACCATTCGACGCTATATATTATGCGTTTCTGACAGCGTCGTTAAACAAAGAACACAAAAATACAAGCAGGCTTATCCTACATATGTTAGATTTGAGTTTCTCACATCTGTGACTATGAAGATTATTATGTTCTAGGATGAAGTTTTAACAGACTATACGGCGTCACATCCCAGAAAATAGTATCTTTGAACTACATAACTTGTATATTTAGATCTGGTTGCTTTAATCGCTGTATAAATGTCAGCTGAATGTTGAGGTTCATGACGCTGTACTTTGTGCTCTTCTGTTGGAACATCTCCCTTACGTCGAAATATTCTCAATATTCTTTTTTTTCCCAACCAGAGCTAAAATCACATAGGCCTGTGTGCGCACATACGTTACAATTTAATTGAATGCTAAAATCAGAGATAGTTGGTTGGACCAAAAAATCGTTTTGAGGGTATCGGGGTGGTGATGGGAAATTTATCAAACTTTGAAGTACGTAGGTAAGTTAATAAGTAAGTTACAAATTGATATACGTGTGTGGGGCTTGTGAAACCACGGGACAAGTGCCTCTATGTTGAGAAATAAAAACATTTTTTCAAATCAGTACTCTTATTTGTTTAAGTTCTATATCCATTTGTAACTTACTTATTGACTTACTCTCGTACATACATTTCTATCCCACCAACCAAATTAGATTGTGATTCGTAACATAAGCTCTAACATTATTAATGTGAATTGGGGACGCCCATGAGCCTCACACATTTTGACTTCGATCGCTAACTACACGATTTTAAATATTTTTTCATTGTTCGCCACTGCAATCCAGGTTTGATATCGACACAAGTGACATCTGTAGGATGGTTAGCTCATTAGTACGGAATCCCGCCATCCCGCCATCCCGCCTAACCTCAACCAAAGCGCTGTTGGACTTCGTCCGGTTCGGAGGTGGGTACCTCGCCGCAACAGTTGCTGCACCGTAATGTATTTGAATGGGGTAGATCCGTGTGGAACCCCATAATTTATATTTGCTGCTCGAGTTGCAAGTCTATTTAATTTAATGTTATTTTACATTAGATTAATTATGAAACCAACTTTAATTTGTTCTCTTGTTTAAGCAAAATATTTCTCTCCTGTGTTTAGAATGTGATAAGACGAAATATAAATATTATGGTCTTTTGGTAAAATTTACCACAATAATTTCAGCTTAACTTATCTTATTATAAGGAGCCGGGATAGCGCAGTCGGTATCGGGACTGGCCACGGGCTTGGACGACCGAGGGATCGGAGTTCGAGTCCCGGTAGGGTCAAGAATTTTCTTTCCTTTACGTCGTCCAGACATGCTCTGGGGCCCACCTAGCCTCCTATTCAATGGGCACCGGGAGCTCTTTCCCCGGGGGTAAAGCGGTAGGGACGTGAAGCTGACCGCTCACCTCCAACTAATCCAAAGTCAGGAAATTTTGGATTTATACATTCACTTTCCCATAGGTTTTCGTGCGTAGTGCATAATTAAGCACAGAGACAAATTTACCTTTTCTCGTATTATAAATTAATATTAGCTGTATACGTAAATTCACATAATGTTATTTTTATAATCAGAAAATTAAAAATTTGATAGCGTCTACAGTTAATTGAGTAAGACACTGGGTTCAAAGTAACTGTTTCACAGATTTGCACGCTCTTTTGGGGTTAAATTTGTTGCTCATCAGGCATATTGTAATTCATAATTAAGATAATGTAAACGTAATAACATTCATTGTAAAAGTTTATATGCATTTCATTTTATTACGAATATGTAACTACAAATTTTCTGTTGTTTTCGCATCAGAATAATCGCTACAGGTTACATCTGACTTGCTCAGAAATGCTAGTGAAGGTCAGGATATGCACTGGACGCAGGTGAACAGAATTACATCCGACACATAAAAACCGTTATTCTACAAGAACCAATCAAATGGTGCATCTTCCACCTTTCTAATATCCGTTCTTGTATCCCTGTAACAGGCTGTGGAGGCCAATAGGGTTGTGAGATGTTGAGGTTCCCACATTTTCTAGACAGTCTGCTCACAGATGGCGGCAAGGTTGTCAGCCCTACGCGCCGGCAGCTCTTTACCCCCAAGAATATTCCAGGAAGATTCCTGATACTCATTTCTGTTAGAGGCTCAGTCGACCCCAGGACCATAGTGCGGCTGGAAGGATTAGATCAATTGAAAATAATCCACTGACCTCGTCGGGATATGAACCCGTGACCTTCCGACTTGTAGCATAGTGCCGTCTTGACTGGACACTCTGTATGTTTACCTAAATTTTCGTGGTTTTCATAGGTAATAAATAAACTTTTCACTTAGTAGAAACTCGCTATATTACATAAGGATAAATTGAAGATTTCCTTCGGTTTCTACCGGCTAATGGCTCACAACAGATAGCTCCTCGTTTCCGCCACAAAATAACCTCGAAATTGATAAAATGTCATGAAATAAAGAATAACTTCACCCATTTATGCTACAGCTACGTGGTGGTCTCTTCTTAAACAATTTTACACAAGCGAGCAGCTTGATAACAGAAATGCTAAGAACTTGTGTTCCGGAAATGCTGGGTTCGAATCTCGGTAGGGACACCCGCTATCCTGAATCATGTTCATCCTGGTTTTTCTCAGTCCCTCCAAATGCCGCTATAATACTCTAATTAGGTTATGATCTCTTCCTTCCATTTTTTTTTCCAATTCATTATTGATCAGTTATCACATTATTCGACGTTAAAGAACTTCCCAGCACTTTATGGAAACCGAAGGTTCATTACCATTTCACAAAAACCGTCCTCCGGTCTCTGTCCTGTGCCAGATCGGTCCAGTCCATACTACCCCATCATATCTCTCTAAGATCCATTTTAATATTGTTCACCCACCTATGTAGTGGTCTTCCTAGTTGTCTCTTTCTTTCAGGCTTTCCCACCAATATCCTATATGCATTCCTCTTCTCCCCCATTCGTACTACATGCCCTGCCCATCTCATCCTCCTTGACTTGATCACTCTAATTATGCTTGCTGAAGAGTAAAAGTTATGAAGCTCCTCATTATGCAGTTTTCTCCAACCTCCATCTTTCTATGATCTCCTCAACACCCTGTTCTCAAAACCCTCAGTTTATGTTCCTCCCTTAATGTCAGAGACAAAGTTTCACACCAATACACAACCACAAGCAAAATTATAGTCTTTTATATTCTAATTTTTATGTTTTTGAACAACAGACAAGAAGACAAATGGTTCTGGACTGAGTGGTAGCAAGCATTACCTGAGTTCAATCCCCTCTTAATTTCCTCCTGAAGTAGGTTTTGATTTATCATCATCTTCCCCTAATATCTGAACTGTGCCACATTTTCAAAACACATGTCGGCTGTCTTTGTGTCATGATTTTGCATTCTGGTGACGAGATAGCAACATACACTTAGTTTACTCTTTGTTTACTTCTAAACCAACCTACTTACTAGCATCAATTAAAATTTTGTGTTTTTCTTTGTGGTATCTACATTATCACCCAGTAGATTCACAACATCCGCACAGACCAACAGCTGATGTGTCCCATTTAATTTCAGTCCCTCCTGGTTTTCCTGTACCTTCCTAATGGCGATAAAGCATCTCCTTGTTTTAGACCATTCTGGATAGGAAATTTATCAGACAAATGTTTACCTACTCGGACTTTACTATACGTTTCGTTTAAACACATTTTAATCAACCTTTCATGGGTATCCCAAACTCTATCAGAATACTGTACAATACTTCCCTCCTAACTGAATCATAGGCTTTCTTGAAGTCTATGAATAGCTAATGTACTGTCTCATCCTACTCCCATTTCTCCCCAATATCTGACGAATTGCAAAAGATCTGATCTGTAGTTGGTCTGCTATGTCGAAACCCACCCTGATGATCCCCAATACTTTCATCTGTATATGGACTTAACCTTGAAAGAAGAATATTGGATAAAATTTTGTATGAAGTTGATAGCAGTGATATCCCCCGATAATTACTACAGTCAGTTTTATCACCCTTCTTGTGAACTGGTACAGAAATGGACTCCCTCCATTGATAAGGCAATTGTTCCTTACTCCAAATTGACTTAATTAGCTTATGGATCTTAGAATGTAATATTTCACCTCCTGCTTGAATTAGTTTCGCTGGAATTTCATCACTACCTGGCAATTTATACCTTTTAAACTTTGCAATAGCACTTTCAAGCCCAAAAGGGCTAGGGTCAGGCCTAACATCACTGACCCTATGTACATTCAATAACTGAGAGAAGTACTTCCTCCACCTATTCAAAATGTGGTGGGAATCTGCAAGCAGATCACCATTCTCATCCTTCACTAAGTTACTGCTAGGCTGGTAACCCCTCTTAAAGTCATTTATTCCCCATCCTATCTCTCTAAGATACATTTTAATATTATGCACCCACCTACACCTTGGTCTTCCTAGTGGTCTCTTTCTTTCTGGCTTTCCCAGCAATATGTACTACACACATTCCTCTTGTCCTCTATTCATGCTACATTCCCTGCCCATCTCACCCACCTTGACTTGATCATTCTAATTATACTTGGTGAAGAGTACAAGTTATGAAGCTCCTCATTATGCAGTTTTCTCCAACCTCCTGTCGCTTCATCTCTCTTTGGTCCAAATATTCTCCTCATCACCCTGTTCTCAAACACCCTCAGTCTATGTTCCTCCCTTAATGCCAGAGACAAAATTTCACACCCATACAGAACCACAGGCAAAATTATAGTTTTGTATATTCTAATTTTTATGTTTTTGGACAGCAGACGAGAAGACAAAAGGTTCTGGACTGAGTGGTAGCAAGCATTATCCGAGTTCAAGCTCCTCTTAATTTCCTCCTGAATCAGGTTTTGATTTGTTATAGCCATTCCCAAATATCTGAACTGTGCCACATTTTCAGAACACCTCTTAGCTATCTTTATGTCACGATTTTGCCCTGCATTTTGGTGACGAGACAGCAACATATACTTAGTTTTCTCTGTGTTTAATTCTAGTCCAACTTCCTTCTTAATGTCTGTTCTCTATACTGTTCAAAACTAACACTGATAGCAACTGTGACTGGAATTTCTCCATTGCGATGATCTAAGAAGCCTACATTTCGTTGCAGTATTCCTGTTTCCAGAGAGCTTACCAAGAAAAGTGCTTAAATTCTGTCACACTGTAACCTGTAACGGTTATTTTTAAGCACAAAATTTACGACAAAAGCAGCAACCGCTAACAACAGAACAGATTCTTGTCTCCAATATCTTAAAAATCAGTTTATCATAAATTTCTGTAAATGCCAATATTTTTCTAAATCTAATTTTCAGACAAAATATAGTTTTGGGAGGAAAGTTATCTGTGTGGCAGGCAGGTAACCAGGTGAATATATTTCGTATGATGTATAAGAAGTTATTCCCTTGAGTGCTGGTGCAAAAATGAAACTTTTAGACAAATATTTTTAAAATAATTGCTCTTTGTGTGGCGAACTGTGCTTGGGGGGAAAAAGTATAGAGCATTTCTTGTGTTATGCAGTATAATTTATTTATACACGATTTTCTCAGCATTATGGTATTGTATCGAAAAATACAGTGGGTCTATGTTAGGTTTCTCGAGGTACACTAGATCATGTGATATGAAGAAATAAAAGGAACTAAATTTATCACAAATTTTCAAAATTTCTTGTGATCTCATTAATGACATATCGTAGTATTCGTGAATATTTCTATTGAAATAATATTTTCCCCCCCCGGAAGCTTAGGCGTTCATTTCATCGACAGTGTCTATAATAATTTGTGTGGATACAATGTACTGCAAGAATCTTGGAACTATTCGTGATAAGTGTTGTGAAAAGTGTAGTGACATTATCAACGGTTGCATTAACCCAGGGATTACATCCACCTGAAGCAGACTTCGAACCAGGGACAACATAGCAAGAGGAGCAACTCGCAAACGGTAACGTTAAAACAATGTCTGATTCTTATGAGTGAGGGCCCATTCGCAGGAGGATGGGCGGCGTACTTGCATTAAATCAGGTACGCCATAGCATCGTCACGTTGTTGTCATGTGAGTCCGGTCCCAGGCTGGTCATGGTGACAATACAGCACCGTGCCAGGCAACGCTGTACTTGATGCGGTAGCCGCCAAGACTCAGGGCTTAGGGTGAGGTCACGTTGGCAGCCCTGTGTACTCGTATGTGATACCGTATTTACGCGTGTATAGGCCGCAGCACAATTTTCAGACAGAAATTATAGAAAAAATAATTTTCTTGGAATATTATTTCAGGAGTATTACACCCTGTATTACTAATTATGAATATTTTTTTTTAATGAAGTGTGATTTCGAATATTTCGAATATAAGCCGCACCCCAGTTTTCCTCTTGAATTTCTGGCAAAAAATGTGCGGCCTATACATGCGTAAATACGGTATTTTGTAATTACGTGTATTGTTAGTTTGTAAGGTGTTCCCCATCCTCCGCATTAGGCGCCCAAGAGAGGATTTCTGAACAGGCGGCGTGAATTTTATTTTTTGTATCTAATTTAGCCGTTTTAGGCATAAATAATGGACGTTTATTTAGGAGTGTTTAGTTTTTAAGTATTTCTGTGTGTTTTTTTTACAGCACAAAGTAACAACTTGACAGGTTCAGTAGGCACGACCGGTAAAATCAATGCGGGGGGGAGGGGGAGAAGAAAGATGAAAGGGAACCAATTTTGAATGCTCTCCCGTGGAATAATTTTCATTACTGAAACTCTTTGAAAAGATATTTTTTTTAATTGATCTTCCATGTCAGTGGTGAGAGATGCATGCTGGAGTCTGTAAAGATGCAAATTTGTTAAAATGCAATAAATTGAAATAAGCAGAGACTATAAGCTCGACATAACGAAGTTTGATACATGAATTTCAGGTTCAGTGAAGAAATATGTTACAGCAATACAGAATTTAACTCATCTGAAAGAAAAGCAACGTTGAACATACGAGCATATTGAAAGTTGAACTAAATTTAATTAGAATTGGATAGCTCTTTCATAAGCCGCCAGGTTTTGTGACATTAGATTCACACTTTAATGAATTCTATTTACTCGTTAACGCTGTCACGTATATAGCCCGAATCCTTGTCTTCCTGTGTTTGCCCCTTTCCCAATTTTTACACATAATCCTATAATTTGATATATTCCAATTTTTTAAAAAATACTACCATTTTTTATTTAATTAATAACATATTTACAATCTACTCTCGATAATATGGAGTAATAAGTAAATTTGTTCTAAGTAGGTGTCTTGAGTAGAGAAGGCATCCACTGATGATATTAACAGACCCTGTAGAGGAATGGTGATGGTTTTAATTTTCGTCATCTGCGGATTAACGGCCATGGGGAACCGTTGCGCTCACCATGTGACACCATCTATCCGGAAAAGTTGGCTCTAACTTCGCTTACAAGCTGCGGTCGCTCGGTTGGTATAGTTTTCTTGCGGACTACAGGCCACGGAGGTTGTTTTGCTGGTTGGGGTAGGTAAGACGGCCACTGTCTCCTCAATCTTCTTACATTTGGTGGGTTGCTAATTTCTGCAGCTAGTCTGTTATTGTGTCCGAGTATGCTTTGATAGTAGCGTGTTGACAATTATGTATTTCTTCTATGACAAATTGGATTTGCAGATCATTGTGGATAGTAAAATTTGAGAATACCAAGGCGCTTTAGTTACTGAGTGCAAGAACTTGGATTGAAGTTTCTGAATTATTTTTGTGTTTGATGGTTTTGTACAGCCCCATAGCTGTATACCATATGTCTATGTGTGTTTTATTATACACTTATACTATAATAGAAATTTGTTTTCTATGGATAGCTTGGATTTACGGCCCCAAAGCCAGGACATTCCTTGTAGTTTTAAATTTAAGTTCTGACACTTTGTTTTGACGTGTTTCTGCCATGTCAGTTTTTGGTCGCGGTAGAATCCCAAGTACTATTTTACTTCGGTTTGGACCGGTATTTGCATATTACTGACGGTAACCTGCGGGGAAGTTATGCGTTTTGTGGTGAATGTAACTTGCACCGATTTTGTCTGGTTTATTTCGAATTTCCATTTGCAGTACCGTTTCTGGAGGAGGTTTAAGTGATGCTGAAGATGTTGTGATGCTACTACTGGATCACTATTTGCTGACTATTTGCTGCTAGCGGTGCTGGACAAGGTTTAAGTGATGCTGAAGATGTTGTGATGCTACTACTTGATCACTATTTGCTGCTAGCAGCGCTATGCCATTGCTGGAGGAGGTTTAAGTGATGCTGAAGATGTTGTGATGCTACTACTTGATCACTATTTGCTGCTAGCAGCGCTATGCCATTGCTGGAGGAGGTTTAAGTGATGCTGAAGATGTTGTGATGCTACTACTTGATCACTATTTGCTGCTAGCAGCGCTATGCCATTGCTGGAGGAGGTTTAAGTGATGCTGAAGATGTTGTGATGCTACTACTTGATCACTATTTGCTGCTAGCAGCGCTATGCCATTGCTGGAGGAGGTTTAAGTGATGCTGAAGATGTGATGCTACTACTTGATCATATTTGCTGCTAGCGGGGCTGTGCCATCTGCGAAGGTTGCGATTGCAGTGCTGTTTGTTATGGGCAAGTCTGCAGTATAGATTAAGTATAGCAGAGGCCCCATCACGCTTCCTTGAGGTACACCTGACTTTACCTGGTACCAATCTGAATGTGAATTATTGTATTTTATTTGAAAGTGTCTTTCAGTGATGTATGACTTTAAAAGTAGGCAGTATGGGCTGGGGAATGTATGTAGTAGTCCAGTGTGCCAGACCTTGTCAAAGGCCTGGGCTACGTCAAGGAAAAGTGCTGTACGACATAGGCAACAGAGTGGGAGCGAAAAATTTATGTTTCACAGCACCGCGTACCTGTCTCCACGGTAAGCAGAGGGACACCATTGATTGATTCTCATTTTGTCTTCATTTTGGGAGGAACGTCCCTCCAAGGCGATACATTTGCTTTGAGCTTTCGGGAAGATGACACTAGATCAGAGTGTGACAATCATAATTTTGATTTTTGTTTGTATCTTCAACGGCATATTTCAATTCTCATTTCGTTATGCTTTATTGCAAAAGACAAGATGGTCAGGGCATGTAGCAGGAATTGTGAAGAAGAGGAACGCATATAGGATATTGGCGGGAAAGCCAGAAGGAAAGAGACCACTGGGAAGACAAAGGCGTAGGTGGGTTAACAATATTAAAATGGATATTAGAAAGATAGGATGGGATGGGATGGATTGGATTGATCTGGCTCAGGATTTTGACCAGTGGAGGGCCCTTGTGAGCACGGTAATGAACCTTCGGGTTCCATAAAATGCTGTGAAGTTCTTGAGTAGCTGCACAATTGGCGGCTTCTCAAGAAGGGCTCAGCTCCATGGGTGAGTGAGTTTTACTACAAAAACAACTCAGCTGTATTGAGCAAGGGACGCGTAGTCTGTATAACGAGTGGTTACGGGATGGACCACTCAGGGGTTGGAGTTCGAGTCCGATAAGATCAAGAATTTTCTCTTCTCCAAAGCGTCCAGACAGGCAATGGTATCCACCCAGCCTCCTATAGAATGGGTACCGGGGGCTCTTTCAATGGGGGTAAAGCAGTCGGAGTGTGAAGCTGACCACTCACGTCCAGCTAGTGGCGAGGTCAAGCAAATTTGGATCTATGCATCCACTCCGCCATACGCCTTTATGGAATAGTGCTTAATTAGGTAAGTACAGGGACAACTTTACCTGACAAATGCGGCTGTAGACGTTTGTGAGAGCGATTTTGACCGTACGTGGCTTCTTGAGACAAGAATTCTACATTAAGGAGAGGAACCATCCACCAAGCCTAACAATACAGAGAGCACAGGCAAGTAAGTAAGTGACCTGAATGTGTTGGCAGAAATTGTTTCCAATTTTTCTTTTGTCTGTTTCAAGTCACGGCTCATATTCTGTGCCTCACAGTGGCGAGCGGCATGCCCTATCTTATTGTTAAGGTTTTCAAACCCTGTCAGTCTCGGAAGCTTTATTCAATCTGGCGAATTTCGGTACCGGGCGCGTGATCTCGTCGGCAGGGTTCACAACAACCCTTCGTCTTCATGTGTTAAATTAGCTCCGGATGGATTAAAATTTAAAAACAGTCGTTAAAGTGTTTTAACAAATGTTATTTTGGTTATAACTTAATATCGTCGCCCCTTTATTTACAGTAAGTCCGACATGTATTTTGGGGCACACAATAGCGTGATTGGTTGAAGCACTATGCTACAAGCCGGAAGGCCACGGTTTCGATTCTCGAGATCGTTTAATTTTTTTTTTCAGTTCACCTAATACTTCCAGCCGCACTATGGCCCTGAGGTCGACTCAGCCTCTAACAGATATGAGTACAAGGAATTTTCCTTAGGGTAAAGGACGGCTGGTGTGTAAGGCTGACAACCTCACCACCATCTGTGAGCTGATTGTATAGAAAATGTGGGAGCCTCGACGTCTCACAACTCTATGGACTTCCACGGCGCGTTACAGGGATAGCTTTACTTAACCTAACCGTCATCTGCGAGCCGATTGTCCAGAAAATGCGGGAGCCTCGAGTCTCACAACCCTATGGACTTCCACGGCCTGTTAACAAGGATAGCTTTACTTAATCTCACAGCCATCTGTGAGCCGATTGTCTAGAAAATGTGGGAACCTCGACGTCTCAGAACCCTGTTAGTCTCCACTGTGTCTTTTTTTAAAGTTACTATTTTAAATTAATTATTAACTAACAATGCAACGTCTGAGCTGTGGAGTGCTTTAAACAAGCGATGGGACTTAAGCAGCATTGTGCACAGTTACAGAAAACGTCCATGAGCACGTAACATCAGTAGTTTCTATGCAGAATAACAAATCGGCAGACAGCGTTTGGCTACGGATCTGTTTCGTGTCTGTAATCTTGATTACGTTACCAAAATTTGTTGAAATTTGGGAGATGGGGGCTTTGTAGGCTGCAGTTATTTAAATCTGAATGAGATTAAGTAAAAAAAAGTTCGAGCTTTTGTGAATGGCGTATCCTGTGATGCAGTTTATTCGATTTTGTCCCGGTCTCAGAGTGCTGAGTACATCTGGGCTTCACTGTATACATATAACACGCATTGCCTACAATTTAATCGAAGGCTGCCTTTCTCCAGAATGGGAATCCCCGCCCTGTTTCTCCCACTTCTTCTCCGTTTTTTTTTAAATTCTTTTCATCTACGTGAATCATATTGAATTAAACGCAGAAGAAGGAAGCGTTCGATTACATTAATACCGAATTCCGTGGACGTAAAAAAGTGAAATGGGAAATACGGGTGAAAGGAGATTCTAAAATTGTCTTAAAATTTCAAAACGATTAAAGTAAAAAAAGAATCAAAGCTATCCATGTAACAGCCCATGAAAGCCCATAGACGTCGAGGTTCCCACATTTTCGAGACAATCGGCTCACAGATGGCGGTGAGCTTAAGTAAAGCTGTCCCTGTAAGAGGCCGTGGAGGCCCATAGGGTTGTGAGACGTCGATGCTCCCACATTTTCTAGACAATCGGCTCATAGATGGCGGCAAGGTTGTCAGTTCTACGCGCCGGCCGCCCTTTACTCCCCCAGAAAGATTCCTGGTACTCATTTCTGGTAGAGGCTGAGTCGACCCAAGGGCCATAGTGAGGCTGGAAGGATTTGGTCACTTGTAAAATCCTCATCGGAACCCGCGATCTTCCGGCTTGTAGCACAGTACCTCAACCAACTACGCTACCGCGTGCGATTGCAATTATTAAAATATTCTTACCATTTCAGAACGGAAAGAAAATGTTGCTGTTTCTTTTGAAACTGAAACCCCACTCGTTACATTGTCCGTCGTACTGCCAACTTCCCCTGTACTCACATCATTTGGTATATAAGTTTTCGTGTTATTAACTTCTCTTACTTTCTCTCATATTCATTTACACACCTATATGTTACCGTGTGATACGTCGAGGCCGGCTTTTTTCATATCCCATGAGTGATATAAATCGTAAACAATCTACTCTGTATAATATATACTACACTTGAATTATCTACAATGGAATGTTACCAATACTCACAGAATAGACACGATACCCTGAAACAGAATACTTCCCGCTGGCTTATTACATACAAAACGTTGTTCATGTGTGTTAACGGTCAACTGTCTGTTGCTATGGAAACCGTGAAGTGCGTATTTTCCGTGCCATCCTCTCACCGTTATGTTTCAGGACTACGATGAAATTCGCAGAAATAGCTTACCTCAATCGCCAGTTCAAAGTCTCTCTTCTCGATCGTTCCGCTGTGGTTTACATCTGGAAAGAAAACATGTGTATTAGTATTAGAATTAGAGATGAAGTGACAGGAGACTGGAGAAAGCTGAGTATTGAGGAGCTTCATAACTTATACTCTTCTCCAAGTATACTTAGAATGATTAAGTCAAGGGGGATGAGATGAGCAGGGCATGTAGCACGAATAGAGGCGAACAGGAATGCATATAGGGTATTGGTGGGAAAGCCAGCAAGAAGTGACCACTAGGAAGATTGAGTAATATGTGGGAGGATAATATTAAGGTGGATCTTAGACAGGATGTGATGGTATGGACTGGATTGATCTGACTCAGGATACGGGCTACTGGAGAGTAGAATTTTGAACAAGGTAATTCACTTTCTGGTTTGTAAAATGTTTGGGAATTCTTGAGAAGATGCGCAACTGGAAGCTTCTGAAGGACTGAGTTCCGTGGAGTTAGTTAATATTAGCATTCACTGTTGTTATCAAGAAGATCGCAATGTCTCTTCGTTCTATGACGGGAAGTGCGCCGTTAGAGCCCTGCACCAACCGATTGCCGGTGTTTCTTTCAGAAGATGAATCTACCAGAAAGTGTCTCTCTCAGTCTCTTGTCATACAACGTCATGGAATCTTTTGAAAGTCAACCGACGTTTCAGAGAAACGTGAACAATAAGCAAAGCAAGATAGCTACACGTGTCACGTCTGCCATGGCTCCCACGATCGCCAGATATCAATATCATTGAGCCTTTGTGGTCTGTTTTGGAGAGCAATCTGCGTGCGCGCTATCCACCCCCATCATCATTAACAGAACTTGCCAATGTTTTGCAGGAAGAATGGTACAAGATTCCCTAGCAAATCATACAGGACCTCTATTTATCCATTCCAAGGAGACTGCAAGCACCATATTAGTCATGGTAATGTGTTTTTTGTTGGGTGTTTCCATATTTTTGTCCATCCCCTGTACATGAAGAACCTAGCAGGCAGAGTTATTTTTCCTAGTACATTTTTTATACTATATATTGAAGAGGTATTTTTGTCCGAAACGTCGGTTAACTTTTTAGCAGCTTACACTGATTTATATCCTAGAAGATAAAAATCTTGATACAAACTCCTGCAAGAATTTTCTGCATTAATTATCGCAAGGAACGACCATTTGGAAGGATTCTTGAAACCTATATTTTCATTTCTTCAAGAGCTGATGCGTTGTGAAGTTGCGCCCTTCTTAAAATCAGATGTTTCCTTAAATCCTCTATAATATCCGGTTAGAGTTAAACGGGGTGTAGGATAATCCGGATCAAAATATGAAACATTTTCTTCACAGTTGAGTACATATAAATACTTTAGAAGACACACGGCATTTAGGAAGGCAGATGAGCCACTTGTCTGTTCAGACAAAACGTGAGACAGTTAAAAAACAAGTACAACTTCCGAGTCTTCTGTCGATGAAGAAATGTATTGTTTTTTGTAGTTTTTAAATAAAGGCTCTACATTGATATTTTTGTTATTTATTTTCATCAGCACTACTTATATCATTTCTTTTTTATTTATGTATGTCCTAAGTTTTTTGTCTTTTAGGGCTACCTTTTGCTTCACTAATCCGGGTGACCTCTCTCCCCAATTAATCTGCACTAAAAAGGCCTTACTGCATTTAAAACCAAAGAAGTTAAGCCAAAGAGATTTCACACACACTTCACAGAATTACTTAGCAACACTGTTGATGCCGAGAGATCTTTAAAACGCGGAGAAGTAGTATTGTGTTCGTCTGCGCCGCGACGCAGGCCGAGGGATGAAGTTGCCTGAGACGGCGCCAGGGTTCGATACCTGCTATCCTGAATGAGGTGGATGGTTCTTTAAACTGGATCACGATCACTTCCTTCCATGTTCTTTGATATTATCATTCTACATCATATATAGCCCGAGTTACTGTCATATCAAACAATAAGTTGCAGGAAGAATTAATCGCACACGTTCCTCTCACCATGTATTATCTGATGCGACACGGACAGCATAGTAAACACCGTGTCAACCAGGTCGTCCATTTTTACTTGTGTATTCGTTGCAGCGAGAACGGTATTTACGTAGCCGTTGCCTATTAACGACCGTCCTTTTCCAATATTCCAGGTATAAGGTGTTTGGGATATAGTAGACAGCAAGGCACACTCTTACGACACCATTTAATTTTTTTCAAAATACGACAAGACGTTACCCTCTTATAAGTACAAGTAAATACGGCGGTAATTCTCTGCACGCTCATGAAATTCTTAAGACGGTACCTCGATTATTACACGACCGCGTTGTACCAAATCCCTCCCAGTACTTCCATCATTTTTTTTTCTGTGGCGCTACAGCCCCAATTTGGGCCTAGGCCTACCTCCATGAAACTCTCCGTTTCACTTCGGTTTACTAGATCTTACACATACGGTAGGACTTCTTGGGCGGGTGATCAGCTCGTCGCAAGGCCTCTATCTGTAGACAAACACAGAAAAACGCACACAAACATCCATGCCCAGAGTGGGATTCGAACCCACGATCCCGGCTTCCGAGCGAGTGAAGACAGTGCACGCCTTAGACCGCTCGGCTACCGTGACCGGCTTCCATCATTATACCATTTGATACTAAATAATTCGGCTGTTGCCAGGACAGAACCCCCCTTCCTCAAAGACTTGAAGTACGTGTACGGATTTATTTATCTGTAGAACAGGTTTGTGAAGAGAGTTATCCCTGTTTAGCTCTGGGGTAACGAACCTTAAAAGTGAAAGTAAAATTAGAATGAAAGAAGACACTGTTTACAGCAAACAGTCTTCAATATCCAGTGATAATTCCACCTGGAAATGTTGATTTTATGTCACTTGCCTTCACTCGTACACTCTCCGGCCCTCTTCTTTAATCTTTCAATCTTGGGTTTGAATTCGTCTTTAGAAAACATCAATTCAGCAAGTCTCTGTGTTTATATTTGCTTATCGAGATGGATTCCATGTTTACGTTTACATTAGAGGCTACCCAAATTAACTTTTGATTCCTCTATTCGAGTAAATAATAATTTAACTGGAGAAGAGAGAAAATTTAAGTGAAATGGAGGCACAAGTAAACTACGATACAATATCCAACAGAACGAGTATAATGAGAATCCATTTTCTAATGATTGTAGCGAAAGACATTTGTCACTATAATTTTTTTTAGGTTTACTCGGCGGCAACTTTCCTTCTTTCCGCTTGTAACACCGTACACTCTTGTAGAACGATACTGAAGTTTCGGAAGAAAATTCTGCCTCTATTGTCGGCATCAGAGTCAGTGCGGTGAGGATGAGGTAACCTACCTGTCTAACCTAACCTCACCCACAACACACATATCTCAACCATGAAGATGAAAACAGAATGTACCTCCGAAACAATGATCACAATCCACAATACTTCAATCTAAATCTATCACTGTTTGAGGCAGAGGAATTTTAAANTTGTTATCAGAAAGTTAACATTCATGCAGGCCGCGCCATAGCTCAGGCGGTTAGTCGCTGGCTTCCCACTGCGGCAGCCTGGGCTCGTCTCCCGGTCTGGTCAAGTGGGATTTGTGGTGGACAAAGTGGCGCTGGGGCGGGTTTTCTCCGAGTACTTCGGTTTCCCCTCCCAATCTTCATTCCACAAAATTCTCCATCATCATAATCACCCG
>NW_019724603.1:1170305-1179464 GCF_002891405.2 Cryptotermes secundus
GCGAATTAAAAAAACATTCATGCAACGCGTCCATATATGAATTCGAATTTTGCTTGTACGTTTTTGTATTTCGTTCACTTCTGCTAAACCTCTTTCATAATACAGGAAGTTTACTAAGAAGGCTGGGATAGTATTGACACTCTCGATTTGATCTAGAAGATACCGAATTGGTAATTCGCTACGCGTACCGGTTATCTGACTGAGGTTTTACGTGATTTTTCTCCATCCCCAACGTATATGCAGCGTGTTTCCAAATCCTTTTCGTTTTCATTACAGCAAACACTCGAGAATTCAGACTAATGGGGTGATTTTGCTCCATTAATCCAGATTAATGAAGAAAAAGATAGCCCCAAAAGAAAAAAAAACGTAGAAAACAAAAGAAAAACACTGTGATCTGTAGTCAGAAAGCGAACCATACCGACCGAACGACCGTCGCTTGTCGGCGAAGTTAGTACCAACTTTTGCTGATAGAAAGTGTCGCGTGGTCAACGCAACGGATCCCCACGGCCATTAATCTCGGTTTTCTAGACCGGGGCCGCTATCTCCTTGAAACAGCTCTTCAGTTATCCTCATGAGGCTGAGTGGACCCCGTTCCAGACCCACTAGTTCTCAGAAATTCTGGTAGGGCCGGGAATCGAACCCGGGACCTCTGGATCTTTAGCCAGGAACTCTGACCACTAGACCACATAGGCAGAAAACAAATAAATGGTAAATGTAATAATATAGGTAGTTCTGATGGAAATAAATACAAAATATCACAGCAGCAATTTCTTCCTCTCTCAGAAGCTGAAATCCAGGGTCTCCTTCATCCAGCTCAAGCCAATGTATATTTTCTTGCGTGGTTTCAGTCTCTCCAGCTGCCCTCAACACAATCTTAAAATCGTCTTGCTCCTAAATCCCACGTGTCTTTTAGAGTGTGTACTCAACTATGAAGAGAATTTTTCATTTTTCATATTTCGATCCGGATTAACTGTAACCGGATTAGCGAGGGTTTACTCTATTCACCGGTTATCCTAACATTGGACGCTATAAGCCTGAGATTCTGACACGTCGTTAAATATTCCACAAAAATACAATAAACTATATTACATTTTTATCTTGTTTTAATATTTAAACGTTATACTGTGTTTTGACAGACAAAGCCTTTTTTTACTGATGCACGAATAGTGTTCGTGATGGAATTAGGGAGGAACACGGTGTTGTGTTTAAGTACAGTACACAATTCACTTTGGATGCGTAGGTTTCTGGACTTTGTCTCTCATCTGATATTCTAGATATAAACTGTAATATAGTTCGGAAAATTAGATCATTGGCAAAGTCCACATATCGGGAAATCTTAAGGATACATAGACGCTCGTTGGAAGTCAGGAATATGAAGAATGCCATCTTCTGGGATGTGGCGCCATATAGATACTATGTGAACTGACGTTTCGGAAGAACGTATTCCCTCCAGCTTCAGGGTAAAAAAATCAGCGAGCGAGGAACCAGCGTGAGCATATGGCTGCAGATTTTTCTACCCCGAAGATGGAGGCGATACGTTCCTCCGAAACGTCGGTTCACACTAGCTCTACAAGGCGCCATATCCAAGAAGACGGCGTTCTTCATAGTCACCACCGTGAAAACCTCAAATCTTACACAGTCAGGAATACGTTTACTGCACAGTTTAGTTTGTTGATTCTAGGCTTTCACAAAGGTTTACTGTTGATACTGAATCTGCTGTTGGTTATCTGAACCGTGTGGATGTGTGCAGTGTAGACGACGTTTCGGAGATAACGTTCTACCTCAGCCTTGAGGCACCCTGAAATGCAGACAGCATGCACCTTTCAGAACACCTACAAAAATTTCTCACATTTAAAACGAGCTAAGATCTAAGGGTATAAGCAAAATATTTAAATTTGAACTGTACTATTTCTGGATTTTGATGCCGTGCAGTGCGTTTACCCGACTGTTTGGATGAACATACCGCTTCCATCTTCAGGATTTAAAACTCAAGCTACTAACAAGAAGGAAGCAGAAACGAGAACTCCACTAGCTGCATGGTTCATACTGGGTTAATTCTTGAACTATGAAGATGGAGACAGTACCTTACTCCGAAATGTCAATGAACTACTGGACTACACGGCGTCACATCCTAGATGACAGGCTTTATGTTTACAGCAGTGAGGACGCAAAATCCAAAACAGTTCAGTTCGCTTTCCGTGCATGTGTCTTCATCGTTTGCAGACTGACTTGCTGAACTTTAATAATCGACTTTGGCTTGTAAATCGATTCTAATGCGACGAAAGCAAATATTATTTACAAAACACATGAGACATTCATGCACACATCTTATTGAAAAGAGCTGAATGACGTTCTGCGATCTGTGTTAACCATCTATGAAAAATTAATCTCCTAGCAGCCTTTTGTTGAGTAACCGTGGTAGTGCCACAATCGATATCTCGAAATGCATGCAGTAGCGTTTAGTTGCGGGAATAGGACCACGAGCGTCTTAAGAAAAACAGCAGGCAGTGTTTGGGTCTGAGGCTCTAACGATGATGACTACAAAGGATATGGTCTTCTGGTTTGTGACGCTGTGTAGTTGGGAGGGACATACCGCCTCCATCTTCAGGATGGAAAAGTAAACCAAGCAAGAAATCAACAGAAAAAGGCGGCAAAATGAGCTGAGGTTTGAGGTACGTTTAAGTGGAAGAGAGAATAGCTCTCCTGCCTCGTATACAGGAAGTCCCCGCTTCGAAACTCGGCTCAGAGGCCGGCTATCCTAACTGAGGTTCGCCGTTTTTTCCTTAATTTTTTCTAGGCAAATTACTGGAGAGCATTTCAAATTAGGCCACGGCCACTTCATTCTGTATTTTTTCAATTTATTACTTATTAATTCCACCCTTCGACGATATACGCAGTCGGAGATAAAAAGAGCTTCATTAAATATAAACTAAGGTCTATGGAGTGTGATTATAGACGGGGTTTGAATTTATGACCGGATTTATTGGGCTCTTTGATACAGTGCGTGACTACACGATACAGTTCACTGTTTTACACACACACACACACACACACACACAGACACTAGTGCCCACAGTAACGTCTTCACTAGCCGTTGCTTTGCAGCTGCTTCCAACGGGTTCGTCTTCGTTCCCGAACTCTTTGTGTGCCAGCTTTTCACAGCAGTTCTGACTGACTCAGTCACTCACCAACTAAATCAACTGAACATCTCTGTACGGACAGCGTAGAAAACACCGCTTCCCATTATTGTCGTATCCAATTGTTGCCTTGGAAATATCCTTGTTTGCGAAGCCGTTACTCAGTAATGGTCGTCTTTGTTTGCTTCAGAGTTCTTGCCTTGAACATATATGCCGCAATATCGTCACCTGAGTCGGAGAGTGTGTTATGTCCATAAACATTAATTTTCAGGAAACTGAATTTGAAGTTAACGGAACCGACTGCAGCTTGAACCTGGTTTAGAACACACATTTTGTAGAAAAAGGCAAACCTATGGAAATGTGTGATGATAATGCAAAGAAGAGAATCTTCGTCTCTTTTCGCTCAAACGTGGAGAAAGAACACCCGACACCCAAGCAACAATATGTACCGTAAGGTAAAGGTAAATTTGTTCCTGTGCTCAGCGAAGTAAGCACTACATCGTGAAGGCGTATGTCGATGTATAGATCTACATGTTCTTGACCTAGGCACTAGCTGCAGGTCAGTGGTGAGCTTCATGCCTCGGCCGCTTTACCCCCGGGGAAAGAGCCCCTGGTACCCATCGGATAGAAGGATAGAAGAGCCGGTCTGGACGATTTGGAGAAGAGAAAATTCTTGACCCTACTGGGACTCGAACTCCGATCCCTCAGTCCAGTTGGTAGCCAGTCGCTATACTGACTACGCTACCGTGGCTCCACGTATAAATTAAGAGAGACAAAAAAACAGTTATGAAACAAGCAGGAAAATGGAAATACTAAAGCAGGATAAAGACCAGGGAAAGGAAAATGTCACGGCCTTCGTTTCGCAGCGGAAGGAAACAGTTAACGAGTCTAACTAGAAGACTTAACTCAGCATCATGGCTGGCGTCATTATTACAGAGAGGAACTTTCGTAACAGGAATCGAGATTGGCAACAATCGATAAGTATCGCTCAGAATATAGGATACGTTCCTTTGCTTTTATCACGTACATGTACAGAAAGTGACATCGACGCGGAGTGATACTACGGGTAACTTGGTGCGGGACTGAGTGACGATATAGTGCCACTCAGTATTACCAATTATTACTGAAATAGTCACAAATAATTGCAATTAGCTATATATTTTTTACTACACTTTATCATTTTCTAAGAGCTGTCATGTTTACACATTCTGTCCCATTCTCTGCATTATGCAGCTTTGTATTCCATTTTCTGATATTGCAAGGGGGTTTAAAAAGCGAGAGAAACTTTATGAAAATTATGTAGACATTATTAATGTGGGACTTAGTTTTGATAAAACACGCATGCGGAAGAAAAGGAATGGATATAGAATTTTGGAATGGAAACCAAAATGAAGAAGAAAATACCTCTAGGAAGACCTAGACTTAGGTTGTAGGATACTATTGTCACGTGTCTGGGGTTCCGTGACAAATAATTGTGGTTTCTTAGATTTGATTGTTGGGTTTATTGGACGTAACTAACACATTTACACTCGGTTACAATAACTCACACATTCAACTGTTTCTGGATACTGAATCCCTCACTGTGGTCTGCTTCTTGTGCCTCTGTCTTCCGGACAATCCTCTCGCTTCTGTTCTGTACCTTCAATTCTGAACTGTTCTCCATCAAAACCCAGGGTAACGGTGTATTTCGCCTTACAACGAGAATGCGTCCCGCGAAGCACCGCCTAGCAGATGCGCAGGTTGCAGCTTTCAAGCCGCTCATCACAATATGCTTTGTCACGTGAGCGTGTTTTTCACCCATAGATGCAGGAACGTGACTATCCAGCCGTTGTCTAGCAATGGACGCCCGCTATGACTCAGGTATTCCTGACTTTTAGGCGACACGCCACAATATTAAAATTGACTGGAGAAACAGGATGGGGTGATCCCGCTCGGGATAGGGACCAGTGGTGAACACTCCGGTTTCATAAAATTTTGGGAGTTCTTGAGTGGCTGAGCGAGTGGCAGTTCCACAAGAAGGACTCAGCTGCATGGTGTTATATTTTGGACCTATTGAGAACGCGGAAGTATACAATGTGCACGAGGTAGACATGCTAAGCAGACAGAAGCATAAATGATGTAGAAATTAAAATTGTCCCTGTGTTTAATTAAGCATTAAGTAATGAAGACCTATCGGGGGGGGGGGAATTACACTCCGCCTTTCTTGACCTCGGCATTAGATGGAGGTGAGTGGTCAGTTCCTCTCCTTGGTCACTTTACCTCCAGGGAAAGAGCTCCCGGTACCCATCGGATAGGAGGCTGGGTGGGCCCCAAAGATGGTCTGGACGCTATGAAGAAGAGAAAAATCTTTTGTCTGTACCGTGAATCGAAGTCCGGTCGCCCAGGCCATGGCCTGTCGCTCATAACGTGTTAACATCAGTATACATTAGAATTTCCCAGCATTTTATGGAACCCGAAGGTTCATTACCGTGTTCACAAAAGCCCTCCACTGGTCTCTATCCTGAGTCAGCTCAACCCAATCCGTACCATCCCATCCGAGCTCTCTAAGATCCATTTTAATATTGTCCGCCCACCTACGCCTTGGTCTTCCCAGTGGTCTCTTTCCTTCTCGCTTTCCAACCAATATCCTATACGCATTTCTCGTCTCCCCCATTCTTACTACATGCCCTGCCCAGCTCACCCTCCTTGACTTGATCATTCTAATTATACTTGGAGAATAGTACAAGTTAGGAACAATATACTTTAGAAGGAAACAAAAATAAATATAGCTACTATGGAAAAAATCTATCCATGTAACAGGCCGGATTATAAAATTAAAAATTTCCTCTAATGCAGCCCTTCGAACATTGTTATCAAAATTAATTCCGTCCATAGGCTGTGAAGCCTCTGTTCGACTTGTCTCTTCTACTCCTAATGAAACCCACGTCCTAGAACTTTACTTTTTCACTTCTAAAAGCTTTGCCCTCTTTCGAACCCACAGCGGGCACTGGCTGGGTGCCTTCAAAGCCGGTATAGTTCCTCTCCGCCTTCTTAACTACATAAACTTTCTCTCTCCTCGGGAAACAGCCACACCCTCGCGAAGAACAGGCGCTTCTGCATGTAATACACAAGAGCCCAAAAATTGCCTTTCTGGAGACACCGCGATGGGCGGGCCTAGAAGTGATCGGTTTGAATCCCGGTGCGGACATAAGTTATTCTAAAATTTGCAGTGGATTTCCTCAGCCCTTCAAGAGAATTTCTGATAAGTACTTCGATGAGCATACGACCGCTCCTTTCCAAATCATTTTAATATGTTTACTCCGTTATTCGGCCTGTAATTTAGCAAATATAATTCTGAAAACATTCCTTTTTTAGGTCATAGCCTTCCTTAGAAGATTCTGCCAGCTTACACCCTGTTTTCACTTCCTTGGATTTCGCAACAATATTCTCTTTTACAGAATAAGGCCATCCACATTGCGTCAAACCCCAACGTGGAGGACTAGGTCTCTGTATTATAACGATTTAGGGGTGTGACTATGGACGGTGTTTGGATTGGTGAATGGATTTATTGACCACATGTACACATCACTCAAAACTACAAGTAATTAGAGCGCCACCGCTCATCTACACAATTTACAAATTACTGCTGCAAACACTCAGCATTTTCCAGCCCGTAGTGTCTTCAACAGCCGTTCCCTGGCAACGGCTTCTAACAAAGATTCTTCAGCTTCCCGCTCTCAGGTCCTCTTTTCATAGTCGCCCGCGCAGAACTCAACCCTCAACTTACTCCCTGTCATCTCTCCTCAGTTATTGTCTCAGCTGGCCTGGGGTCCACGTTATACAGCCCCGAGCGGACTCAACAGAAAACACTTCATTCAACAGTTCCCTCTATTGTTGTAGGCGTGTTGACCGATAGATTGCTTAGAAACGGCCATTTGTTAAGTCGCCTATTGCGTAGCAACGGAGCAACGGATGTACATGTTACTGTATTTATATCCCCCAGGAACAGCATGGCCCGGTTATACCCCCAGGCACTGGGTTCCCTTTTCTTCGCCTCCTACGACTCTCAGGGCTACAGTGGAGGTATTCTGACCAGCATCCACGCGGGAATTACCTAACATCAGCTCCGTAAAATAACCGACATAGAAAAATGAAATTCGTAGACATGGTCCAGCATCGAAACACACGAATTCTAGAATTTTTATATTTTAACATCGAAATAAAAATGCGCATATGCGTATAAGCCAATTAAACTCTTTTGATGTGGTTATTTTATTGCATTAATATGAAAGGTTTTCATGGTCAAATTCTAACGTATTTTATGTGTTATTACGGTTTTTAAAATGGCAGAAATTACAGGCAAAAATATTTTTAAACTTTCGTTTATTTTTGTTGTCTGTAACACAATAAAGAAACAAATTACATGTGCAGAGCGGCGCATGCGCTTCACGATTCTGAGAGCATGCCGATTCCATTGCATATATATACGTAGGTCTCTCTCTAATGATTTCGCTGCCTTCAGGCCAGGCCTAGAACATTGTTAACTGTTGTTTCGTTTACCCGGACAAAATAAACATGGCCTGTAAATGTTACTCTTCCAGATGGAAGCGTGATTATGAAATTGATGTACAATTTGCTTCTTCTTATAAAGAGTTACAGAATATATTGTGATCAGCAGTTAAGCGATGTAAAGACATGTTTTCAGTCTCCCTGAGTACGTGCAAGTGTATTTTGTAATGACGTCTGTCAGTCTGTATGCGTATGTACCTGGTCAGTCGGTCAGTCTGTCTTGAAATAAAGCACCCATCTGGGGCCCAGGACCAAATATTTACTGTCAGTTGCGGGTTTACTGATGTGGCTCTCTCTCTGATGATAGGACGGGGCTGTCGTTTACAGTTGTTGCTGGCCTTCGCCAGCGCAGTGATTCTCGGGTCCGATTCCCATGGGACTCGAGACAATATTTTACTGTCTCAGATTCGAGACTTCCCTTTTCGTCGCCTCCTACGACTCACAGGGTCACGGTGGAGGTACCCGACGCTGCCTCCATACGGGATTGCTTTACGACTCACAGGGCTGCGGTGGAGGTACCCGACGCTGCCTCCATACGGGATTGCTTTACGACTCACAGGGCTGCGGTGGAGGTACCCGACGCTGCCTCCATACGGAATTGCTTATGTGTATACAGTGCATCCGAGGAGGCTTTCCTGAAGGCCTCGCATAATTCGAAACAAATTTTGAAACATATACGCAATTCTTGCCGATTTCTTTGTGGGGGGGAATTCATATTGTTTAAAACTTTGCGCATAAAGTGAGACTTCATTAGTATTGTGACGGAGTATGACTATTTTCTAGGCGATGACTAGGTAAACACTGCTTAAAAGCCGAAATTATAGCAGAAGCTGAAGTCATTTTTGGTAGGCAACGGCTAGGTAAAATTTGTTTCCGCGGCAATCAATGGTAACAAAGCTATTCCCGTGACAACACAAAAGAACAGAGGAACTGTTCACTAAGGTGACTTCTGTCCCGGCCGCTTGGCGGCTATAAAACAGTGCATTCGTGAATTCGAGGCTAGTAGAGATCGGTCCAAGATGAGGGTTTCTTCAGAGAGATTCTTCAGGAGTTCAACATGTGAGCTGTTATAATTGTGAAGAAGTGCTAATAAACCCAATCATCAAATTCAGAACCCATTATTATTAGTCACGAAACCCCTTGAACATGACAGTTTATTTTTTTTTATATCGCGCTATTTGAAAGTGGCATAAAGTGTGACCCTAATAAACATAACCCTTGCTAGCGACTGAATGGTTAGACGGAGTTTATCAGTATTCGGCATGTAAGAGTTTATCTATAATAGGTCAGTGTTCGGTGATTATGATCATTATAATTTAAGAAGGGTCCTTCACAGGGGTTTCCGAATATAAAAATGTAATTTCTTCGAAACGGCTTCTGCGACATTGATTAAATTTCAGTAATTGAAACAAATTATATTCATGATTTATTTAATCCGTCTTGCAGTGCATACACTCATTTATTTCCTTCTCTC
>NW_019724603.1:1179551-1183994 GCF_002891405.2 Cryptotermes secundus
CACACTAATATTCTCAGTCTATTTCCACTAGTCTTCACTATCCGTTTCCTGGCAACGCATTTATAACACAGGAACTGTAGAAGTCTCACTATATCACACACTGCCAATATCGAAATACTACAGCACATGCAGTTAGTTAGTTAGTTATTGGAGAGGGTGGGTTTCCCCATGCACTTAGACCAGTATTGGTCCATTGTGCTTCCCTCTATTATATTCTACCAGTCTCTATACCCTACCGATATTGGCGCGTACCATCAGTCCCGACCGAGCCAGCGAGTTCGGCCTCTACTGGCTTAGCGGTATCTATAATGCTTCCCCCATCTATCGGAGGCGTTATTGACTACTGTTGGGCGGGAAATGTCCTGAATTTGGCTCAGTTACCTCCTTTGGAGATATGAGGTTCTTTTACGTGCCGTAAAGCTACGACACGGCTTAAAGTCCCTCCCGGAGGACTTGTTCCCTGAATTTTTCCGCCCTTAAAAATTCCACGACCTCCGCCGGGTTTGAACCCGCGTATCACGAGTCATGAGGTGGGAACGTTACCTCTAGACTACGGAGGCCGCTACAGCACATGTAACGTCACACACTAAATCTAATACGTCTTCAATTACACGTCTGTTCCCTTGGAACTTCGGAACTTCAGTGAAGTCAATTCAAGTCAAAGTCAAAGTCACATTGCGACTGACGGCTAGTCAGACAGTAAGTCTTGGTGTCGAGCCCCATCTGGGGCTCATGACCAGATATTATTACCAATTGACAGTTACGGTCTTATTTTTGTGGGGCGCCCTCTCTGACGAGAGGACGAGTCTGTCTTTTACATATGCTGCTGGCCCTTGCCAGCGCGGACTTTCTCGGGTCCGAGTCCCTTGGGGCGTATGTAGTTCTCAGAAGACACGAGTAACTTACCAAAGAAAACATTGAATACGTGAAGTAGCTTCTTCCTCCTGAAGTCAGACATCTCTGAGTGTTTACTGGGTGTTTTGAAATTCAAGTTTCTGTAATCAAAAGAGAGCAAATTGTTTAAGATACCTTCACCATACTGATTTTAGAATATCTTAATCAATATTTTATAAAATAATATAACGGAATAATCCATTGCTAGACAACGCTTCGGTAAACGCCGCCTGAAAGTCGAAAACGGAAGTCTTATTTGCTAGGCAACGGTTCGGTAAACAGTTTCCTGTGGCAACGGATAACACAGATTTGAAATAGTGGCCTATATTCGTGCCGCCTGGAAATTATAAGAGTCACAATTCATTCGTAAGAGAGTTCAATGCGTGAGCAGACACTCGTCGTCCAGTAAGGAATGGAGCGAGTCGTAGACACTAATTGATTCTGAGCTGTCATAATTGATTGTAATTGTGAAGAAGTGCCAATAAATCCAGTCATCCAATCCAGAACCCATTATTATTCGTCACGCAAACCCCGGACACGTGACTAAATCTATTATCTTCCCTGAATAAGGAGGCGATTGATTCCTCCGAAACATTTTTATCTATCTACCAAAATATATGGCATCACATTTTTAGACGACAATGCCCTCAACATTCACTTTCGTGTGCTCCTAAAATCCTAGTTATTGAATATTATACAGGATGTTCAAAAATGAAGACTTTACTTCCAAATGAGTATCGTAATAAAACTTTGGAGGCGAATGTCCTTTTGCTGTTTTGACGAAAACGTCTTAGTTGCGAAGACGTCTCGTTCCAAAATTTGCCATATTTGGTGGATCAAAGATGCGAAACGGAGTTATTTATTATTGATGTCTGTTGGAATGAAATAAAGGGCTTCATGGAGTCAGTGCTTTAAGTGACATCCATCAACTGTCATAGTAGCTCTGCGCGGCGCATAAGGGATGCCAGACTCTTTCCAATATCCCTGGCGTCCCACGAGTGACCTCTCCTGCAACTTTCCCTCGTTGCCAGATGGCATCCTGGGACTTCATCTCTTGTAGTACTACGTGAGAATCTTGCAGGGTCCCCACGCAAGGAACCCCATCGGATTTAAGTCAGGTGAACGTGCTGGCCATGCCATGGTTCCTGCACGTTTATCCCGCCTCTGTGGGAATTGACAGTCTAATCCGTACGCATGCGCGGCGATTGGAATACGCATGCTCCACCAAGAGTGAAGGATATACTGGCAGGTGTGGGGTGTGGGTAATGGAGGGCCATCCACAAGCTTCAGTAGGTTTTCTCTTGTAGAAACTGCAAATAGGTATTGTGACATGTAGGTCCGTTGCCAAATAACAGCTTTGTAAACAGGCGATAGTGGAAGGGAACATCTCTGTGGACATGCTGTTTCCCCGGCAACGAGAAAACACATAATAATGAAAGATATTTTCTACGCGGTCATTCCGGGGCTATATATGAGGACCAGTTGTTCGTTGCAGTTATGAGAAACCGGTAGCTGAGGCCGTGAACACTTTTGGAACACAGAGGAAGGGAAACGTCCGCCGTTGATAGCCGCTACCGAGCAACGGCTAATGAAGATTGAAAAGACTTAATGAGCGCTGTAGTTACAGTGAACTACAGTGGAGTGTGTAACATCGCTGAACTTGAACTGGATTACATGTTCACATGCATACAATTTCACGTCGATACAATTTTTTTATTACTAGTGAGGTGGAACTATTTTTTTATTGCTAGTGGGGTGAGACTAAGCCCCTTGTACTGCGGCCACTTCTGGCCTAATGTACCAGCCCCAGATGATAGGTGAGGGTGATTGTGGAGCAATTGGTGGAATGAAGATTGGCAGGGGAAATCGAAGTACTCGGAGAAAACCTGCCCCAGCGCCACGTTGTCCACCACAAATCTCACTTCACCGAACCCTGGCCGCCGCTGTGGGAAGCCAGCGACTAATCGCTTTAGCTATGGCGCGGCCTACGTCGATACTAAGTCACATATACCCCTTTCGCAAAAGCAAACAAATTTCGATCAGTTTCTGCCAAACGAGACATGAACAAGGACAATGACGGAGGAACTGCCGCTGTGTCCAAACCTCAGTCAGAAGAATACGTCCATGACTGAGGTGTCTGTAATGTGCATGTCCTTTGGATAACGAATAGTGAGTCGTCGAGCTGTAGGACCACGCCTTGTCGGCCGTCCACCTCTCTTTACACAGTACATTAGCAGCCATTGGCCGGATTACAAGGGAAATATAGGCCGAATTCTGGTCAGGACGCTAAGGAAAAGATAACATCTGGGAGAGTGGAAGTTAGCGTCACCCCTCGGCCGTTTAACCAGAGAGAAACAGCTCCTAACAGCCATCGAAGCCTAATCCCTCAGTCATCTTGCCCCATACATTAATCACTGTGCTGACTGAGCTATCCTTGCGTTTTATGACATCAGTGTGCAAAATGCAATTTTTGAACATTTAAATTAAGTTGTTTTAAGCGCCTAAATTTGCTCTGTCCGAAACGGAGTTGAGGGGCCTTAGCAGCAGTTTTTCTTAATCACATGCTACAATCCGGAAGGTCGCCGGTTCGAGTCCAGATGTGGTGGGTTTCTTTCAATTTCCCTGATCCTTCCAACCACACTGTGGCCCTGGGGTCGACTCAGCCTCTAACAGAAATGAGTACCAGAAAACTTCCTGGATGTGAAGGGCGACCGGCGCTATAGACTGACAACTTCACCGCCATCTGTGAGTAGACTGTCTAGAAAATGTGGGAGCCTCGACGTCTCACAACCCTATGGGCCTTCACGGCCTCTTACAGGGATAGCTTATAGAATTTATAAAGTAATCAGATAGCAATTGGACGATTCAAGGCATTTACTGTCTAATGGACTGGACTCACGGGCCACCTGTGTGAGATCACCAATTCATTCAAATCGTGTTAAGGAATAGGATGGGATTGTATGTACTGGATTGATCTGGCTCAGGATAGGGACTAGTAGAGGATTCTTGTGAACACGGTACTGAACCTTTAGGTTTCTGAAATTGCTGGGAAGTTCTTGAGTAGCTGAACAACTGGCGGTTTCTCAAGAAGGGCTGAGCTCCATGAGTTGAGTAAAGAGTTCATCTCACTTTGTGGAGATAAGATTTGAAACTGTCGATACTGTCTTCGCCGTGCCTTTGCGGCAACTTCTCCGCCATCCGTGTGTAGCGTGCAGTCTAGTCTAAGAAGACCAGGCGAATTAAATTATTACCTGATTTGAGGTTCTCTCAGCTATGACTGGAGTATAACGCTGTTGAGGTCCGGTGTAAATCTTCCGATGTTTAGAGGGAACGTATCCCGTACATCTTCAGGGTGGGAAAGTAAACTAAGCAGGAAAGTAGAATGCAGAATGCAGCAAGTAGATCGCTGTTTGTTCCCCGTGACATTCGTGATTTTGCTTAGGTAACTATTCGACCATTGAAGGAACATAACTAATTAAGCGACCTCCGTAATCTAGAGGCAACGTTCCCACCTCATGACTCGTGGTACGCGGGCTCAAACCCGGCGGA
>NW_019724603.1:1184133-1204370 GCF_002891405.2 Cryptotermes secundus
ATTTTTCCTCCTACCCTGAAGATTGAGGCGATACGTTCTTCTGAAACGTCGGTTAACACCACATCTACACGGTGCCACATCCCAGAAGACTGCTTTCTTCATAACTAATTCTGTCTGCAGGGTGTGACCCAACTCCTGTGACAAGTGGAACATTTTTATCGGCTTTCAGTCCTGTTATATTTTTAGGTGGATCTGTAACTGATCTATTGAATTTGCTCATTTCGTCTGTCTGTGCCTATGCATGAGAAAATTCGAGAATCACTGGAAGGATTTTCATGAAATTTAGGAAAATCTTTGCGCGGCTTCAATTTCCATTTATACGGGACACAAGTTTAACGACCAGTATACATGAGGACCTACTTGCTTTTCTGCGCCCTAAATATTTATCCGGACAGAGAAATCGTAGAGAAAAATTAATAACCAATAAAATGTATCCAAAGTTCTAGTGATAATTGAATAATATTTAGTTTTTTCGAAGTTCCATATTAAGCAATCGACATTGGCCTCCAGAACACAACAGGAACTAAAAAGAAGAAACACGAAAGAAAGTATTTTTTGATTTTAAACATCTTTAAAATGTGTTCGATTACTTTCAAATATAAAAATCTCAGAATCACTGTTTTTTGGACATTTTCAATCATCCAGTATTCTGGAGACTAGAAAGCCCAACGTTTCGGAAAATGGATCTGTTTCCGTCGTCAGGTAAGGGGGAAAGACACCTACCCTCTTACGTCCCCTAGAAAGAGCTAACCTCGATCACTGGACAACCTCTGTCAGATTCACACAGCCATTTAAAAGTGCGTACAATTTTATCTGTTTCTTTCAGGATCAAGCTTAAAATTTATGAACCATACAGGTTCGCGTCAAATCTCCTATTGTTATTCTGGAGGTGGCTGGTTTTAACACCAAGAAGGCCGCCGTGAATGTGGAAGGTTGAACATTGCGTATATTGTGCATTTTAGACTTCATATGTGTATCCATACAATCAACATCTATTGTAATAGTAGTTTCCGAAAGTATTGATACCCTCTGAGGATGATCCGTAAGGATCGAAACATGTAAGGGAGATAAATCCTAAAGTGATAAAACTTAAACAGTCACATTAGACGGTATTATTTTTGCCTTTGTGTATAAAATTGTTTAATAATTTTATTTCAGTTTAGCGTGTGAAGTAAGAGTGAATGTTGAGACATTAATATTGATTATTTATTCGTCCGGGACATACGGGTTATTATAAATAATATGGGGAACACGGTAGCGTAGTTGGTTGAGGCACTATGCTACAAGCCGGAACGTCGCGGGTTCGATTCCCGATGAAGTCATTGGATTTTCCAATTGACCTAATCCTTCCAGCAGGACTATGGTCCTGAGGTAGATTCAGCCTCTAACAGAAATGGGTATCAGGGATCTTCCGGGTGGAGAAATGTCCAGTGCGTGAAGCAGACACCCACACCGCCATCTGTGAATCGATTCTCTAGCAAATATGGGAGCCTCGACATCTCACAACCCTATGGGCCTCCATGGCCTGTTACAGGGTTAGTTTTACCCTTATTTTAAATAAAACGGGTGTTAAGAAATTAATGTTTTCCCGAAACTGTTGCAGATACAAACATGAAACAAGAAGGCGGCACATAGAGATGTTCGATATATGCTCCATTAATCGCTCTGCACACGGCAAGGCGGTATTCGAATTATACCTATGTACTCCTCAACTGTCACTAATGTACTTTGGCTACGACCCGAGAAATTCGCTCTCGAAGGGAATGTAGCATCGGCAGTTAGTATACCTGGAAAACGTACGGATTGAAGTTCGGTGACCAAGGGGGCCAAGCGTGTATACTGCCCATCCTATCCATACTTTCTGCACTCGAGACGCCATTTTCCTTCGATAGTGATCGGAGAGTCACTCGCGGCTCATAATGTTATAACCAATGTTGCCAACGAAAATTTAATAAATTTCCTCACTATTTTCAAGTTGAGCCGTGTTTTTGTTTGTAACCCTTTACAAAATACTCTAATTTCTTATCACATGTATTCCTTGCGTTTCACAAATTTCAATAAGTATTAACCTGCAGTGAATATTTCCACGTCAACTTGATATCTGTTCGTTATAAGGAAAGAATTCATCATATAAGCTTCACTATTCAGCTTAAAATTCCTTGTAGCGAACGTTACATATTAAGTCTTCTTACGTCGAAGAGTAAATTTAAAGAGTAAGTTTGTATTGTATATTAATTCTATAAAACTGTATATAAAGAGGTATAGTTAAAAGGTTAATTTGTCCCTGTGCTTAACTAATTAAGCACTGCATCATGAAGGCGTATTGGGGAGTGGATATATAGATCCACACATTCTTGAACACGGCACTAGTTGGAGGTGAGTGCTCAGCTTCGCGCCTTGGCCGCTTAATCCCTGGGGAAAAAGCCCCTGTTACTCATTTTATAGGAGGTTGGGTGGACCCCAGAGCTGGTCTGGAAGATGTGGAGAAGGAAAAATTCTTGATCCTACCGGGACTGGAATTTTTACCCTTCCCCCGGTCATCTAGCCCGTAGCCATTGGCTATACCGACTGAGGTATCCCGGCTCCTATAATGCTCTTCATGCAGTCCGTAATAGTGTCTTGCCCGTGCTGAAAGAAATGTGTATTGATATTTCGACCAAAATTTTTTATTCTTTATGGTGGTTATATTTAAAATCTCTGGCTTCTTAGACTGACACACACACCAGACCGCAACATAACACATGTCACACTCACAGACGCACAGCACAACACATACACAACATACACACACCACACAGCACATACACGACATACGCCACATGTACACACCAAACCACACACACACCACATCGCACATATACACCACACCACACACCGCACGCATACGCAAGAAAACACGTACACACGCCACACCAGACCACACCACACACCCGCTACACGTACACACGCCACACACACACACACACACAGATGTTTGGCTTTCAGAACACGTTCAGTTTGCTATAGTTACTACGAAAATACATGTAGATCTACGAGTAAAGTGTTGTGTTCTGGTGAGAGTGAAGTCAGTTGCAGGGGCTGGACGTGAACTCAGCGGGGACTCCTGTTGCTGACAGCATCAGTCGCGAGTTCGGTGTCTATCACGAGTCATTGTTCCAGCCCCGTCCATACTACACCGGCAGCAGAACGTCAAACAATCGACGCTCCCCCCAGATCCGGCCCTCCGGAAAGTTTTCTGATGCAGATCGGATAAAAAAAAAGGGGAGCAAACCAGAATTAAAACAAGTTCGGACATATTTAAGCTGCTGGCCGCGTCGTCATATGAAACACAAACCACGACGGTTCGTAGTGCAGCGTAATCGAAATAAAGTTCAGGTCATAGCCGCTACGAGGCGCTGCTAGTATCTAGAAGTTGCGAAGTTTGTTGAAAGATGCCAGCTGCTGTACCGAACAAATATCTTTGTATACGGGCAAATCTGTCCAGTTTCATGACAGGCCTAATTTCGCTTAACGATGCTGGGAATACGTGTTCAACAGTTAGTTCCAACAGCTGTCCTAGATGGCTTCATGCCGAATTCTAAAGCGAATTTAAATTGTCATACCACGAAATTGGGTTACGTAAATTAATTTGTCCTTGTACTGAACTGAACATCCCGCAGTCGAGACGGTTGAGTGAAGGAATTGTTCCACGTGTTCCTATTATCGGTTCTAGAAGGAAATGAGCGGGCAGCTTCATGCCCCGGCCGCTTTATCCCAGATGATGGGCCCCCCAGTACCTACAGGATAGGAAGCTGGGTGAACCATTAGCCAGTTCAGAGATAGGTCTCTTTGCATTTGCCGGGAATCAAACCCAGATTTCTGGGTCGTTCAGTCACCAGCTAGGCCGCTCTATGGATTCACAACGAAACAAAGTACGTAGGGAGACTGAAAGTGCTTCCCGTACACGAAGCCTGATCATATGGTTTATACTGCTAGCATTTGAAGTGGTTTTTAAATAACGCACTAAAATAGTATACAGGATGTTTCAGGCTACAAACTGGACATCAATGATTCGATTCCCTGCGAGGGTGAGAAATTTTTCTCTACTGCACTGCACCCAGACCGATTCTGGGGCTCAGCCAGCCTCACATCCAATGAGTACCGGAGGCTTATTCCCCGGAGGTTAAGTGGCCGTAGCTTGAAGCTGACCATTCCCAAGTATTTCCAAGGTCAAAAATGGTGGAGCTATGTCTCCATTCCTTAATACGTGTTCATGATGTGATGCTTAATTTTTTAAAGTCAGGGATAACTTTACAACGTGTTTCATAATCGTTAGATCCAACATGTTAAGGGACATAGGAGATGAGGAAAGTTGATATGAATGTTGGCAAACATGGTCTCAATGACTTATATAAGCAAATATATTTCTTGATGAGTTTTACGCAAGCACTGACAGTAATTGACAGTTAAAATACTTAGAATTTTTTGCGAGTGCGCGCCCGTAACAACTATTTTAATTCCTGAACACGTGGTACAAGTTTGACACAACATATTTGAAACATCCTGTATTATATAAGTTTGTGTGTGTGTGTGTGTGTGCGTGTGCGTGTAGAAACTACTAGAACTATAGAGCAGAACTGGTACTACCGACTGCGAACCTTATCTGTATCCCTCCAAAATATGTAACATATCACCTACAATGTTTTTGTGTAATAATTGCACGCGTGGAACACTGTGGCATGTAATAATCCCAGTGCTATCAGTTGAAGATGAAACAAATAGTGACTTTGAAAACAAACAGATCCTTGATGAAGGTTGTTCAAAACAAGAATATCATTACAATAGAGAAGGGCCCGTTCAAGTCAACGGTAAGGTGAAAATACGTATACACGTATCCCATTTGTTATAGGCTACCTGATCTCAGATAATTACCAATTAGTAGAAATACAGATTCAGGAGGAAACTAAGAGGAAATTGAATTCAGGTCATGGTTGCTACCACAGGAAAAATTGTAGTTTTGTATATTCTCGTATTTATGTTTTTAGACAGCAGACGAGAAGAAAAAAGGTTCTTGTCTGAATGGTAGCAAACATAACTGCGGGGAAAACACCTCCCAGTACCCATTGGATAACAGGTTGTGTTGACCTCAGAACCTGTCTGGACGCTGTGGAGGAAAGTATTTTGTCCCTGCCAGGAATCTAACCCCGGCCGTCCAGCCCGTCGCTAAAACGAAGAGCGGTTTTTTGGTAAAGACAGCACAGTTTAGGGATGCATTTAGAACGAATCTTCTGAGAACTGATGTTTCTCTGGATAGCTCAGTCAGTACAGGGAAAGCTACGGGCTTAGTGACCAAGGAATCAGAGTTGATTCCAATACAGTTCAGATCCAGCCTGCTCTTCAGTCGATTCGCGGGTAAAGCGGCCTGAGCGCGAACCTGACAATTTACCTCCATCTAGTGCTGAGGTTATGAATGCATAAACTCTGCCTCCAGTCCCATATACGTCTTCTTGTCTTATTTCCTCATTAAGCACAGGATAATTTGATCTTTAATTTTAATTCATGTTTACCGCCTTTGTGGTCTAGTGGTCAGAGTTCCTGGCTACAGATCCAGAGGTCCCGGGTTCGATTCCGGGCGCTACCAGTTTTTCTGAGAAGTAGTGGCTCTGGAACGGGGTCCACTCAGGCTCGTGGTGATAATTGAGGAGCTTTCTCAAGGAAAGAGCTGTTCCGGTCTAGAAAACCGAAATTAACGGCCGTGGGGATTTATTGCGCTGACCACGCGGCACCCTCTATCCGCAAAATTTGGCACTAACTTCGCCGACAAGCGGCGGTCTCTCGGTTGGTATAGTTCGCTTGTGGACTACAGGTCACGGAGTTTTTTTTTTTGGTTCCTAGGCAGTGATTATTTGGCTTATCGCTTCATCATGCTAACTTACTGCATCAAAATCATCTTCATAAACGTTATACATTAGACTAATAAAACAAATTCATTTGGCGTTGTTTTTATTTCGGCCATTGAGAGAATCTGCCAGTTGCGCAGCTACTCAAGAACTTCCTAGCATTTTATGGAACCCGAAGCTTCATTACCGTATTCACAACAGCCCTCCACTGGTCCCTATCTTAAGCCAGATCAATCCAATCCATACCATCCTATCTCTCTAGGATCTGTTTTAATATTGTCGACCCACTTACGTCTTGGTCTTCCAAATGGACTCTTTCCATCTGGTTTTCCCACCAATGTCCTATATGCATTCCTCTTCTCCCCATTCGTGCTACATGTCCTGCCCATCTCACCTTGACTTGATCATTGTAATTATACTTGGAGAAGAGTACAAGTTATAAAGCTCCTTATTATGCAGTTTTCTCCAACCTCCTATCACTTCATCCCTCTTCGGTCCAAATATTCTCCTCAGCACCCTGTTCTCAAACACCCTCACTCTGTGTTCCTCCCTTAATGTCAGAGACCAAGTTTCACACTCATAGGCATTAAAAACAGCGTTGTGAAAGGTGGGTCTGCTTTCATCACCACGTACATGATAACATGAAAAAGGTCCGTGTTAGTTGGTTAAGAATTACCGACGTTTCAGGGACAGAGATATCCCTGAAAGTCGATAATTTTTAACCGACCGATGCGACTGATAACTACGAGGATGCTCTATCAACAGTATCGCCAGGGAAAGCTTCAGAAATGGATTCGTTTTCCCGAAACGTCGGTAAACTTTACCCTATTATACTGAGTTACAGCCCAGAAGAAAGTGCTTCTCATAGGAAAAGAATTTCGCTTATTTAAATTTGGCTACACACTGAAGAGGGTGTTGTCTTACTTGATTTATTTTTGCCTTTGCTTGTCTCCAATATCTTAAGGTAAGAATAGCCACTACTTCTATAACACATTTCGTAATACGAAACGCTAAAATTTGCTGCGAACTCACCCAGTGCCTTAATTGATTTAGAATCAGCTCTGCTCCATAACGAAGCCATATGTTGAGAAGTCTTAATATTACGTAGCGAATTTAATTTCGTGGCCCACAATATGATGCATCACGAAATCCGGCAGTTGTATCCTATAGCATCTTCTAACCCGCTCCTTAGACGCTATCTATAGCCACGGTAATCCCATCGTCGTTAAATAACCAATCAAATTCTGAAACAGTTCGCTCTTCTCGTTCTTTTATTGATTCATTTCAAAGTCTCACATCTGTTGTTAGTGTAATAACTTCAACATTCAAACTCTTTGGAGCAAAAGTCTTTCTGGTAGAAGCGCTTATGAGGGATGGTGAAGTGTTACGAAGATGATAGGGTAAATTTTGGAAAGTGGGGAGGGTAAAGTGTTTGCCTTCTCGTCTGCTGTCCAAAAACATAAAAATTAGAATATACGAAACTATAATTTTGCCTGTGGTTCTGTATGGGTGTGAAACTTGGTATCTGACATTAAGGGAGGAACATAGACTAAGGGTGTTTGAGAATATTTGGACCGAAGAGAGATGAAGTGACAGGAGGTTGGATAAAACTGCATAATGAGGAGCTTCATAACTTCTACTCTTCTCCAAGTATAATTAGAATGATCAAGTCAAGGAGGATGAGGTGGGCAGGGCATGTGGCACGAATGGGGGAGGCATATAGAATGCATATAAGATAATAGTGGGAAAGCCAGAAGGAAATAAACCACTGGGAAGACCAAGGCATAGGTGGGTGGACAATATTAAAATGATTCTTAAGGAGATAGAATGGGATGTAATGGATTGGATTGGTCTGACTCAGGATAGAGACCAGTGGAGGGCTCTTGTGAACACGATAATAAACCTTCGGGTTCCATAAAATGCTAGGAAATTTCTTGAGTGGGTGCACAATTGGCGGCTTCTCAAGAAGGGCACAGCTCCATAAGAAAGTAAGTAAGGGAGGGTAAAGTGTTGGGAAGTGAAAAGGGTAGAAATTTAGGGAGAGGAGAGGGTAAACTGTTAAGAAGTGGAAAAGTTACGATTTTGGGAAGAGAAAAGGGTGAAGTGTTAGGAAATGGAAAATATAAAGTGTTAGGAAGAGAAGAGGGTAAAATGTTAGAAAGTGGGCTTTGTTTTGAGGTTTTACTATTTAGGATCTGAATTTTGATATCAAAGTTGGAATGCCGCATTGGAGTGGAGTTCTGACACATAGAGGGCTACATAAGGACGAAACCTTAAGGAAATGCAGAATGTAAGACATAGCAATGCAGCTTGAGCCAAGAAATTATTCTAAAATTTTCCTGTGGATGACTGTTTCAAAAAGGATCTAAAGCAGGTAAACTATAATATATTTTTTTCAGCACAATATGCGAACTTATTTTCATGAATATTTCTTGTAACTGACTGTGTACTCTAAGCACAGAAAAGTATTTATATTGCCACAATTTTATGTAGTGTGACTATAGACGCTTTTTGAATTTTTTGGATTCCTTGATACAGAGCGTGGCTACACTTCACAGTTCACTGTTACACACTAGTGTCCATAGTCATGTCTTCACTGCCGTTGCTTTGTAGAGGCTTTCAACGGTGGACGTTCCCCTTCCTCTGGATTGTCGAATTGTCTCCGGCCTCAGCTACAGCTTCTCACAACGACTGAACCGCAGCGGTTATTTAACTAACTAACCGACAATTTTAACTGCCTCCTAGATCGCAGCTTCTGAACCACTGCTTCTTGGACGGATTGTATTACATCCTGTGCTCCGTGCTCACTGAAGTTTTTATGCTTTGGGTTGGTAATCTTATCAGTTACGTTGGCAACAATGTAAAGAGGATTAAGGCTTACAAATGAGAGAAGAATAGAAAGAAGACAAATCTCTTTTGTAGACCAGTCAGAAATCGAGGTGTATGACCCACGGAACACAGGAAAGTCTTAGAAATTTTTTTCTCCGATTTATCCTGCAAGGATATCAAAGGGAAAGGATACAATAAAGAATCAAGAAACGCAGGACAGAACCGTATTTAAAGAAACCTTATAGAGAAGCAAGATCGACTAAACAAAAATTATATATTTCAAAGCAGAATTACTTGGACTTATCGCATTACTGAATAACCGCTCCTCGCCGCAAATTACGTCACACGTATTTTCATTTGATTCTCAGAAAAGTTTCATATAATTTTTTATATGTTCGTATTTAAGGGCGAGCCGTAGCATAGTTCGTTGAGACACACACACACACATACTTTATTGTTCTCAGTCTGTTACAGTCTCCACTAGTCGTTGCCTGGTAACGGATCCTTATCGGCCGGTAAATATTCCACAACTAAGCTCTAAACTTTGTCCGGCTTATAACCCCTCGGCATGGCTCGCGTAGAAAACATCGCTCCTCAATATCGTATTAATTGCTGCGTGCGCCACTATCGGCGCCGATCCGCAGAAAAAAAAAGACAATTCCCAGCCAGGTCAATGGCGTGCTTGCCGCTGCCTAGCAATGGCTGTTGTCTAGTTGTTTAGCGGTCGTTGCCTAGCAAAGGATTTATACACCACAATCATTTATTATAATTTCTTGCTAGGTTTGAAGTTAGGTATTTTTCAAAGATATTCACATCTAAATATTTTTGCTATTTTGGGGTGGGGGTGCTTCACGGATCTGCCAGTGTCTAGACAATGTGACATGGTTAACTGGAAACGCCAAATCGAGGTGCATTTTCCGGACATCACCTGCACTGTCTGAGGAAAATTATAGAATAATGAGCCAGTAGTCGGTGTTTCGTCATGAAAAAGACCGAATATATCATCCAGAATATGAATATAGATCCTCAACGCTACATTAACCCGCTCAGTAATTATTTCCTAATGAACTCAACTGAGCACGTCACTCGAAAAACTTTTACTGAAAACGAAGCGCTCTGTTCTTCAGAATATCGGATGGTGGGAATGCTGAGAGGCTCAGGAAAATTAAAGTTAAAGCTATCCCTGTAACAGGCGGTGGAGGCCCATATGGTTGTGAGACGTCGAAGCTCCCACATTTTGTAGACAATCGGCTCACAGATGGCGGTGAGGTTAAGTAAAACTATGTCTGTAACAGGCCGTGGAGGTTCATAGGCTTGTGAGACGTCGAGGCTCAAACATTTTCTAGACAGTAGGCTCACAAATGACGGTGAGTTTAAGTAAAGCTATGTCGGTAACAGGTCGTGGAGGTTCATAGGCTTGTGAGACGTCGAGGCTCAAACATTTTCTAGACAGTAGGCTCACAGATGGCGGTGAGATTAAGTAAAGCTATCCTTGTAACAGGTCGTGGAGGTTCATAGGCTTGTGATACGTCGAGGCTCAAATATTTTCTAGACAGTAGGCTCACAGATGGCGGTGAGGTTAAGTAAAGCTATCCTTGTAACAAGCCGCGAAGGCCAATAGGGTTGTGAGACGTCGAGGCTCCCACATTTTCTAGAAAATTGGCTCACAGATGGCGGTGAGGTTAAGTAAAGCTATCCTTGTAAGAGGCCGTGGAGGCCCATAGGATTGTGAGACGTCGAGGCTCCCCACATTTTCTATACAGAATCACAGATGGCGGTGAAGTTGCCAGCTTTACCGCCCTTTACCCCCCAAGAAGTTTCCTGGTAATGATTTCTGTTAGAAGGTGAGTCGACCCCAGGGACGTACTGCGCCTGGAAGGATTGCGTCAATTGAAACATCAAGTGACATCATAGGGAATCGAACCCGCGACCTTCCGGCCTGTAGCATAGTGATTCAAACAACTACGCTACCTCGTTCCCCTTTCAGTAACCCCAAACGTATTAAATGTTGCGAGTTTTTCTTCTGTCTGTAATTTCTCCAAGTGTGGCACGGTTATATGCAGATGTATTCTGGATGTTTGTTTCTCGAGCTGTGTTCAAAGTTCCTTCCACTTCACATGACTAAGATATAATTATCCAAGCACTTACAGGCTCCTAAACTTATTGCTTACTACCATGCATTTTACCTGTGTCTGTGTACCAATTTCTTATCATCAACATTCAAATTAAAAGCAATTTATTTAAACACGGTTCTACTTGAAAGAATATATTTACATAGCCAATACGAATATTGCTTCATTTTGTTACACAGTTCTCTGTTGAAAACGGTGCCGTTGACGTCAACTGCTTAATAAAGAGCTCGTGTTTGTTTTGTTAAATGGAATCAGTGATTTGTCGCCACACCGATGGAGTGATATTTCTTTAAGCCCAAAAAGTGTCAGCTTCATTTCATACATTGCGAAGACGCTAGTTTTTGGTTGTCAAACCTGCTCTTCGTGTAAATGAAAATTTACACGTAACCTAAACTTCAAATGTATGGTGACATTCCTCCCACATACTTCATGACTACGTAGTTCAGATAAAATGTCAACAGATGTCGCATGCTGTCATATACAGCAACTTTTGTATAAAGATCGACATTTTCGACACTTGGCACTTTTAGATTTGATTTTGCAACGAAGGCTGGTTTGTATTATCTCTGCAAGGACAACGAGAACGTGGCAAGGTTTGAAGCCCTACGGCTTTCTTGCTGGGTCTTTTGAAATTGCAGATTCTTGCAAGAAACTTTTGAAAAGTCCTGGGAAATATCTTCCATACATTTCGTTTGAATTAAGTAACTCTGCTGGAGATATTGTTTTATCTTGAAGACAGATCGTTATTGTAAAGGCTACTGCGTTTTGAGAAACATGAAAGCGGAAGTTTTGAGTTCACACATAGAAACTTCCCGTTGGTTTAAGAGTTTTTACTGGTGTAACTTGACCGTTAGAGATTCAACAACTCCCTCCACCCCCCAATCCCCACCCCCCACTTTTAAAAATGAAATAGGAACTCTTCATAAGCAGTTCGTAACGGAACTTGTAAATCCTACTCATACCGCTTGGACGCCAGGTCCTATAGAACTATCGCTGGCAATGCTGTCACGTGTTAGGCGTTAGCATGACTAATAATGATGGGTTCTGGATTTGATGATTGGGTTTACTGGCGCTTCTTTACAATTACAATCAGTTTTGACTGCCGAGGCCTCTCTTCATTCTGCTTCTCTTTCCACGCCTCACTGTAAACAACCTTCCTTGTCCCCTATAAAACTTCGGCACGGACCACGCACAGAAAACACACTGAGAACACCGTATACTATCAATTACTCTATTGCTATAGAAACGGAAATTCTTCTATCGTTGTCTGCATATTAATTTCTTGGAGATTGTGTTTAGCGACCCGTTGCCTAGCAATGGATCATTTCATCACAATATTATATTCTTTTATGTTGTGAAGAACAATTTTCCGATGTGGAGGCGGGGTCGAATACCTTCACCGTAGCTCTGCGAGTCGTGGAAAAATTGAAAATGGAATCCAAATGCCTGGGAGAATAATTGGGCCACCCTGTTCCTGGGGGACATAAATACAGGGAGCTGGTCCTACAGGCTTGGGGGTTGGACTCAAGGCTGACAACCTTGTTCTGTAAAGAAATTGTTACGAAATTGAAAGAAGTGATAACCGAATGCAACCCTGCAGAATCTTCTAAGGTAAGTTATGGCTCAAAAAGGGCTGTTTTGCTGCTGCTGATGATGATAATAGGGAACAATTACGTAAGCAAAGGTTCTATCAGTGCTAAATTTTCCAACGTTTAGCGTCGTTGTCATGCTTCCACTTTAACCACATTTTTTATATATATTTTATATGTGATTTAATACCCGTCACGTGCCTAACTCCAGATGTTAATTAGTTATCATAAACAGTCAGAAAGCCAAAGGTTATTTTGCACGATCGCTCTATTCTTATTTTATGTTTTAGAAGAAAATCACCGTAACAAAACTTTAATGTTTTTTAAGATATCTTACATTATTCCAAGACAGAAAATTAAGTGAAATCAGTGTCGCTCCCACCTCAGTAGTACTCACGTCCACCATGTTTTTTTTATTACTGGTCATAGAAAATAAAGTTGGGGGTGACCTCCAATGGGATATTACTGTCACGTCATTGAGTGAATACAGACGGGGTTTGGATTGGTAATTGGATTTATTGAACACTTACAGAACGTAACTACAAGTAACTACAGCGCTGTCGCTAATTCACACACTCTACAATTCACTACATCACACACCAAGTCATCTCAGTCTGCTGTATCTTCACCGGTTGTCGCTTGGCAGTGGCTTCCAACGGCGGACGGGTTTCCGAACTACCACCGTGCCTCAGCTACCAGCTCACCAAACTGAACCGCAGCATCCCTCGCATTGCTCACCAGCCAACTCAATCCACTCCATTTTTCTGCTCCAGCATTGTTCCGCATTTACGAAGCAATAGCCTAACAATGGCCGTCGCCTTGTTGTTTGTTTCGAGGTCGTTGCACAGTAACGGGCCTGTATGCCATAATGCTTATAGCAAAGTTTGTTGAAAATCGGTCAAAGGTGACTAATGACCTTATTATCATGTTATTTCTGTAGCAACAAAGCTACCAATCAGAAACTGAAGCTGAAATGGAAACCTTGTGAGAGAATCTAGTGACGATATTGTCATATGTATGGGTGTGTGAATATTAGACGGGGTATGGATTGGTGAACGAATTTATCGACCACTTGTATAAACCACTCAGAATTACAGACAATACAAGACTACTGCTGATCTACACACTTTGCATTCCACTGTTACACATGTACTAGTGTCTTCAGACTTTACTAGTCGTATCCTGGCAACGGATTTAACACAGTGGAGATTCTTCAGCTTCCGTGGTCGAATTTTTGCCCGCTGGTTAACACTCCACACCTGAATTCATAGCGCCATCTTTTCAGTCTCCGCAACTCTCGACTAACTGCTCACCTGGAACTCCGGAACTCCGCTGACTTAAAGTCAAAGTTACATTGCGACTGACGGTCAGTCAGTCAGTCAGTCAGTCTTGGTGTCGAGCCCAATCTGGGGCTTATGACCAGATATTTATTACTGTCTGACAGTTTAGATCTCATTATTGTGGGGCGCCCACTCTGACTAGAAGACGGGTAGATGTTCATAGACGTTTCGGAGGAACTTACTGACTCCATCTTCAAGATTAAGCCAAACAAGCAATCAACAAGCAGAACTAGATATATAATCATATACGGATAGGGGATCGACCAATCACAAAGCTTCAACCTGCACAAGAAAAAACAGACAAAACGTGGAGGTACAGCCTTGTGGCGAATGGGATTCGAATTCACGATCCCAGTATGACAAAGTTCGCCAGAATCCATTTACCAATTACAGCAGTAGGTATATTTAATCTGTAGAGTTCGTGCTTGACTGTAGGAAATGGTTTCGGTATTATGGGATTAAACCCGAAGAAGGGTTTCCCACATCGGATACGAGGTAAGTAAGTACATATTTCGAGATTAATCGAACGCCTAGTAGGTTTCCATGGAGACGGTCCTCTTCCAATTCATTGTACGTTATCAGAGTGGATATTACGGTGCCTCCACTATGGCGTTGTGCCCCCACACTCATTGCGTTTATTGCATCAGCTTGAAGGCGAGACGGACTTCAGAGTAGCTCATGTGGATACGGGCTTGTGTGAGAGTTCAGCTGATTTAGCACATATATCCTAATAACATATATCTTTAAGATATATAGTGTGACACTTTCACCTAGGTGCTGGGATAATACTAAAATGGAATATCACCGGACATGTTAATCTTGCTGTAATTCTACGGGCTTCTATTGGTCGAGACATCGACCTATATTAAACTGAGTGTTTCGTGGTATACCTCAGTTCCTAGAGGTAAATGCTGGGATTGTACCAAATTAGGCCATGGTAGTTTCCTTTCAGATCCTTTCCAATGCAGTTATACTACAATCTGGCTCTATATAGTACTGCAGACATCGCTAAATATCCAACTGAAAATCGACAAATAATTTTGCTGTTCGTGAAGGTAAATTTGTCCCTGTGTTTAAGTAAAAAAAAAAAAAAACACTATGAAGATGTATGGTGGAATGGAGGTATAACTCCACACACATTCTTGATACCGGCACTAGATGGAAGTGGGTGCTCAGTTTTGTATCCAGGAGACGTTTACCCTTGGTACCCATTAGATAGAAGCTTGGGAGTTCCTCACAGCTTGTTTGAATTCTGCAGGGAGGAAATTCTCTAGATCCTGCTGGGGCTCGAACTCCAGTGCCTCGGTTGTCCATCCCGCAGTCTCCTCTATAAGTTGTACGAACTGAATTGTCCCTGTTTCTCAGCGTTCGAGGGATGGACTGGTTTTGTTTGTCCCAGGATAATCCCCAATGAGAGACTTTTGTGAATACGGTAACGCACGTTCAGTTTCCTTTTAAATCTGGGAATTTATTAACAAAATATTAACAAAATGAGGGACTGTCAGCTTCTCAGGAAGGATTCTAATGCACGGAGTCAGCGTAATTTCTTTCGCAAAGGGAGGTTAACTTGACAATGAGTTAAATGAGATAGAAAGTTATGGGGCCATCTGCAGCTTCAACGCAAACTTTCTCACAAGCATCAAAAACAACCATTTCGGGTTAAAATTCAACCGAGGCATAACCGGACAAATACTTTCTAAGGATATCTGTTGACATGTTCCCAGTGTGATGGAGGCTGACACAACTTTCTTTAACTCTGCTGCTAGTACGTATAAACACGACAATTTGAAACACATTCTTAAAATTAAAGGTTACATCCCATTGTGTTAAGTAGATACACTATATATATCGAAAGCTCAGTCAAACAGTAATATTATGATAATTCAAGATGTTTTCATATTTAAATTTCAAATTTACGTCAACATCAGACTATGTTAACTTATAGTGTTGCTTGTGCTTTAATGTATATGTATTTATTTTGCCTTGTAGAATCTTCGATCCATTGTAACATTACCTCGAATTTATGTCTATGTTTCATATAGTCAGTATTAACAGACACTTTTCTAATGTTTTACCTTTTACTACTAGACCAAACAAATATATAACCCTCAAGGAACACTGCTCAGTAATATGCAAAACTTCTTCTTTACGTGCTTTACTGAAGGACACTTGTACTAGCACACGACTGAGGGCGAAACACTTAGCCTCTCGAATTACTTTAAATTAAGTTGCTATTTACCTTAGCTTCTAACATACGTTTGAGAAACGTACGTGTAGCCTTAAAATTATGGCGTTCCCTAAACATTTTTTTTTTGCTTACGACAAAGTTTATTGGGAATACAACATACACGTATGTTAATTCCTCTTTTGGGTCTTTGAACCGTGTGGATGTAGGCAGTGTTTCTTTTTCCGAAGTTTCATAGGTACTGCCTGCAGATTCAGGGTCTAAGTGAGAAGGGTGAGTTGGTAACAGGGAGGAAATATATACATAACCCGAACACTTATCCTATTTACTTCTTACTTGAAGATCGAAGCATCAGAAACGTCCGAAACGTCGGAAACATAGCCCATATGCTCTGCAAAGACCCAAGTTCAGAATACATATCAGTGATGAACCGCTGTGAACGCCTAGATTCGATAAGGAGCTATAGGTTTATGTTTCTGTTCGCTCCGTAATTCTGTTCGAAATATTTCTCATTTCGATGTATATATCCCGAGTTAGGTAGAGGCAGATGCAGGCACGTATACACAACTGTCATTACTTTCATACTTTAAATTTGTAATATAGAAGGGCTCTTCGGAAAGTAACCTCCTTGTATTTTAGACAACTAATTTATCAGCGGTGGAGAGCTCGTGCATGCGAGGTAGCGTCACGTGACTCATTGCCTTGCAAACTATCATGTAACTGGTCACCTAGTGTTTGTTCTTGTCTCTATAGAGTGAGTTGTGTGTCCTGCGATTGATAGTCCCGCCAGCTGCGAAATTCGCGCTGTTATCCGCATTCATCTCGCTAAAAACATGAATAATATGAAAATCCATCGTGAATTATCCGCGGTAATGAGTGGAGGAATTGTAAGACGATGTAGAATGTTCTGAGATTGGTGAACAAATGTTCACGATGAAGAGCAAAGTATTCGGCCATATTTAGTGAGCGATCTTGTTCAAAATGGAAGATGGCGCTTCGCAATTTCGTAAATTTCATGTGAATTTCCACAAATTTCACGCACTATTCTATACAAGATTATCACAGTTAGGCTAAGCTATCACAAGTTTCGTTCAAGACGGGTTCAGAAAATTCTCAGGGTTGCGCGCAAAAACGCACTTTGACTTCTTTTAGAGCGAAATCACAAAGATGGCGATGAATTTCTCAGCCTCATCGTACGAGTAACAGGTGACGAAACCTGAAATTTATTTGTGAATGTTGAAATCAAAGAGAAGTCAAAGTAGTGGATGCACACACAATCACCAGAGAAGCCGAAAAATGTTTTAAAAGTTTGTCTGCCAGAAAGTTGAAGGAAACTTTTTTCTGGGACAGGAAAGGAGTCCTGATGGAGGAATTCATGCAGCAAACGACCACAGTAACTTCAGAAGTGTATTGCGAAACAATAAAAGAACTGTGTAGAGCCATTCATAACAAAAGGAGTGGAATGCTGGCATACAGTGTCGTACATCTCCATGACAACGCGCATCCTTATAGAGCTACTCACACTCTAGTACTGCTGGGGATTTTCAACTGGGAGTTGTTTGACCACCATCCTTACAGCCCTGATCTCGCGTCGAGCGACTACCATCCGTTTATCTATCTGAAAAACTGGTTGGATTTACAGCGCTTCAACAATAATGAGGAGTTAATGGAAGGTGTCAGAACATGGTTAATCTCACAAGTGGCAGACTTAATACAGACATATAAAAACTTATTCCCCGATACGAATGCCTCAGTTCCGGCGGTGACTATGTTGAGAAGCTTATGTACGTATTTTTCTTATATAATAATTTTTACATTACTTGTTTCGTTAACAGCTCACCGGAGGTTACTTGCCAGATAGTCTCCTTATCTATCGAATTAGGTCGAGGTAGTGCAGACAAGTATGTAAGCCTTCGTGTAAAGCATCTGTTATTACACTCATATTTTTTGTTAAATTTGGAATATATGTGCAAATATTGGTAAAACTTCATGATAGCAAACTTGATTACAATCACTTCAGTGTTTCTGGAGTTGTCATACGCCGACAGGAGGAGGAGCACCACGAGAGATTAATGAGAGCGAATTTTGAAAGTTTTTGTTGCAGATGTGTCAGAGCGTTTTGTCAGATTACTCACAAAAGAGTCCCGGATATGTGTGCGTATTTCAATGCTAGAATTTCAAATATTAAATTATGGATTTTCCAATCCCTCCTGCGAACGGCGATGAAGTTATAAAATAAAGAAAGTAGACATTTAAGCATAAACCTCGGCGTTTCTTCCTCTTCAATTATCCTCTACATATTACTATGTCACAGATATGTAAGTCCTTAACTATCCTCTGGGCTGTGACTCCATGTAGTCTGGTAGAAGTTTACCGACATTTCAGAAGAACGTATTACCTCCATCTTCGTGGTCGAAGAGACAACCAAACAAGGTACCGGAAAAGAGAGGATTTCCTCCAAAACACCCTTGAAATGCAGGACTGTACGGCATCTCACGGTCATATTAACCGTTGTGAGAACCTCAAATTCAACATTTCCAATGAGACAATATTATACATTATGGTCCACTACGGACGTTTCGAAATCACGATTTTACTGCATATGAACACCATGAATTTGAGAGGTTCTGGGAAAGTAACTTCAATAGAATTAAGCATAAGAGTAAGTGTGCTGAGGTACATCTTCGGTAAAGATCTACACTGCAATACCGACTGAGGACACTGCAAAACCGGCGAAAAAACTGCAGGTTATCGGTATCATTATTTGGTTTTATCGCAACTGAGATCAATTTATGAATTTGACTTGCATGGAAACAACATAAAACCAAACATCGTCCTTTTAGACTGCATATAGAGGAAATATCTACGTACTGAATAGGGGAATTCATAGAAAATTATAGATTTCACTGGGGGGAGGGGGGCGCATTTTTCGAGTGCCCATTTCAAGAACCTGCCACAAATTTCTCCGTTACACGAGAAAAGAACGATGATTTTGGGGTAGACAAAACAAATATCACTCACTCACTCACTCATGGAGCTGAGCCCTTCTTGAGAAGCCGCCAATTGTGCAGCTACTTAAGAACTTCACAGCATTTTATGGAACCCGAAGGTTCATTACCGTTTTCACAAGAGCTCTCCACTGGTCCCTATCCTGAGCCAAATCAAGCCAGTCCATCCTATCTCTCTAAGATCCATTTTAATATTGCCCACCCACCTACGCTTTGGTCTTCCCAGTAGTCTCTTTCCTTCTGGCTTTCCCACCAATATCCTATATGCATTCATCATCTCCCCATTCATGCTATATGCCCTCCCCATCTCACCCTCCTTGACTTGATCCTTCTAATTATACTTGGAGAACAGTACAAGTTATGAAGCTCCTCATTATGCAGCTTTCTCCAACCTCCTTCACGGATACAAGAAAATAACCGATCGTTACGCATTACATATGATGGTGATGATTATGATTATGATATATTTGAAGTGAACGTAAAGGGAATAGATACACATTGCAAGGGCATGGTATGCAACACCCGAGAACATTTATATTTTTGTAATAATTCTTGTGAATACTTAAATTATGAATTCCCAGGCGCCACATATTTGAGAATATGTCAAGAAATCAGCCAGATTTAATTAGAATATTATTACCCCTACAAGTGCCAAGTTCAGAATATTTCGATGTTTATACAAATTTATATATATAATCACAGCATATGACATCTGTTGGCAATTAGACCGAACTACGTAGTCAAGAAACATTTAAGAGAGCATATTTCCCCTTTATTTCGAAATTCTAAGGGAGGTTTTATATATATATATATAATGTATTTCTCGGAAATGTACATATTATTTAACTCTGGCAATTTTCAAATAAATTACACAAGCCTACAAAAAAAAATTTTTTTTTGGGTGTCTAGGATTTTAGAACTAATTTTAGTTATATTTAAGGCGCTGAATCTAAATATAAAATCAGTTTTTCTCTACCAGCTCTACTTTTTTAGATCAGCGTTTTTGTATGATGAGTATTTTCCCTGTAATCACCCTTCTGATTGTAATGAAGGTGACAGTGATTATGAAGGGATGTCGTCAATCCCTCAACGTTTTAACCAGGATGAGTTAAATGACCTCATCAGAGATCTCAACCTGTCAAAAGAAGCTTCTGAATTACTGGCTTCTAGGTTGAACGACAAAAATTTACTGGAACAAGAAACCAAAATTTCCTTTTACCGCACAAGAGAAACGGATCTGCTACCCTTCTTCTCTCAAGATTACAATCTTGTATA
>NW_019724603.1:1204998-1284302 GCF_002891405.2 Cryptotermes secundus
TAGTGTTCCGTGACTATAGTTGGTTTGACTGTTATATATAGTCGATGATTTTTTCCTCTATCTTTGTATTTAATATAATAAAATAAAAATATAATTATAATATAGTAATAAAAATTCCATGTTGAGTTTTTTTATTTGATCCACTGATTTAACTTAAAATAGTGTAACGTATATTTCACCAAAATGTTATATCTTAAAAATTTGAGCTCCTAGGCAAAAACTAATGCCATATTTGAATTCAGGGCATCAAATTCATATGAAATCAGCTCCAAATACCCCGGCACCAAAACAGCTGTTGGCCTGTGTTATCTTACCTTTAAAAATATCAGTGGACCGAAATGGGTTCTCTGATTCGAAGAAAGAAGATGGCTGATGTCTCGTGCTCTTCCAACACTGACTGTGTCCAGTAGCGAACTGACGCACAATCACTGACCGACCCTTTATTAAATGCCTAGCAGTGCCACGCCGTTCTCCCCGAGCCTCTCCCGCCGCAACGAGGCACCTGCTTGTTTGTCTCCAAGCAGTGACACCGAACTCTGATTCGCGGGACGGTAGCACAGACAGGGGCCAGCCCTCTACCAGTATCTTATCGGCACTGAACAAATAATTGAACTAATATACAAACGTAATTATTACATAAATCGTTATCAATTAGCGACTTTATGCTGTGGCAAAGAGGAAGGATAGCTCGGTCATTGTAGTGACATTGAATGTGTTGGCCTAGCGGTAATATTCTAGTCTCGCGTACCTCGATTAGGAAACAAGTTGTCCTGACAGAGGAGCTTCATGGTTTTCCTTAGTCCCTCCAGATACATGCCTGGATATTACGCCACACAGAGCATGAACAATTCCACTCATTTTTTTTCAGTTTTTCATTAATATATTTTTCAATTTGAAACTATATAATCAAAGGCAGGAAAGAGTCGTAAAATGTCTTTTATTGGCCACGACCACTTCCGCTCATAGCTTGAGCTGAGTCCTTGAGAAGCCGCCAGTCCCTGAACTACTCAAGAATTTCCAAATATTTTATAGAACCCGAAATTTCATTACCGTCTTCACAAGGGCCTTTCACTGGTCCCTATCCTGAGCCAGATTAAACAAATCCGTATCACCCGTATCATCCGTATCTCTAAGCTTTATTATTGTAAAGGGATATAAACCATTTGCTAGACAACGGTTAAGTAAAAACTAATTTCCGTTACAACGGATAGCGGATAACGAGTCGTTAGCAGGTAACATGTTGTGAACACTTAGAAAACCGAACCGTTGCTTTGGAAATGAATACAAGGTTTCTGACATAACTCATGGATATAACATAGATCTCTATCAAGTTCTCGGGAATTTTATAAAAGGCAGTGAATTCGAAGAAGTTGTGAAGTAGAGAGAGTTTCAGAATGAGGACATGCCCCGACGGTCATGACTGAGTCTGAGCTGTAATAATTGATTGTAATTGTAAAGAAGTGCTAGTAAACCCAATCATCGAATCTAGAACCCACAATTATTAGTCACGTCAACCCCTTATACGTCAATATTATCCTTCTACCTACATCTGGGTCTTCCCAATGGTCTCTATCCTTCTGGAGTTCTCACCAAATTCCTATATCCATTGGTCTTCTACATTATTCGTGCACCATGCACTGCCCATCTCATTCTCCTTTGACCTTATCTTTCTAACTACGACGGTAAATCAATAAGTAAGTTACAAATGGATATAGAACTTAAACAAATAAGAGTACTGATTTGAAAAATGCTTTTATTTCTCAACATAATCTCCCTGCACACTGAGGCACTTGTCCCATCGTTTCACAACCCCCTGAAAACCAGCAGCATAAAGTTCTTTGGGCTGCTGTCGGAACTAGGCGGTGACTTCCCTTTCTACAGCTTCATCGTCGGGAAAATGTTCAGCCGAAAGATGATGTTTAAGAGGGCCGAACAAATGGAAGTCGTTTGAAGCAAGACTCATCACCTGTGACAATTCGGGCTAGAATATCGTGTCCTTCATCATGGTAGCGATTGAGATGCCCATTTGCATTTTGTGTTGTGGGGTCAGCATGTGCGGCACTCATCGTGCACAGACTTTGTGAAAACCTTACCTGTCATGCGACTTCCATTTGAACATGTCAGTATGCATGGCTGCGAAAACTCTCTCTCTCTCTCTCTCTCTCGGTATGTTGACGGATTTACACGTTTTCGACACTTCTGAATACAAAAAGAAAAAGAAGCAATGTGGGTTGTGGACTCCTGTGTGTATGTCTGCATGGATAAGCGCCTCGCTAGAACCTCAACGGATGGACGAATTTAATTCAAATTTAGTACAAGTATTTAGGAATTTATCCATCATAAGTTGTTGACCGGAGAATATAAATGTTATAGCACCAAAATTGGGTCCTTCGAACGGGGCCCTAAAACATAAAACTGTGATTTTTCCTAGACAGATACTCCAGAGGTTTCAGTTTGCATTTAATTAATTTAAGGAGACCATTGGCAGTAGATAAACTGCATAAAGAACATTGTATGTAAGCAATGCATACGTAAAGGGCTTGTGTAAACAGAGACCAGCAGCGGTCTACCTAACAAGGATCGATTCGTTTCCAAAGCAAAATTCAAGATTTCAAGGAAGCACAGTCTGTATAGCTACGGGCTGGGCAACCCAGGTTCGCTTCCCGGCAGGGTAAGATTTCTCTTTTTTCCACAGCGTCCAGACCGGGTTTGGGGTACATCTAGCTTCGTATCCAATGGGAAACGGGGGCTCTTTCCCCTGAGATTAAAGCCGCCGGAGTGTGAAGCTGACACTCAGCTCCATCTATTGCCGAAGTCAAGAAAATGTGGATGTATACATCAACTCCCCCATACGCCTTCATGCCGTAAAGCCTATCTAATTAAGCACAGGAACAAATTTATCTTAATTCACCGCGTACTTTTCGAGTTCTTTCTTCGCCAGTCGCCCAAGCACAGGGCGTTATATCGTGTGGCTGCTGAGAGCGTTGTTAAGGACCCCACATGTCTAGCGTTGAGATCATTAAACCTGCTTTTCTATAATATCCTGCCGCTCTGTGTGCCCGTTACGTTGCTACGCTCTAAAGTTCGTTTTAATAATCCTTATCAGACAACTCAGCTGTTCCTTTGTCCGGAAACGAGTGACGCGAACAGGGGCTTGATTAGAATTCATCCTCAAACTGACGACAAAGTAGCTTCAACCTGCGTCTTATCTCGGCAACGAAAAATCTTTTTATTTGCCTTCCCATAACCACGTGTTGGTGGGCAGGGCATGTAGCACGAATCGGGGAGAATAGAAATGCATATAGGACATTGGTGGAAAAGCCAGAAGGAAAAAGAGACCACTGGGAAGATAAAGGCGTGGGTGGGCGGAAAATGTTAAAAATGATCTTAGAAGAGAAATAGGATGGGATGTTATGGATTAGATTGATCTGGCTCAGGATAGGGACCAGTGGAGGGCTCTTGTGAACACGGTAATGAACCTTCGGGTTCCATAAAATGCTGTGAAGTTCTTGAGTAGCTGCACAACTGACGGCTTCTCAAGAAGGGTTCAGCTCCGTGAATGAGTGGGCGAGTGATGTAGCCTCGAACTGTTGAGAGATTGAGACGTCAGCCAGCTGACTACGACAGTGTGCTGTGAGTCTAGCAGATATCCATTGTGGAATTAATGGCCGAATGCAAAATCCGCGACGGATGCAGTCAGGTGTTTTAAATGTCCGATGTCTGCCCTTCGTTGGCTCTTAAACGCCTTCGTTCCCAGAATTTCATTCTCTTAAATCCCGCTTGACTTCCTGTGAGATCCGTGACGGACGGAGTATCATGAGAGCTCAGGTTTCTCTGAGTTAACTCCGAGTTTCGTTGCTGATCATCGTTTTACTCTTCGACACTTATTATGATGATGATCAAATCTAATCACAGTGGCCACGCGGGCTGAGTCATAAACCGACTTCGTTCGCTCGAACGCTGGGATCTTTGGTTCGAATCCCACTGAAGGCATGGATGTCTGTGTACGTTTATTCTGTGTTTGTGTTCTGTGTGTAGGTATAGGCATTTATGATCTTTATGGTATGCATGCTTTGTGTGTAGCTCACTGAAAGGATACGTAATTTGAGGCAGTGTACGCCGCAGTAAGTTCAGAAAACTCAGAAACTGACACTAAGCAATCATGTACGCCAAAGGATGACCCAGGTAAGGGTCGAAACATGTAGCGAAGTCATTAACAGCAAAATTAAGCAGATGTTTACACGATAGAAGCTGAACTTATTGTTCTGTACACTGCCTCAAATCGTATCCTTTTCGGTAGCGGCCTTCCAACAGGCTGATCCCCCATCCAAGGATTCATAATTACTGGGTAGAGGATCAAGAAACTGAAAAAGCGGCCAAGGCACAACAAAGGACTGTAGAGCCATTAGAGTAATAATACTAAAATCAAGGGGAATGGTATAGGCAGGACGTGCAGAACGCATAGAAATAAAGAGATTCTTTAATTTTAGTAACAACATCTGAAGGAACGGGACCACTTGGAGGATCTAGACATATATGGGAGCATAATATTAAAATGTATCTTAAAGATATGGGGTTAGGAGTGTGTGAACTTGATTCGTCTGACTCGGATAAGGACGAACGATGGGCTCTTGTGAATACGAAATGAATCCTGGGTTTCATATTTGACCAGCTGAGCAACTATTGGCTTCATAAAATTGAATGTGTTCTATTCTGTTAATTTTAATTACACTGTTCTTCCATATTAATCACCGCCCCCTGACAACGCAGCACATTATCACAACCACGGTCTTAAAGTTGGGGACTTCATCTCTGAGCCGGTACGCGGCCGGTTACAGGCGTGAGGTGGTTAATGTGAGAGCAAGTAATAAAATGCACAGAGATACTGGGTTTTCGAACTTTGTCCATCGTCCGGATTCTAAATAAGTGAGTAAAACACAGCGTTTCGGAAACTGGATCTGTTTCCTTCTTCAGGTGATGGAAGACACCTACTCTGTTGGGTCATTTAAAAAGAGCTAAGCTCAATCACTGGACACTACAATGGTTTGGCGACCTTCGGAGACGCAAGTTTCCTCAGATTCTCTCAATAACTACAAAGAGACCGACTTCTGATAGCACACGTCAAACGTTCCTGCTAAGATAAGGAATGCAGGCCAACAGTTTACGTAGTTTAGTGTGAAGTGCGTTGGTCAACACGAGATTTTGTCTTTGTTGTATGAAACTTGATGCTGACTTATGCAACGAACCGATAATCTTGCATCGCGGCCACTTGACATAGTCATAAACACATCTGAGATAAGTGTAATTGAAAACCATTCTTAATTTGCCGACGAGATATGGGTGCAAACTTTACATTTGCTCAATTACACCGACGTGTCAGGAAAAGAGCAAAACATTTTTAAAAGTAGTGTAAATATTGCGCGCAGTTGAAATCAGAATTTGATTCTGGAGAAAGTTAGTAGGACAGTGAATTTGGGTAATGCTTGCTACCGTTCAGTTCAGAAACTTTTGTCTTCCTCTCTGCTGTCTTACTTACTTACGGAGCTGAGCCCTTCTTGAGAAGCCAAATTTGCAGCTACTCGAGAATCTCCCAGCCCGAAAGTTCATTACCGTGTTCACAAGAGCCTTCCTCCGGTCTCTATTCTGAGCCAGATCAATCCAGTCCATACCACGCCATCTCAATAAGATCCATTTTAATGTTGTACACCCATCTACTTCGTGGTCTATCTAGTTGTCTGTTTCTTTCTGGATGTCCTACCAATATCCTATATGCATTCATCTCCATCATTCCTGCTACATGTCCTGCCCATATCATCGTCCTTGACTTGATCATTCTTATTATGCTTGGCGAAGAGTACAAGTTATGAAGATCATCATTATGCAGTTTTCTCCAACTTCCTGTCACTTCATCTCCCTTCAGTCCAAATATTCTCCTCAACACCCTGTTCTCAAACACCCTCAGTCTATGTTCCTCCCTTAATGTCAGAAACCAAGTTTCACAGCCATGTATAACCACAGGCAAAATTATAGTTTTGTATATATGAATTTTTATGTTTTTGGACAACAGACGAGAAGACAAAAGGTTCTGGACTGAATGGTAGCAAGCATTACCCGAGTTCAATCTCCTCTTAATTTCCTCCTGAATTAGGTTTTGATTTGTTATCGTCGTTCCCAAATATCTGAACTGTGCCACATTTTCAAAAGATCTGTTACCTATCTTTATGTCATGATTTTGCCCTGCATTTTGGTGACGAGACAGCAACATATACTTAGTTTCTTCTGTCTTTACTTCTAGTCCAACCCCCTTACTTGCGTCAATTAAAGTTTGTGTGTTTTTCTTTATGGTATCTACATATTATCACCCAGTAGATTCACATCATCGGCGTAGACCAACAGCTGATGTGTCCCATTTAATTTCAGTCCCACCTGATTTCCCTGGACCTTCCTAATGCCATATTCTAAGGCAAAGTTGAAAAGGAGTGGCGATAAAGCATCTCCTTGTTTTAGACCATTCTGAATAGGAAATTTATCAGACAAATGTTTACCTACACGGACTTTACTATACGTTTCGTTTAAACACATTTTAATCAACCTAACTAGTTTCATGGGTATCCCAAACTCTATTAGAATATTGTACAATACTTCCCTCCTAACTGAATCATAAGCTTTCTTTAAGTCTATGAATAGCTGATGTACTGTCTCATTGTACTCTCATTTTTTCTCCATATCTGACAAATGCAAAAGATCTGATGTGTAGTTGATCTGTTACATTGAAACCCACACTGATGATCCCCAATAATTTCATGTACGAGTATATACGGACTTAACCTTGAAAGAATATTGGACAAAATTTTACATGAAGTTGATAGCGGTGATATCCCACGATAATTACTACAGTCAGTGTTATCACCTTTCTTGTGAACTGGTACAATAATAGACTCCTTCCACTGATCAGCCAATTTTTTCTTATGCCAGATAGAAGTAATTAACTTATGGATCTTAGAACGTAATATTTCGCCTCCTGCTTGAACAAGTTCTGCCGGGATTTGATCACTACCCGGCAATTTATACCTTTTCAATTTTTCAATAGCAATTTCAACCTCAAAAAGGCTGGGATCAGGTATTAACGACTCAGCTGTATGGATTCTTGTCCTCCTAACATCACTTACCCTATGTACTCGTAGTTTGGTCTCAGCCCTTCGCCTGTGGGAAACACAACGCAACAAGTAGCCAAAAGTGTCCTGTTCTGCTGTTCCAAATGGAACCATGTGATTGCAAACAGGTTTGCTACTGATCTGTAGTACCGTTTTGCTCTGAACTTGCTCGAGCGGAAGGAGCTGGGGTGGATGCCGGTGTGCAGGGGCTGCTACAGTGAGCTAGTTAAGTGCCGACCTGTAATTACAGTTAGCGGCAATCCTGACCCAGGTTCTTCGACTGTAACGAGTAAAGAGATCCTGATTTTAGACGTTCACAGGGAAAGCAGCCTAATTAAAAATGTGCATAGGAGATAATCCTAATTTAAAATATGTAAAGAAAAGGGTCGTAATTTAAGATGTTTACAAGAAGAGGGTCTTAAGTAAAAATACGAATAGGTAAAGTTTGCCTGTGCTTAACAAATTGAGCACTGCACCATGAAGGCGTATGGGGAAGTGCATGTGTAGATCCACAATTTTTTACCTCGGCACTAGCTGGAGGTGAGTGGTCAGCTTCACGCCTCGCCCGCTTTACCCCTAAGGAAAGAACCCCCGGTACACTTTGGATAGGAGGGTGGCTGGACCCAAGGGTTGGTTTGGACCACGTGGAGAAGAGAAAGTTCTTGATCCTACCGGGACTCGAACGCCGACACCTCGGTCGTTCAGCCCGTAGCTAGTCGCTATACCGACTGAGATATCCCGGCTCCTCACTTATAGATAAAAGGGTTCTAAATTAAAATTTGAACAAGAAAGAGATCATAATTTCAAAATCTGAACATGAAAATGGTCCAAATTTAGTATATTAGTATATTAGTATACAGGAAAATAGTCCTAATTTGAAATGCGAACGGGAAATAGGTTTTAATTTCAAACATATGTGGGAAAATGGTCCCAATTTGAAATGAATACAGGAAATGGTCTTACTTTGAAACACGTATAGGAAAATGGTCGTAATTTGAAACTTGTATAGGAAAGTGGTCCTAATTTGAAACGTACACAAGAAAATGGTCCTAATTTGAAACCTGCACAGGAAAATGGTCGTAATTTGAAATGTGTACAGGAAATTGGTCCTAATTTGAAACGTGTGCAGGGAAATGGCCCTAATTTGAAATATGCATAGGAAAATTGTCCTAATTTGAACTGTGAACAAGAAATTTGTCCTAGTTTGAAACGTATGCAGGATAATAGTCCTCATTCGGAACGTGTACAGAAAGGCGTCCCTGATTTAGAATGTGAACAGGGAGATGATCCCAATTAAAACGTGTACTTGCTTGATATGTCACTGCGAGAGCTGAGGTATTCGCGATTCTGAATATGAAACTTAATGTCTCCTTAAATGTGGCACGTACTTAACAACATTTCAACGGAACCTCCTGCCTCCGTCTTCGGTGTAGAAATGTGAGCTGACTGTTGAAATATATTAGGTATGCAGAGAACAGGGCGAATGAAATGGGGCTCCAAGCGGACCAATAGGAGTAAAGAGAAAGAGTGGAAATAATATTTTGCCCTTAGAAAGACTCCCCATACTGCTTTTCAGTTACAAAGACATATCCGTTTGTGCTGTTTAGGATAGTAATCGTTGTTTTGTGAGAGAACCATATGGCTCACATAATTATATTCTGGATACAAAATACAGAATTCTTTGATGTAAAAGCGTGTGTATGCCTAATAGAGTAACGAGTATGCGTTAAAGGGTTAATTGAGTAACATAAGCATGTTGTAGCGAGCTAACACTTTGAAGTCCGAAATTCATCTAAATGATATTTTAAAATGTAATTACTGCGTCACACAAAACAACCCGCGTCTCATAACAAAGCTCAACCGGTTAATACTGCTTAGGGATATAATAGTTGTTTATTGTGAGAACTATAGTGAACACGCAAATACACTGTGTGGGCAGAATGCAGATTTCCGTGATATATACAAATTCAGTTCGTACCTCACAGGAAACACATTACGTCTCCACTACAAAGCCCAACGGGTTAATGCTGTTTAGGGATATAATAGTTGTTTATTGTGAGAATCATACGGAGCACATAAATACACTGTGTGGACAGAATGGAGAGTTCTGTAATTTTACAAATCCAGTTCCTACGTCACAAGAAACACATTCCGTCTCCTCTACAAAGCCCAACCGGTTAATGCTGTTTAGGGAAACAGTCGCTGTTTATTGTGAGAACCATCCGGAACACACAAATACACTGTGTGGGCAGAATGCAGAGCTCTGTAATATATACAAATCCAGTTCGTACCTCACAGGAAACACATCACATCTTCGCTACAAAGAACAACCTGTTAAAACTGCTTAGGGATACAATAGTTGTTTATGGTGAGAATCACGCGAAACACAGAACATACTATGTGTATGTGTGTGTATGGGGAAATACATGTTAAAGCTGGTGGTACACATAGTTGACACCATGCTTTAATTATTAATATTGTTTAGAGAAATAATTGCTATTTTTAAGAGAATCATGCGAAGTACGTGGAGGCAAACTGCAGTGTGTTGAATATTAAAGCAGATGATACGAATAGTTACCACTCTTTAGGGAAAATAATCGCTATATTTCTGAGAATCATATGAAGTATATCGATATCATAATATATTTGACCAACACGTTGCCTAGCAACGGCCCCGTAAACAACTTCAACAGTAGACTGTACTCAATGGGTTCCGCGCCCCCAGTGTTGCTATCCAACGGCCAGGTAAATACACCTGTACAACAATAGAGGCTGTGTTTTCAGTGGAGTCCGTGCTGCGACTATATTGGAACTAGAAGTGACAGTGACAGTGACAGTGACAGTGACAGAGTTCGAACTAGACGGTAGGAGACAGCCACGGAAATTCGTCGACTTGTGAAGATTTAAAGCGCGAACAGAAGATTCTATTTATATGCAATATTTGGAGTAATTTGAAGCGCTAGTTCCTGTTTTTTAAGTCTGTTACCAGGAGAGGACCAGTGTGTGTGTAAATCAGCGATAGCGCTGTATTTAATATAATTAAGAGAGGCTGTAACCAAAGTGGCAATAAATCCAATCATCCGAACTAGAACCCGTCATTCTCGTCACGCGTACCACCCCACATGTAACAATATATTGTGTAGGCAAAGTGCATGGCTGCTGAATATTAAATCAAGTGGTACATATACTTACCACAGTACTTTTAAATTTCTGGTATTTAGCGAAATAATAGCTGTTTATTGTAAAATAATCACATTAAATACACACTCAGAAGGCAGAATAAAGGGTTTAATTGATGTTAAAGCAGTTCGTACATATATTTACCAACATCTTTTGAATGGTTACTGATATTTAGCAAAATAATTGCTGTTTATTCTAAAAAAAACACCTGAAATGTAGGCTCTGCCAGCAGAATGAAGGGTTTGAAGAATTCTGAAGCAGGTGGTACACATAGTTATCATTGTGCTTTATAAGATTAAGGGTGCATTCTGTTCTGGGCTGTTACTGTACTGAAAGGGCCCCACAATATTTGGGTTGCGCTTGTATGGCCCTCCCACTTCTAAGTTATGGCTAAGGAGAGAAAGTACTTGACGATTTCTTTGCTTCTGAAGTGGCGACACAGAGAACAGTTCATCCTGTCAAGAGCCTCCGCAACATTTCGCTGTTTCCAGACGACGAAACAGAAGTAGAACCTACATGGTCTGATGGCAGCAGATATGACTATGGTGTTCTGGCGTGTGACGTCGTGTAGTCTGATAGGACTTTACCAACTTCCTGAGGAGCTTACTTCCTCCTTCCTCATGGTCGGAAATTATGACGAGACTGAAACTAGTAAGAATTGGGGCCTTATTTACTGCTGGAGATTTTCACTGAGCTATCCAGGTTTCTTCCGGTTCCAGTTTCTTCATTAGAGGCCGTCACAACACAACAATACAAAGGTCAAGGCTAAAATTAGCTTGACTACATGTTTCTAGCCTTGACCTTTATATTGTTGTATTGTGACGGACTCTAATGAAGAAATTGTATATAATAACAAAACTGGATGCACGAAATGAAAATTCTGTATCAGTATCAGAAAATTCAGTATCTCTGTGTCATGGGTAATAAAACGTTATTAATTTTCTTCAAAGTAGTTAATTTACCGCGGGAAGAATTTCAGATGAAATTGTATACAATATCATTTCTACAGCATTTGCACAGCGCGCCGATGAAATCATCACGTGATTTTAGTGTGACTGTAGACGGGGTTTCGATCAGTAATAGGATTTATTGAACACTAACAACTCGTAACTACAAGTAAGGATTATGCTCTCACTGTTTTACACACTTCACAGATCACTATACGACACACAAGGTCTTCTCAGTCTGTTAAGTTTTTGACTATTTGTTGCTTGGTAGCGGCTTCCAACAGCGGACGTTCCCCTTCCTCTGGATTCCCGAAATGTCCCTGTACCTCAGTTACTAGTTTCTCACAACTGTACCCAAGCGGTTATCTAACTAACTGCAACCCTAAATTGTCCTGCTTATATTTCGGCACGAACCGCAAGAAAACATTATTCCTCTGTTGTAGTGCAATTGTTGCAATGGGAAAATGCTTGTTTGCACAGCTGTTACTAAGCAACGACTGTTATATAGTCGCTTATTTCGCGGCTGTTGGTTAGCGGCGGGTCTCCATGTCACAATATCATTAAATTTCTTCCACATAGTTAATTTGCTATGGAGAGACTTTTCAAATAAAATTGTATGCAAAAACCATTGCTACAGCATTTGCACAGTGCGCTGATAAGATTGTTTGCAAAACAAATAGCACACAGTTATTTTCCTCTCTGTTATCTAATGATTTTCAACTGTATTATCATGTGATTCCCCTTCAGCATTTCTTTTTATCAGTTAAGTGATAAGTGAATGAACATAACTGGTCTCAAGCCGCCTCTTTCATGTGGGAAATCTGGATCAATTGGGCAGATTACTGTATTTGAGTATCTTTGCCTTTCAGGAAAGTGAAATTGAAGCGAGCATCACTTAAACCGCGTAAAAGTACAACTTACGAGCAAGAAAGCTGTTAAAGCATATCACAGTGTTGAATCATATATATGCGAACACAACAAAAGCAAGAAACTTATGCAACGCTACGCAAACAAGAAATTTTCTGCATAACATTCGAGGTTTTCATGACAATGAATAATCCCGTCTTCATGACTGAGACGCAGTGCAGTCTGGTAAAACTTTAACTGAAATCTCAGAGGAACCTCCAATCTGATCTTCAAGACACAGTAGTAGCCTCCATTTGTTCACTCATGCATTCTCTCTCCTCGTCTCTCTATTCTCGGAAAACGAACCCATTAAGGGTCAAAGTCATTTACACAGCTCGTCTTTCTCCTATTGGCTCGCTCAGGATTCCAGTTCCGCTTCTCCCCTTCCCCCTCCGTTTCTGTTTACACTTCGATTCTCCCCCAAATTAATCTTCAACCCTGAAGACGGAAGAAGTAGTTTTCCTTGCAAAACGTTTGTAACGATTTTTGGGACATCAGTTCCTACCTCGTTACTGGATAACAACCTCGAAACAAATAACGAGGTAACATCCGCTGCTAGGTAACAGACTCTTGATAAGTACGCAGACCTTCCCGAGTAACGCCTTCTCAAACAAACACGTTAACACGGAGACGGTTTGGGTACAACAATGAACTTGTTTTCTACGCGGTCAGTGCCGAGATAAAACCAAGCCAAGTCAGTTGTCAAAACCCATGTGGAGGCGGGGTCGAATACCTCCACCGTGACCTGCGAGTTTTAGGTGACGAAAAGGAAAGTCTCACATCTGAGAGAGTAAAATATGGTCGCGAGTCCCAAGGGTCTCGGACCCGAGAAAGACTGCGCTGGCAAGAACTAGCAGCATATACAAAAGACAGACCCGTCCTCTCGTCAGAGAGGGCGCCCCACAAAAACGAGACCGTAACTGTCAAACAGTAATAAATATCTGGTCATGAGCCCCAGATGGGGCTCGACACCAAGACTTACTGACTGACTGACTAACCGTCAGTCACAGTGTGACTTTGACTTTGTCAGCAGTAAGTTGTAAGGGAAACTGTGAAGAGGAGACTTTGTGGGTGCAATTTAAAATTCCACACTGTTAGAACCGTAAACAGAGAACGACTTGTGAAGACATAGGAGACTGAAAAGACTGTATTGATTTGTAAAGTGAGGGAAATAGCGATGCAGTCACGAGTCGTGTGTTAATGTGGTCAGTAAACTCAGTCTCAGTCCAAACCCCGTGAAGAGTCACCCTAGCATGTGACAATATATACGTATGCATGTATATAAGTAAAGCTATCCTTGTAACAGGCCGTGGAGGCCCATAGGATTGTGAGAGGTCGAGGCTCTCACATTTTCTCGAGAGTCTGCTAACAGATGGTGGTGAGGTTAAGTAAAGCTATCCCTGTAACAGGCCGTAGAGGCTCATAGGGTTGTGAGACGTCGAGGCTCCCACATTTTCTCTAGACGCTCATAGATGGCGGCAAGGTTGTCAATCCTACTCTCCGGCCGCCTTCTACCCCCAAGATTATTCCAAGAATATTCCTGGTACCCATATATGTTAGAGGCTGAGTCGACCCCAGGGCCATAGTGCGGCTGGAAGGATTAGGTCAACTGAAAGAAAATTCAATGACTTCATCGGGACTTGAACCCGCGACCTTCCGGCTTGTAGCATAGTGCCTCATCGCTACCGCACCCCCATATATATATATATGATGTGTAGATGTGAAGCTGGCCTGAACTGTGACCATTTGAAACTCTTAATTATATTGAAATTTGAAACGCTAGAGCCGTGTCATCACTGTGCTCATTACAAAATACAAAATGAATGTGTTGTTTATCTATTATTTGTGAAGCAGAGAGCAATTTTAAAATCACAAGGTATCCATGTTAATTCTTTGTTTTAAAAGCACTTTAAATCACCTTTCTCTTTTAACGAAAAAACAGACGTTAGTTTGAAGCCTAAACATTTCCATTTGTAAATAAATGTAATTGGTCGGAAAGACTGGGGCTGTTCTTAGTAACTTTGGGGCGTAGCTTCTAATACTCACAAACAAAAATAGCTTTAAAAACAAAAATAAAAAATATGGGATTAATTGGTTGAGGCACTGTGCTACAAGCCGGAAGGTCGCGGGAACGAATCCCAATGAGGTGGATTTTTTCAAATTACGTAAACCTTCCAGCCGCACTATGGCCCTGGTGTCGATTCAACCTTTAACAAAAATGAGTACCAGGAATATTCTTGGTGGTAAGGACGGTCGGAGCGTAAGGCTGAAAACCTCACCACCACCTGCGAGCCGATTTTCTAGAAAATGTGAGAACATCAACATCTCACAACCCTATGGGCCTCCACGGCCTGTTACAGGGATAGCTTTACTTAACCTCACCGCCATCTGTCAGCCGATTGTCTAGAAAATGTGAGAGTCTCAACATTTCACAACCCTATGGGCCTCCACGGCCTGTTAGAGGGATTTTTTTTTTATTTCTTGCAATTTACAATCTACTCTACAAGGAAGCAATAAGTAAATATGTTCTAAGAAATCACTTGTGCTGAGTGATCATCCAGTGATGATCCTCCTATGTAGTATACTATGCACTATGTTGTTGAGTAAGGCTACCCATCTTCAACAGTGTGTTGTTTTAAGTCTGAGGGCCATTGTCGTTTTAGTCTTCGTCTGATGTTTAATGGGTTGCTTAGGTCAGTTACCCAACTGTTTTTGTGTCCCATCAGTCGGTTGTGGTATATAATAGAATATCTTTTGATTTCTTCTGTGACGAATGGGATTTGAAGATCATTGTGTAATGTGAAGTTCGAGACATACCATGGGGCGTTGGTTATGGAGCGCAGTACATTTGATTGGAGTCTTTGAATTATTTTGGTGTTCGAAGGCTTAGCACACCCCCACAGTTGAACTCCGTACGTCCAAATCGGTTTCAATATGCATTTGTAAATTAAAATCTTGTTTTCTAGGCTGAGTTTGGATTTTCGTCCTAAGAGCCATGACATTTGTCGTACTTTTAGGTTTAGATGTTGGCGTTTTGTCTTGATGTGCTTCTGCCAAGTTAGCTTCTGGTCTAGGTATAGGCCTAGGTATTTTACTTCTGTCTGTACTGGGATTTGTAAATTATTGATTGTAACTGGTGGACAGTGTGTGCGCTTTGCTGTGAATGTTATCTGCGAAGATTTTGTTTGGTTTATCCTGATTTTCCATTTTTTGAACCATTCTTGTAGCAGGTCCAGACGGTGTTGAAGAAATTGCGATGCCACTGCCGGGTCACGGTCTGTTGCTAGGAGAGCAGTATCGTCTGCAAAGGTTGCTATTGTGGTGTTGTTGGTTGTGTTAGAGGGATAGCTTTACTTTATTTAACTTTACTGGATTAAAGAGGCTCTTCTAATTAAGCATATCATGAAGAAGATGATAGAGCGACTGTTGTCCACAGAGCAATCTATGAACAGAATTAAGTACTACTTGCAATCAGAGCTTACAGCCCTCTATCGGCCTAGGTTACTGCTGCAGTATCACGCAGCATCATTACAATTCCATTATAAATAATTGTGTGTTTCTCAGACTGAGTTACATTTTTTTTATTTAATGATGCCGTTAGTATCGAAACTATAAGCATCCATGATAGGATTGTGATAGTCAAAGGTAAAATTTTGTAAGATTTGAGGTTTTCACGGCGACTATGAAGAATGCTGTCTTCTTGGATGCGGCGCCTTGTAGATAGTGTGTAAACCGACGTTTCGGAGGGAAGTATCGTCTCCATCTATCTGCAGCCACCTGCTCAAGCTGGTTCCTCGCTCACGAATATTTTCTACCCTGAAAATGGAGGCGATGCGTTCCTTGGAAACGTCGGTTTACACAATATCTACACAGTGCCACATCCCAGAAGACGGCACTCTTCAGAGGTAAAATTGTTCCTGTGCTTAATTAGGTATAATGCCGTGAAGACATGCTACTCGGCATCAGGTTAACATGAGTCGGAGCTTCACTCTCATTCCGCTTTAACCCCTGGGAAGAATGCTGCTCTGCCCACTACATAAGAGGCTGGGTGGACCCCACGGCAGGTTTGGACGCTGTGCAGAAGGGGATAGCTCAGTAGGTTTAGGGACAGATTACGGACTAGAAGGCCCGATTTCGATTCCCGCCAGTGTAGGTGAAACCGAAATACTCACAGAGAACCTAGAACCTGTGTGCGCCTTGGAAAATTTCAAATGGCGCGGAGAACTCTGTTTTCCTTGACTCCTCTTCTATACTGCAAAGCACTTCCTTATAACCACTTTGCACTGACAACGCAGAAAACACAGCCTCCTTTTTCCATTGGCTTACTCTTTGATCTTGGAAATGAAGGTGATTTACTATTTCGAAACGTCAGGCTCTCTTCTAACTGCACGGAGTAAAACCCATAGGACTGTACTTTTCTTAGCGACTCCTTGGGAGTGTAAAAGCCAGTAATTTTACAGACTTTCAGAACAATGTAGCAGACTTCAATATAGTACACTAACTCCATGGAGCTGAGCTTTCTTGAGAAGCCGCCAGTTGTGAAGCTACTCAAGAACTTCCCAGAATTTTATGGAGCCCGAAGGTTCATTATCGTGTTCACAAGAGCCCTCCACTGGTCCCTATCCTGAACCAGATAGATCCAGTCCATATCATCCCATCCTTTCTCTCGAAGATCCCTTTTAATATTATCCGCACATCTAAAGTCTTGGTCTTCCCAATGGTCTATTTCCTTCTGGCTTTCCCAAAAATATCCTATATGAAATTCTCTTCTGTCCCACTCGTGCTACATGCCCTACCATCTCACCCTCCTTGATCGATATATTATACAGTAGAGAAAATTACAATTTCAACAGTAATTTCCCGAGGAGAAGTCTACTAGGAAATATTTATATACGAAACGAATAAATATTTTAACATCATAGTTTCTGTGGCTTTCAGTTTAATTATACAAAGCTGACTCAAACTGTGACGCCTGTGACTTGCGTTTGAGAGGTCGCCTGTTCGACTATATTGACTTGATAATTCTCTTGGTTTACTTCTATCCCTCCCGACAAATTATGGGATTAGTATTTCAAATCAGGCTGCAATCAGTTTCTACCAAATCATTTTCAAGTATCAGTCACTAACATCTAAACAAGGGAGTCTGGATTGCTCAGTCGATATAGTGACGGGCTAAGAGCTGGGACTGCTGGGGTTCGATTCCCGGCAAGGACAAGATTTCTCTCTTCTCCACAGCTTCCAGACCAGCTCTGAGATCCACCCAGTCTCCTCTTTAATGGGTACCGGCGGTTCTTTCCCTGAGGGTAAACACGAGGTCAAGAATTGTGGAGCTGTACTTCCACTCCCCCATATGTCTTCACGGTATAGTGTTTAATTAATTAAATAATCATTGAGACAACTTTGTTTAGAGTCTGAGTTAGTGACATCTTAGTTAATAATTTATTATTAAAATGCAGTAGTAATATTATTAACGTAATTAATATAACAGTGTTCTGAATTACCCCAGTTTTAAAATTTTTAGATTTTCCCAGAACCTATCGCACATTCTTCTGCGTGAATCATTTCTGAAATTTACACATTCAGCATTGCGTGGGTGTAGATAATATTCAGGGTTGTTCATAATCAGTTTCCCAAAACCCTCGATCTATTCCTCTTGTCCATGGAATATTCCGTTGAAGATTGAAGAGAGATTATCAATATCACAATTCAATTGACGTAATTACTTTCAACGGGCCCAAGTATTATCACACGGCACTTGAGAATTTGAGACTCATCCGTCAGTAACATCATAGTACTCCTAGCTGTGCACTGCACCACTCGACCTCTGAAAATGTTCTTACTGGAATGAACTTTGAAGAGAAATTGTATATTGAGAAACGAGCAGTTGTTGGCCAGCTTTTGCTGTGGCTTTGGTAAAGGTAACATGTTCAATCTAGGCCGACATAAATTCTTCCACGAAGATACAAATTGTTCCTCGTCATAACGTGTTGGAATCACGAAGATACAAATTCTTCCTCGCTTAAAGCTTTGAAGCTGTCACTACACAAGTTCTTCCTCGTCATACGTGTTAAGTCACGAAGACACAAATTCTTCCTCGCTTAAAGCGTTCAAGCCGTGAATACACAAGTTCTTCCTCGTCATACATGTCACGAAGACACAAATTCTTCCTCGCTTAAAGCGTTGAACCTCTGACTACACGAATTCTTCCTCGTCATACGTGTTAAGTCACGAAGACACAAATTCTTCCTCGCTTAAAGCGTTCAAGCTGTGAATACACAAGTTCTTCCTCGTCATACATATCACGAAGACACAAATTCTTCTTCGCTTCAACCATTGAAGTTGCTATGGTACAAATTCTTCGTCGCTTTATCTTTTGAAATAACCAAGATATAAATTCTTCCTCTGTTCAAACGTTAAAATTATGGCAACATAAATTCCTTCTCGCTCAATACTTTGAACCTGGGATAACACAAATTCTTCCTCAGGACATCCGAGTTATAATAGTGACTAGTTTATGGGCTGGACGATTAGAGAATTGTGGTTCGATTCCCAGCATGGGCAAGAAATTTCTTTTCTCTACAAGCCCCTGAAGGTTCTCGATTGCACACAGCCTCCTGTCCAGTGGCTACCGGGGGCTTCGTTTGCAGGGAATAAAGCAGCCGGCGCATGAAGGTGACCAGTCAACTTCATCTAGTGCTGAGGTTCAGATTATGAAGAGCTACACTTCCGTAATACACCGTCATGGCCCATTGCATAATTAAGCAAAATGACAGCGTTACAGAGTACTATCTTCGGATATGACGCCGTGTAACCCAGGAAAGTTTCCATCGAAATCTCTGAGGAACTTAATACCTCCATCTTCAGGGTCGAAGAATAGACCAATAAATGAGCCAGAAATCAAAGTGGGTACTAACCCCATCTTCGTGGGGTAAGATAAACCCAAAAGGAACAATCTAGAAGCATGTACATGTCCTTGTTCTTTGCTTATGTTAATTCTTTGTTTGGTTTACTCATCGACAGTAAAGAAAGAGGCAGTAAGTAACTCCGAAACGTCGATAAGCTTCTGCCAGATTATTAGACGTCACACCCGAGAGTGAGTCTTCTTCAAATTTACCTTTTCGCGATATGAGTATTATGCGGGGGTTGGCGGGAGTGGGGAGAACAGCCGTGTGGTGAACATGCAGCGAAGTTCAGCCTCCCTCTCTCGCTATGATGGATCGCTTGAGCGTGCTAACAGAGACGTAATGGGCTCTTCAGCTGAACTGTCCGAGCTGTTGCCTCGCATTGGGTCACGTGACGTATGGAACAGCAACACAAGGACACATCAAGACAAGAATTCTCTCGTCTGCTTAACACGTCGTGTAATCTAGTGAAAGTCAACTGCCATTTCGGAGGAACTTAAGGTGTATAGCTGATGAACGTCTCCATGTGCTAAGTTAACTAAGCAGCACGCCTTGAAGGCTTGTAGATTAGTGGAGGGTTAGCTCCACCATATTTGATGAAGATGAGGTTGTGCCACTTTACCCCCAGGGAGAGAGTTGTGATGCTAATGTAAAGACGTAGGTGGTGACAAATGAATGTATCTGGTGAAACTTGTGATCCTTGTGGCAGTAACTCTGAACTACATTATCTCCTGGTGTCTGACGCGTAGTGATTCGAAAATAAAACTTTCCGTAGAAAATGTCTCCTTCAATTTTCTGCCATGAAGATGGGAGCAGCAAGTTACTCCGAAATGTTTGCACGTATATATCGTACGGGAGAGGGATTTCTGTATGAGTCTGACTGGTACTAAATTATTTGTTTAAAAAACAGGGTAAACTTGTGACAGCCGATATAGCTCAGTCAATATAGTGACGGGCTAAAGGCTGGAAGGAAGGAGTTTGAGTCCCTGGAGGGGGAAAAAATCTCTCCACCATAGAGTCTATACCGTCTCTGGGGCCCACATCGGCTCCTATATAGTGGGTACCGGTAGCCGCTTCCCTAGGGGTTAAGGCGGCCGTGGTGTGAAGCTGACCACTTACTTCCAAATACTGCCGAGGTCAAGAACGGTGGAGCTATACCTTCATTCCCCCACACGTCTTAATGGCGTGGTGCTTAATTAAATAATCACAGAATATTTTTTGTATTTTTTACTCAGTTCCTTTATATGGTTCACAGCACTGCGCTCCAAACTCGTCACGGAATGAGAGTTCCCATAGACTTCGCTACTGGGCAGGCACGTATTATCGCGTAATATTTTAGAAACTGCCCTGCAATTTCCACCACAGAAGTTCTAAACACCGCCATACCGGTATTATTAACTGCAGGAAATTAAAAGTTTATCTTCTCTGTAACGACGCTGGTAAGGTAAAAATAAAAATGTAAAATAATCCCGGTGCTTAACAAATCAAGTACTAAGTCCTCAAGGAGTATGGGAGAGTAGCCACATAAACACAAGTTTCCATGACCTAGGCACTAGTTGGAGGCGAGTCGTCAGCTTCATGCCCCGGCCGCTTTATCGCCTGGGAAAGAGCCCCCCTCACACTTTGGATAGTAGGATCGGTGGGCCCCAGAACCAATCTGGACGACGTGGAGAAGAGAAAATTTTTGTCCCTACCGGGTCTCGATTCCCGAACCTCGGTCGTTCAGCCCGAAGCCAGTCGCCATACCGACTGCCCGACTCATAGTAATAGCGTTGGTACCAAATTTAATCAAAATGCGTCAGATTCATTAAATATTTTTCACACAACAAATTGGCTCAGTCGGTTAAGAATTATCTTTCATATTCAGGAGGTATGGCCGCCTCTGTAGTCTAGTGGTCAGAGTTCCTGCCTACAGACCCAGAGGTCCCGGGTTCGGGTCCCGGAGCTACCAGATTTTCTGAGAAGTAGTGGGTCTGGAACGGGGTCCACTCAGCCTCGTGAGGATAATCGAGGAGTTATTTCTAGGAAACAGCGGCTCCGGTCTAGAAAACCGAGATTAACGGCCGTGGGGATCCGTTGCGCTGACCACGCGACACCCTCTATTAGCTAAAGTTGGCATTAACTTCTCCGACAAGAGGCGGTCGCTCGGTCGGTATAATTCGCTGACCGACTAAAACCACTGCTTTTTTATTCAGGAGGTATTCGGTTTGAATACCGGTCAGGACACCATGTGTACTAATTTACTTCAAGGTTTTCCTCAGGGTCTCCAGGAAAATTACTTCGATTAGGTGAAACCGCTTCTTTCCCCATAATCGCCCTTCCATTCAGTGCTGTGTATTTCGAGAGGTCGAACGTGTCTTCAGATACGAGAATCGTAAGTAAATAAATAAATATTAGTTGACTGGTACACAGATGTACCATGTTCCTCTATGTTCTTAGAATAAAAGTGGGAGATATGTACGAATCACACAAACAGGTTTGAAAGTTAGGAAAGGCAGTCTTGCTAACGTTTTCCATACGCGAAGTTTGTTTCTCAGTTGTCTCTCTCCAGAACATGCAAACAAGTCGCTCGTGCAATGCACACAGATTACATCTCCCGAGTTGAGGACCAAACAAATTAGCATCTGGGTGCCAACACAGACAAACTGCAGCAAGGTTTATAAACTCAAACACCGGAACTCTGGAAAAGAAAAATTGGGAAGCCGGAGTACGCTGACTCAGGCCTGCGCATTCAACTGAGGAAATTAGTTAAAAAGAGATTTTCTGATTTCTCTTTGCAGGATTTCAGGTTATGAGTCGTGTCTTCTCACACATAAAGATGTGTAGTACGTTGAAAGACAACAGACGTATCGGAGGAAATTTTGGGTTTTATTGTCAGGGTAAAAAAATCGTTGGTATTTTTCTTGGCGTATTATTCGTCTGTGAACGTGTAGATGACATATCCTTGATTTATGCTAACCGTCTTACAGTGCATACACTTTTTCACCTTACTCCTCTCTTTTGCACAACATGTTTCAGCACTAATGTGCCATCTTCAGGTGCGTTTTCTCTATGAACGTCTAACTGCTGCATTGCATACCCTGATGTCTTCATATTAAAATGGCTAAATTACATATTCGTCATATATAATAATAGATTTTAAATACTAAAACTTTTCAGAATTCGTCATCCTTACGTCGTATCTCAACACGCAAATCACGCCAATCCTCCTCCGTCGGAGCACTCTTCCTACATGCATGTGTGTATTGTGTTCTTTGTTGTGTCTTGCAGATGACATGTTCGTCCAAAACGTCCAATAAATTTTAACAGATTACAATGCGTTATATCTCAGAAGATGAACTCTTCAACAGCAAAATTATTTTGAATTAAGTCACTTTTAATTGAAATTAAATTTCCCTTCTTTAACGTTGAATTTGAGGTTCTAAGAACAGTCAGTATGAAAAGTGATATTTTATTGAATATGAGGCAATGTAGTTCAGCACACATTCGCCGGGGTTTCGGAGGAACCCATTGCATCCTTCTTTAGAGTCGAAGCAGCCAGCCTGAAGAAAGTAGCCAATGAGTCCCTATGCTTCCTGCTTGCTTGGTTTACTTTTCAACCATGATGAATGAGGCAGTATTTTCCCCTCGAAACATCGATTCACTTCTACCAGACTAAACGGCGTTACATTCCAGTAGATAGTACTCTCCGTTCATTTAGTTAAGTTTACATCCGTTAATACTCTAAGAATATATGAAATACTTTCTCGGGATTAAGGATAGCTGGACTCCGGACCGAGATCTGAACCTGCGGTCTCCTAATTCCGAAACAGAGTTCTACCGAATCAAAAACGAGTTGTAATAAAATATGTGGGCTCAGAAGTTGTGACGGCGGTGGTTTCACAGAATTCTACCTCCTCGCATGTAATCATTTAATAATCGATCGACCAGAGCCCCCTTGCTACTTGCTTCATTATGATTTCTTGTTCTGCTTATTTTTCTACCCTGAAGATGGAGGTGACATATTCCTCTGAAACGTTGGTTGACATTCAACGGACTACAGAGCCTTATATTCCAGAAGGAAGAAGTTTTCAGTAAAATACTGTAGCGTGTAGAGCCGTTGCTATGCAACGATAGCAATACGGGTGGATATACCAAATCCGTTTCTGGGAAACAGATGGGTAAAAACATTCACGTTGCTAGGCAGAAGATTCTTAATAATACAACAGCTGGTCTGCAACAATGGGAGAGCTTTGTTTTGTACGTCGTCTTTGTCAAGAGGTTTAAACGCCTACAACACAAGGTTCTCCGCAATCCCGTGTGGAGGTGTGGTCGAATACCTCCACCGTTACCCTGAGATTCGTAGGAGACGACGAAAAAGGAAATCTCAAATCTGAGACAGTAAAATATGGTCACAAGTCCCACGTGACTCGGATCCGAGAAAGACTGCGCTGACGATGGCCAGCAGTAATTGTAAACGACAGATTCGTCCTCTCGTTAGAGAGAGCGCGCCACATCAAGAGACCCACAACTGTCTGACAGTAATAAAATTCTGGTCGTAAGCCCTAGATGGGTGCTTGACACCAAGACAGACTGGTCGACTGACCGTCGGTCGTAACATTATTATTATTATTATTGTTATTATTATTGGAGGGGGTGGGTTTCCCCATGCACCGCGACCAGTTTGATCTATTGTACGTCCCCCTGTGGTATTGTACCAGTCTCTATACCCTACCGGTACTGGTTCGTGCCATCAGTCCCGACTCAGCCAGCGAGTTCGGCCTCTACTGGCTCAGCGGNCGGAGGACTTGTTCCCTGAATTTTTTCGCCCTTAAAAATTCCACGACCTCCGCCGGGTTTGAACCCGCGTACCTGGAGTCGTGATGTGGGAACGTTACCCCTAGACTACGGAGGTCGCTTCGTAACATGATACTCAGACTCAAGTTTTCCGAACATTGAGAATTTTGAAGGTGAACACCGGTCCGCAAATTTGTGTTTGCGGTACTGTGCGGTATTCCGTCGCAGAAGCTTTAAGATTTAATATTGTTTCCGAAATTATATTTTGTTTCTTTGGCATTACAGCCCCAATTTGGACCTTGGCCTACCTCCATGAAACTCTCCGTTTCACTTCGGTTTACTAGATCTTAGACATTTGGTAGTACTCCTTGGACAGGTGATCAGCTCATCGCAAGGCCTCTACCTGTACACAAACATAGATAAACGTACGCACATCACAGACACACAAACACCGAATATCCATGCCTTAAGTGAGATTCGACCCCACGATCCCGGCTTCCGAGCGAGCGGAGACAGTTCATGCTTAGATTGCTCGGCTACCGTGACCGGCCGGAAATTATATTATGAGCGTTAATTTAGACAGATGTGGCGAATGACACTTGTAAGTCATTGTGTTTTGTTAAAAGAAATTTCCCCTGCAAAGAACCGTGTCTCGCTTATGACGTACTAATAAAGCAGACTTCTCCAGCAGCTAAGTGGAATGTGCTTTGGAATTTATATTAAAGTCATGTTATGGGTTGGATGGGTAGTCAGACAGCTTGCTCGGTTTGCTCCCGTGATTAACTACAAATGAAGCTTATCTGTATTCTGTTAACCTCTCATTTTAACTGTCTCCTCTATGTTCTCAATTACTATTATCACGTGATTGAGTGACTATAGACGGGGTTTGGATCGGTAATCTGATTTATTGGGATCTTACAACAATTCAAGAGAAAGTTTGAAACACATTCGTGCTTCCTATGATTTTCTTTTCGGGTTCTCATTATTTCAAACTATAGGCATAAATCGATACACGAATTAATATTTTTTTTTTATATCGCGTCATTTCAAATTTACGCAAAATACTACCTCACTTTATAACCGAAATAATTAAGTTTATGATGAATTCTTCACTTATCATAAACAAACACTGAGATGAATACAGTCACGTGGGCTGTAACGCCGTGTGTTTCGGAGATGCATATCCCTTCCATCTTCAAAATTGAAAAGGTAGCCAAGCTTTAGAATAGAAAGAAGCAGGTGGTCATAGCTTAATAGAGACAGTATCCAGTAGTTTGCTTAGAGGGACTGAGCAAAACCACGGGAAATTCAGTCTGCTGTTGTCCCGGCCAATAAGAAGAAGCACATCCGGAGTACGTGTATAGAGCGTTACCCCTCCGCTAACCTGCTTGGAGCGGTATATTCAATAGGAGAGAAGGAAAGCCTGCAGATATCCATGCAAAGCGTCTGTCTTTGTTGCCCGATTTTGAAGAAAAGTGGAATTTGTGGATGAATTTTATGTGTCGTTACCAAAGTGCAGGACAAAATTATTATAGCTGACAGATCCTTTGAAAGTGCTGGAGAGTTCAGATATTTGGGAACGACTATAAGAAATCAAAACCTGATTCAGAAGGAAATTAAGAGGCGATTGAACTCGGGTAATGCTTGCTACCATTCAGTCCAGAACCTTTTGTCTTCTCGTCTGCTGTCTAAAACATAAAAATTAGAGTATACAAAACTATAATTTTGCCTATGGTTCTGTTTGGGTGTGAAAATTGGTATTTGACATTAAGTGAGGAGCATAGACTGAGGGTGTTTGAGAACAGGGTGTTGAGGAGAATATTTTTACCAAAGAGAGATGAAGTGACGGGAGGTTGGAGAAAACTGCATAATGAGGAGCTTCATAACTTACACTCTTCTCCGAGTATTATTAATTTAATGATCAAGTCAAGAAGGATGAGATGGGCAGGTCATGTAGCACGAATAGGGGCGAAAAGGAATACATATAGGATTTCGGTGGGGAAGCCAGAAGGAAAGAGACCACTGGGAAGACCTCTACATAGTTGTGTGAATAATGTTAAACTGGATCTTAGATGTGATGGTGTGGTATGGGGATGGATTGAGTCGCTCCAGAAAGGGATCAGTGGAGGGCTCTTGTGAACACGGCATTGAAAATTTGGATTCTATAAAATGTTTGGGAAGTTCTTGGGTAACTGAGTGACTGGCAGCTTCCCAAAGGCTCAACTCCGTGGAGTTATTTTCTGAATTTTAATTATGGTTAAGTATCAAATTTCGTGAAAATTCATTCAGTAGTTCTTGAATTGTTCCACGGTGACGTACGGACGGAAAGACATGGAGATTTTGTAGTCTATTTAGACTGGAAAGGAAGATAGTTCGTGTAAAGGAAGGCGCTTTGATTTATTTGCTTTAACTTGCGTTTATTGTCTTGTTCTCTATTTCTTTCTGTCCCCCTAATTTTACAATTTGTCGATGCTAACGCTGAAAGTACACTGGGTGGGGTGGGGGTGGCTGAACCTCACTAAGAACTTGACGTCACATTACATGAGATTTAATTTATATATATACAAAGAGAAAAAGGAAATAAGGGGAAATAGAAAGGAAGTTAAAAGAGAATGCCAGACCAACGACAAGGCCGAGCAAGGTACAGCAATAAAGAGGCATGTGTAACTTGTTATTTTATAAGCAGAGAAACTCACTCGAATGCAAATAATTACAATGCTGTAAAATTTGATTTGAGCTAGTTCCCTTGTGATATAAAAATAAAATAATTAGTTACTATAGGATTCTGACGATGGTGTATAACACACTGATATATTGGGTTTTTGGACTTTATCCATCGTCCTGGTTTTTAAGATAACTAATAAAAACACGACGCTTCGGAAACTGGATCTGTTTCCGTTCTCAGGTGAAGGAAAACAATTAGGTCCAGTGTTTGAGGCTAGCTCTTTCTAACGGACCCAACAGAATAGGTGTTTTCCTTCACCTGAGGACTGAAACAGATCCAGTTTCCGAAACGTCGTGTTTTTATTAGTTATCTTAAAAACCAGGACGATGGATAAAGTCCAAAAACCCAATATATCAGATAAAATAATGTAACATGTAGACCCATTGTAAAGTAACAGCTGTGTAAACAGACGACAGGAAAAGAGCCATTGCTAGGGAACAGCTCTGTGGGTATGTTGATTTCCTGGAAACTTGCAGTGATGAAAGAGACGTTTATATACAACGAAATTGCTTAGACAAGAAGTAGAAATCATACAAAATCATGAGAATGAACATGTTCGCGGTATAGGACAAGGTGAAGTCAGACATAGAAAATATAAGAGGCTTAAACTTGGTATCGGTCAAGCATATGACCCTTTCAAGTGACTAAGCTGCCGTTGTAGCATAAGATACGTAAGATAGGCAATATATGCACTTGTCAAAGGCCAATCTTATGAATGAGACAAAATCATCCACTCCTCAGAGGGGACTACGACCGCAAGGTTCGGTTGGAAAAATAAATCTTTGGTCGTGAACCTCAAGGGGATTGAAGCCAATACGAAGTGTTTGGTGGTAAACCGCCAGTCGTAACGTAACTTTGTGTATGTGGTTGAGTCAATTGAGAGTCGTAACAGCTGAGGCTGGAGCGCGTAAATCTGACAACCTCACCACCATCTGTGAGCCGATTTTCTGGGAAATATTGGAGCCTCGACGTCTCACAACCCTATGGGCCTCCACGGCCTGTTACAGGGATAGCTTTACTTAACCTCACCACCATCTGTGAGCCGATTGTCTAGAAAATATTGGGGCCTCGACGTCTCAAAATCCTATGGGCCTCCACGGCCTGTTACAAGGATAGATTTACTTAACCTCACCACCATCTGTGAGCCGATTTTCTGGGAAATATTGGAGCCTCGACGTCTCACAACCCTATGGGCCTCCACGGCCTGTTACAGGGATAGCTTTACTTAACCTCACCACCATCTGTGAGCCGATTTTCTGGGAAATATTGGAGCCTCGACGTCTCACAACCCTATGAGCCTCCACGGCCTGTTACAGGGACAGCTTTACTTAACCTCACCGCCATTTGTAAGCCGATTTTCTAGGAAATGTGGGATCCTCGACGTCTCACAACCCAATGGGCCTCTACGGCTCGTTACAGGGATGGCTTTACTTATCCTCACCATCAGCTGTGAGCCGAATATCTAGAAAATGTGGGAGCCTCGACGTCTCACAACCCTATGGGCCTCCGCGGCCTGTTACATAGGTAGCTTTACACTTTACCGCGACATGTTAGTAGGAGTATTATACTGATTATGAACGTAAACCCTAATTCCCGCGGCCTGCCGTGACCCCTTGGAATGTCCCATTTGATGGGAATCATTCCTGCACTCAATCCCCTGTCAGGACACGAGCCTGAATAGATCTGACCGGTTCTAACCTCTCGCTAATTCCACCTACGCCGGTAATTACTTCATGATTGACCCAGGTGCAATGCCTGTTGGGCACGAAACCGCTGGACCACAATATGGCCTCATTGATGGTTGAAATTCCTCTGCGTTGGTTGTGACGTCACTGTGGTACATACCGAATTAAGGGTGACTTGCTTACCCACTCCAAGGGACTTGCCACTCTACGCCCTCTATGCAGACATGACACGCATATAGTAAGAGGGGAAATATTTAGAGAGGATGAAACCCCCTTTAAATAAGCCACGAGCGATTTGCCATAGCGATAACACTGTAGATTTTTGCTAGAGACTGACCGAGTCGTGTAATAGGGCTAAAACCAGAATAGTGGAGAGAAAATAGACGGATGTTCATAGGCAACACCTAGATAAACAAGTCTATGAGACAATGAATGCACACGCAAAAATATAGGAAGTTTTGGGTCATTGCTAGGCAACACGGTGTTTACAATGCAGTACGTGTCGAAAAGAATTAATGTGTTCTGTAGTGAATTGAATTATGAATTGTAACATACAATCCTGTAACTGGACGAGCAACTGTCACCATGTATCATCCGATAACCAATCACCACAGCAGATATTCAAATTTATCGAGACTCAAATATTCACAAATATAAATATATGTATATCCGTATAGGCAGATGATATATACAACTCTTTGATGCTTATCCGAAGTATGCACATAAAGCAAAATACGTATTCTTTCCCAAATAAAGCAGTATTGGGGACTCTTTTAGTGGTGGAAAAGCAGACAAAAATTATGGAGCTATACTTCCACTTCCTCATACATAATCATGGCGAGGTGCCAATTAATGAAGCGCAGGAAGAACTTCACTTTTCTAATTTTTTCAAAAATTGGATTGGTCTTGTCTTAGTGTAGGTTATTAACTCACAATTGAATATTTGTATTGTCACGTAGTATGTGTGTGGCTGTAGACGGGGTTTGGATTGGTGAATAGATTCATTGACCACTTACAGGTCGTAAATGCAAATAATTATAACACTACATATGATTTCCATAATTCACACTCTAAGTATTCTCCAGCCTGAAATGTATTCTCTAGACGTTTCCTGGTAGCGGCTTCTAACAGTGGAGATTCTTCAGCTTCACGCGCTCTTAACAGACTTCCGTACAGAACTAGAAAGTTCTAAACCTCCGAACACAAATCCTAACCTGAGAAAGTTTTTGATATTTACTTTTTAAAATAAAATAAAACCCCTAACCTTAGAAGAGTCTTAGATTTTATTTTTGAAGAAAACCACCGAAGTTTAGCCTAAGATGTGTTTAATAATTAATTTTTAAAAACAAAATTGATATATTAAGATGGCGGAATTCTTGCTGCGAACAAATTATGAGATTATTCTTTGGATTGCATTTCTTTCTAAGGTTGGCAATGCTGGCATGGCAGACAGACTGGCAGAATCGCTGGCGTCACCTGCAAATACAAGCGCCCTCTCTTGAAGTGAGCTACTCAATATTATCCTGAGTTGCATGCAGAACTAAATTTGAAACATAGCAAAAGTGTCATGTGCTTGAATATCATATTTAAACTGAGATATATATTTACAACTGCTTTGTTACGCTGCGCAGTTTGGAGGCACCCCGACGATTCGGAGATACCGCCTCGACCTTCAGTTTCGGAAAGCAAAGCAAGCAGAAACAGGCTAAAATGTGAGTCAAATTACCGCTTGCTTCTCTTAGTTTCTAGTTTGACCTACACTTCTACCATGATGATGGAGGCGATTTGTTTCCCCGAAACGTCGAAATATTTCTGAAATTTCTGGCATCACAACCCACTCAAGACCGTATTATTCATTGGCGCTGTTGTAAGAATATCAAATCCTACTTAGTCGTGCATTGATTTGCATTTCTGGTTTCTCATATGACGTCACATATTTGTGCAACAGTTTTGCATTTCCAACTAATTTCTCATATGACGTCACATATTTGTGCAACAGTTTTGCATTTCCAACTAATTTCTCATATGACGTCACATATTTGTGCAACAGTTTTGCATTTCCAACTAATTTCTCATATGACGTCACATATTTGTGCAACAGTTTTGCATTTCCAACTAATTTCTCATATGACGTCACATATTTGTGCAACAGTTTTGCATTTCCAACTAATTTCTCATATGACGTCACATATTTGTGCAACAGTTTTGCATTTCCAACTAATTTCTCATATGACGTCACATATTTGTGCAACAGTTTTGCATTTCCAACTAATTTCTCATATGACGTCACATATTTGTGCAACAGTTTTGCATTTCCAACTAATTTCTCATATGACGTCACATATTTGTGCAACAGTTTTGCATTTCCAACTAATTTCTCATATGACGTCACATATTTGTGCAACAGTTTTGCATTTCCAACTAATTTCTCATATGACGTCACATATTTGTGCAACAGTTTTGCATTTCCAACTAATTTCTCATATGACGTCACATATTTGTGCAACAGTTTTGCATTTCCAACTTATTTCACATATGACGTCACATACTGTGCATCTGTTTTACATTTCCAACTGATTTCACATATGAGGTCACGTATTTGTGCAACTGTTTTACGTTTCTAACTGATTTCACATATGACGTCACATATTGTGCATCTGTTTTACATTTCCAACTGATTTCACATATGACGTCACATACTGTGCATCTGTTTTACATTTCCAACTGATTTCACATACGACGTCACATATTGTGCAACTGTTCTACATTTCCAACTTATTTCTCATATGACGTCACATATTTGTGCAACTGTTTTGCATTTACAACTTATTTCTCATATGACGTCACATATTTGTGCAACAATTTCACATTTACAACTGGTTTCTCATATGACGTCACATATTTGTGCAACTGTTTTGCATTTACAACTTATTTCTCATATGACGTCACATATTTGTGCAACAATTTCACATTTACAACTGGTTTCTCATATGACGTCACATATTTGTGCAACTGTTTTACATTTACAGCTGATTTCACATATGACGTCACATATTTGTGCAACAGTTTTGAATTTCCAACTGAGTTCACATATGACGTCACATATTTGTGCAACAATTTCACATTTACAACTGAGTTCTCATATGACGTCACATATTTGTGCAACTGTTTTACAATTACAGCTGACTTCACATATGACGTCACATATTTGTGCAACTGTTCTACATTTCCAACTGATTTCACATATGACGTCACATATTTGTGCATCTGTTTTACATTTCCACCTGATTTCATATATGACATCACATATTTGTGCAACTGTTTTACATTTCCAACTGATTTAATTTATGACGTCACATATTCATCAGCCACAATCAGCGTTTCATTGCTGTTCTTTATCTACTGAAGCCTATAGTTTGATTTCTTTTGCCCTCTTTAGTTAAGAGAAATGTAAATGTTCGTACACACATCACCTCTTTGCTTGAACGTAATCTCTTCACAAAATCAGCACCGAATTACCTTTCACTTTTTTCATGTAGAATCCAAAATCCAGATGCCCGTGGTTGTATTTCATAATCCTTGTTATGCACACATGGCTGTTCCTCAAAGGGCTCACAGCGATATGAAAGGGACTGCGGTATAAGTGAACGGACGAACCGTCCGTGTGGTTCGGTTCAGTCGTGTTGAAACAACTTCTCTGCTTTCACTTCGGTATAAACAGCGTCTGTGAAACCGATTCCGTTGGTCAGAAGTCTATATTTCGTTCGGAATGTGTATGGATTGCATGTAAACAAACGAGAGACAGGTAGATCTCGATTGGAGTGTGATGTGACAAGAGCAGAAGACAGTTCTTGCATATAGGAGAAATGGACGAGTCCATATTCTCTTAACAGTATATACGTCCGGTAGACCATCCGATGTTGGTAGCTGGTTTCGGCGTTGGAATGGCTCGTAACGGCATCACTCACTCTGCCGGTCTGTTTTCTTTTAGCTTCTTCTCCTTCGCACGAGGTTGTGCCATCACATAGTAATCGAACTACAGCAGGACGAGTTGAAGGCTTACGGGTCGTGATTTAGGTTTGGCCTCTGGGTTGCGAACTATGGAGAGAATTTGTACCAGAATTGTGGGAGGGAAGATGACGCGCTGTAATTAAGGTTATTTTGTAAATTTTAAGGTTTTCACGATTGTGTTCTTCTGGGATGTGACACCATGTAGATTTTGTGCAAATACTGATAATTCGGAACAACATGTTGCCTCCATCTTCAGAGTTGAAATGTTTAGGTTCAGGGATAGTTCTGGTTCCGTAGGAAAGAAAAAAGTAGGAAAAATTAAAGAAGGAACCTTGGTCTGAGGTCACGAAAAGGAATGGGTGAAAAGTGACCAGTATAAGGAACATATTTGTTTATCGCCGCATGCGAAAAAAAATAATATTTATCAAGAATCAATCTTTTCCAAAGAAATAATATTTTTTTTTTTTTGAGAAGGAAATGGAATCGCGTAAAATGTACCTACTTCCCTTAGTTCCATGACAGCCATCCTTATAGTCTGCCTGTACAAATAAGCCTATTGATACAACTATTGTGTTTCTGGATATTATCAATTGTCCTGTTTATAATTTTAAACACAACGTTTCTGAGACTGGATTGTCTCTGTCTTCAGGTAAAACCTACTCAGGTGGGCCCAAACGATAGAGCTAGTCCCTATCTCCGGACACCTGTACTAACCCAAGATAGGGTATATAAGCCAAGCACAGCACAAATCATGTGCGAAAGCTAAGAAAACATTAAAAACATGAAAAACTCCACATATATGAGGCCTAGCACCACAGAATTATTAGAATAGATGTCATTACTAGAGAGACAACTTGTCTGTATGGTACCAACATAAAAAGCACAATTTTCTCACTTAATCTACAATGGACGGAGTTGTAGTTTTTTACTTCTGCTGCGATACTGGAGTCCAAATGGGAGAGATTCTCATGTTCAGAGGATGGTTTTAGTAGTCAAAATGTCGGCCGTGCTTGAGGTATGTACTACCGAAGAGCAGCGTTCTGTTGTGCGCTTTTTATGTGCAAAAGGGCTCAATGCAAAGGATATTCGTAAAGAAATATTTTCTGTTTACAGCAGGAAGTGCTTTTGTTTAAATTGGTTAACCTTTGGATGGAACAGGTTTTGCAGATGAAGAAGGTACGGAAATGGCTGAGACAACGGTCAAAAGACTTTTATGCTGTGGGTTTCGACGCACTGGTAAACGGATGGGACAAATGTATCAATGTTGGGGGAGGATATGTCGAGAAATATTTTTTCCCCAGGTTCGAATATCTTATGTTTTATGCACTATATTAATTTGTGGTTTAAATACCGACATTCATTCTTATCTACGGGTTCCGTATTCAGTATAAAGAGTGAATATTTCTCTGAACAGCTTTGACAAATTGGTGTTCGTAGCGAAGATGGAGTGTGTTTCCTGTGAGGTACGAACTTGACGTTTAACTTAGGTGCTGTGACTTTCCAAACCGCTCAAGGCTACACGTTGGTTTACTAAGTCCAAGAGCGAAGTGTGAGTTGGTACTCAAATTCAACTTGCGCTGGAAGTTACTCATGCAGCCCTCCCAGTTCTGACGTCAAGATTCCTCCCTAAGGCACTAAAGTCTTTCCCGACATTCTTCCGCTGTGCTGCATAACGACGGAAAGTCTTATTCCCATCAGTTCACCTTCTTCGTTCTCCAAAGTTTACGTTTTCTCCAGCCTAACCTTACCATAAGAAAGAACGAGCACTGCCTAGGAACCTTCGAAGCCGAATTTTTTTCTGCTGTCACCCCGTCATACCAAGTATAATGAAACGTGAATAGATGAAATAGAAGACAAGAGAAAGGATGAGAGAGGGGAAGAAAATAGAAGGAAAGATCAGATGAAAAATAAGTAAAAGTTAAAAAAATATGGCCGGTCACAGTGACCGCGCGGTCTAAGGCATGAATTGTCTTCTCTAGCTCGGAAGCCGGAATCGCGTGTTCGAATCTCACGCAAGGCATGGATGTTTGGTATGTGTATGTGTTTATTCTGTGTGTTGTGTTGTCCTGAGTTTAGGTAGAGGCCGTGCGACGAGCTAATCACTCGTCCAAGGAGTCCTGCCGACTGTAAAATGGTCCTGAAACTGAAAATCAGAGAACAGGACTAGAGGGGGCTGTAGAGCCAGTGACAGAAGGTGAATATGTCCCTGTGCTTCATTAATTAAGAACCACATTATGAAGACCTATAGGAGAATGGAGATATAGCTCCATCATTCTTGACCTCTGCACTAAATTGAGTGGTCAGCTTCACGCCCCGGCCACTTTAATCCGGAATAGAGCTGCCAGTACCCGTTGAATAAGAGGCTGGAAGGGCCCCAAAGCCGGCCTATTTTTTTTTTTTTACTTTCGTCCTCCGTATTCTGTTCCATTTTGTCCAATTTTCTTTCCTCCTCTCATTTTCTTTTCTCTTGTTTCCTCTTTTAACTCTCCGTGTTTCAGTGGGACGATGCGTCATAGAGCGGATATTAAAAAAAAATTAATTCGCTTAGTGGGGGGTGGAGTTCAACTGGGTCCACTTGACACGGCTGCCACTAATTGGCCTATTGTAGCCTGCCCCGGGTGATTATGAAGATGGAGAATTTGGTTGAAATGAAGATTGGCAGGGCAAACCGAAGTACTCGTAGAAAACCTGCCCCAGCGCCACTTTGTCCACCACAAATCCCACTCGACCAGACCCGGGATCGAACCCGGGCCGCCGGGGTTGGAAGCCAACGACTAACCGCTTGAGCTATGGCGTGGCCATATCGTAGCTATTCCCGTTACAGTTAATAAGAATCCAAGAGAATATTTAGATGAAGCTAAATCTCTGTTAGCCACTAGCTCTAAGAATAAAGCTAATTAAATGACGTTCTTCCAATTCCAGGAGTAATATATTGTCACGTGATAAGTGATGATAGAGGGGGTTTCGGTTGGACTTGTTGAAAACCTACGACTCCTAACTACTCGTTCGAGTAAGGATTATAGCTGACTGTCTTACACATTTCATAAACCGCTATAAGACACACCAGGACTTCTCAGTCTCTTACAATCTTCACTAACCGTTGCTTGGTGGCGGCTTTCAACTGTGGAGGTTCCACTTTCCCTGGGTTCCGGAACTGTCGCCGGCCTTAGCTACCAGTTTCTCGCAGCAACAGATCACAACTGAACCCCAGTAGTTATCTAACTACAACTCCTAAACTGTCTTGTTTATAACATCTCGGCACGGACCGCACAGTAAACACCGTTCCTCTGCTGTGTGTTTACAGGCCGCTGCTTAGTAACGGCCTTTGTATAGTTACATATTTCGCGGTCATTACCTAGCAACGGGTCTACATGCCACAATATTATGGGTGGGAACTACACTACTTTCCGTGAATATTCGAATTTCGATATGCGAGAGGTCTTACAGAAATGGCCGGAACAACTGAAGAATATGGAGAGTAAGAAGGTGTGTAATTTGTGCTCGTCACCAGATGATAGACATACAAAAAAAAATCATAAAGTGATGGGCGGAACATGTAGGACGCGTGGGAGAGAAGTGAACGCGAAGTCCTGTTAAGAAATCGTTACGGATAGAGGCCACTAGGAAGACCTTGGAGTAAATAGAGGATAATATTAAAATAATTTTTTAAGAAATAAGATAGGAATGTTCGGAGTCGATTTTCCTTGGTATTTTACTGCGCAATAAAGCAAGAGTGAGAGAAAGAGAGCTACAGTGATGAATGCACAAGAAGAAGCGAGTGGGGGAAGAGAGAAGGGGGTTGGAGGGGGAAAAGTTGCCTCCTATGTTTGGGGTATGGTTGGGTTAGGCACATACAGTCAAAAATGTCCTGAAACAAGAAAAGTGGAGAGAAGTCGAAGCACTAATGAACATAAATGGGAACATAGCGTACAGGAAAATAATTTGCTTCACAAAAGTAACTAAGATAGAAACCAGAGGAAAATACTTGCTGAAAACTAAATGTAAATGGGAGACTATATTTGGGGGGGGGGGACACAGCCCCCTTTGAGCTGAAAACTAGAATATAACTTCAGGAAGCTAAGTCCTTCCTGAGAAACTGCTAGTTGTGAAGCTACTCAAGAATTCTCGAACATTTTATGGAACCCGGAAATTCATTACCGTGTTCACAAGAGCCCTCCACTGGTCTCTATCCTTATCAAGATTGATCAGTTCCATACCATCGCATCCTATCTCTCTAAGATCTATTTTAATATTATTCACCCACTTACTTTTTGGTCTTCCTAGTTGTCTCTTTCCTTTTGGCTTTCTCATCAAAATATCCTATATGCATTCTTCTTCGCCCTCATTTTGCTACATGTCCTACCCATCTCATCCTCCTTGACATGATCAATTTAATTATACTTGTCGAAGGGTACAAGTTATGAAGCTCCTCATTATGCAGTTTTCTCAAGGAATATAAAAAGGGAAATGGATTGAGAGCAAAACTAGAAATGGCGCTGTACTACTAACAGGACTGACTTAAACAATGTAAGTATTTGTTAAATGTTGTTTGTTGTTATATATTGCAGTCTGGATGTTGTTTACATGTGCACTACAGAAACCTGCTGTCATGTGGACGCTCTCAAATGTCAAATGAGTCAGCCTAGAGCAGTGACGCAATACAATTCAAGGGCATTTCCAAGTGATTTATTATATATTGTTATATTATGTATTTGTGTCGCACGTATGGTAAATAAGGTGAAAAGCAATTAATATCCTCAGCGTAATGTATCCTGTAAATCATCGGTTTTATCTCCAAGGTCACTTATTCAAAACTTCTGTTTACTGTCTCGAAGTCTCCCTTTGGGCGCCGTTTATCGAGTTCATTCTTGTTTAATTTATAGAGTCTATATGGTTGATGAACTGGGGAGGATTGGAAAAGAAGCAGTCTGGGACTAATGGAGGTACAGTTCCCTTATTTGTTCGGAGGGACTGAGTAAAATCCACTGCAAACTTCAGTCAGGAGGGTCAGGAGAGCCAATGTCTCGGACTAGATTCAAACTGAACACTTCTTGAACAGGAGTCTATGCTGCTACCGTTATGTACACTTGCCTGTGTTATGTGCACTATGCGTGCAGGGAATTACACTTCTGCCCTGTGTTACGTGCAGTATGCGTGCAGGGAAATACACTTCTGCCCTGTGTTATGTGCAGTATGCGTGCAGGGAACTACACTTCTGCCCTGTGTTATGTGCAGTATGCGTGCAGGGAAATACACTTCTGCCCTGTGTTATGTGCAGTATGCGTGCAGGGAAATACACTTCTGCCCTGTGTTATGTGCAGTATGCATGCAGGGAACTACATTTCTGCCCTGTGTTATGTGCAGTATGCGTGCAGGGAAATACACTTCTGCCCTGTGTTATGTACACTATGCGTGCAGGGAATGACACTTCTGCCCTGTGTTATGTGCACTATGCGTGCAGGGAATGACACTTCTGCCCTGTGTTATGTACACTATGCGTGCAGGGAATGACACTTCTGCCCTGTGTTATGTGCACTATGCGTGCAGGGAATGACACTTCTGCCCTGTGTTATGTACACTATGCGTGCAGGGAATGACACTTCTGCCCTGTGTTATGTGCACTATGCGTGCAGGGAATGACACTTCTGCCCTGTGTTATGTACACTATGCGTGCAGGGAATGACACTTCTGCCCTGTGTTATGTGCACTATGCGTGCAGGGAATGACACTTCTGCCCTGTGTTATGTACACTATGCGTGCAGGGAATGACACTTCTGCCCTGTGTTATGTGCACTATGCGTGCAGGGAATGACACTTCTGCCCTGTGTTATGTACACTATGCGTGCAGGGAATGACACTTCTGCCCTGTGTTATGTGCACTATGCGTGCAGGGAATGACACTTCTGCCCTGTGTTATGTACACTATGCGTGCAGGGAATGACACTTCTGCCCTGTGTTATGTGCACTATGCGTGCAGGGAATGACACTTCTGCCCTGTGTTATGTACACTATGCGTGCAGGGAATGACACTTCTGCCCTGTGTTATGTGCACTATGCGTGCAGGGAACTACACTTAACACTGGATGCCAACTCTGTATATGCTTTTCTTGACAGCGAATGGGAATCTGCTTTTCATTGTGGACCCTAACGGATTTATTTGGAAGTCATCACATGTTTAAGAACAAAGAGAGAATAAATTCGTAGACACTGAATTCATCGCGATCCCTATAGTAACATAACAATAAAGTAAACTCTGTGACCCGTAGTCCGCAAGCGAACTATACCGACCAAGGGACCGCCGCTTGTCGGGGAAGTTAGTGCCAACTTTTGTGGACAGAGGGTGTCGCGTGGTCAGTGCAACGGTTATCCACGGCCGTTAATCTCGATTTTCTAGACCGGAGCCGCTATTTCCTTGAAATAGCTCCTCAATTATCATCACGAAGCTGAGTGGACCCTGCTTCAGACCCATTACTTCAAAAAAATCTGTTAGCGCCGGGAATCGAACCCGGGACCAGTTGGTTTAGGCACTGTGCTACAAGCTGGAAGTTCGCGGGTTCCGATGAGTTTATTGGATTCTTAAATTGACATAATCCTTCTAGCCGTACTATGGACCTGTGGGTCGACTCATCCTGTAACAAGAATGAGTACCAGGAATCTTCCGGTGGGTAAAAGGCAGCCGGCGTATAAGGCTGACAACCTCACCGCCATCTATGAACCGATTATCTAGAAAATGTGGGAGCCTCGACGTCTCACAACCCTATGGGCCTCCACGGTCTGTTACAGGGATAGCTTTACTTAACCTCACCGCCATCTGTGATCCAGTTTTCTTAGAAAATGCGGTAACCTCGACGTCTCACAACCATTATAGATAGCTTTCCTTGTACGAGTATATTCTGAGATATCAAAACATTTTGAAGTGAATCTTAGACAGTATTCATACAAATATTGCTGTTTCCCGACAGGTAACAGGTCCCTGAAATATCTGCCTGTCCGTCCTGGTTGAGCAGTAGCTTCGTAAACACCCAGTGGGAACCTAGCTACTTCATTAACTTGACTAAACCCCCACTTGATTTTGCTTTTGTTTCGATTAAAGTGATTCTCGTTGTCTGCATTCAGTGGAAGTGAAGAAGGAAACACTAAGAAGTAACGCGACAACATGCAGAATAAGTTGAAAATGATGTAGAATTTAAGGCACTGTCACATTTACCTCGAGTGGCTGAAGAGAACCACGAGAAACAATCACAATGATATATGTACTTCTTTTGGCTTATTTTGGACTTCATCCATCGTCTAGTATGTAAAAGACAAAAGACCACGACGTTTCGGAGACAGATCCAGTCTCCGAAACGTCGTGGTCTTTTGTCTTTTACATACTAGGCGATGGATGAAGTCCAAAATAAGCCAAAAGAAGTACAGTATACACCATCGTCAGAATACTTTCAAGTCTACAATGATATATGTGTCGGATGAGGTTCGAACCTGTCACTAACACAAGAGAAATAAATGCCCTTACAGACTAAGCCAAGTTCGTCGGTCATATTTGATTTACTTGTTTCTATGAATTAAGGACGCTTTCAGTTGCCAGACTGGCGTATTTTGAATAATGAATTGGAAAGGCTCCGTGAGGAGTTTGTCTGGTTATGTAGATATTCTCCCTACAGACGCAGAACTTTTGAGAGGTGTCGTGTTATATATTTATACTTCCATCTTGAATTTTATTTATTTTTATTGAATGCTGTGTATATGAAACTTTCGCTTTGCCCTGGATGTTTTTTGTGGATGACTTTCTTCTCACTGCCGTAGCATGCCGAAATAAAACCGCTTAAAACTTTCAAACCCGAAAGCCACCCAAATGAAATCTATACATTCATGTCGTACCACATAGAAAACAAACTGCACGTCAGTTACTAAAGAAACAATCGCTTTGTATTAAGAGAATCAGACAGTAAGAAGCTATATTACACTGGAGAAAACAAGAAGACGTTTCGAGTGAATATATTTCCTCCTTCTTCGAGGTTAAAGAGTAAATCAAATCTTACTTTAATTGTTACCTGATTTGGGTTTGCTTATGTTTGGAATATTTTTCAATCCTGAAAATGGAGGCGAGAGTTTCCTCCAAAAAGTCTGTAGACCTTTTACAGGACTAGACGGCACTATGTCCTAAAAGCTTCATGAACACCGCAGTGAGAAACTGCTTTAATCTGCTTGACAGTTTTTACTTTCATATTGTGGATAGAATGAAGAGACCACTGGGAAGACTAAGACGTAGGTGGAAGGATAATATGAAAATGAACCTTAAATAGAATGGGATGGTGTGGACTGGATTAATCTGGTAAGGTTAGGGAGCAGTGGAGGGCTCTTGTGAAAACGGTAATGTATCTTCGGGTTCCATAGAATATTGTGAATTTCTTGAGTAGCTAAACAACTGGCAGCTTCTCAAGAAGCGCTCAGTTGTGTGAAGTCAGTTATTATGGCATGTCTGCTGAAAGCTAGAAGTCAGTAGAGACAGCCGTTGCTAGGGAACGGCTCTGCAAATACGGTCCGTGCTAGGCTCCGTCGTCATCACGTGATGGCCGCAATAGGCACGCACACAACAGAACTGTTGGAAACTGTTATATTTGGGGTCCGTGCCGAGGCTATATAACGAGGAACAGCAGCCATTACGAGATAGTCTTGATACGGCAGTTAGAAAAGTTGAAGGTTGGTGTCAGATGGACGCCAGTCGCCGAGGACGTGAGCCCGGGAGCAGAGGAAAGTCCTCTGTTGGAAGCCGTTACCAAGCAGCCTGACTAAGAAGACTAGTCTGTGTGTGATAGTGATTTGGAAAATATAGTCACGAGTTGTTTAAGAGTTCAGTAAATCGGATTACTAATCCGAACCCCGTCTGTAGTCACAGTCACGTGACAAATCCGTTCTGGGCTAAGTGAATCAGTGTTATGATCAGGGTGGACCGGACCTACACTGCAAAACCTATAGCCGCGGGGGCTCCCCTTTCCAAAGTGCCCCCAGTTCGATAATATTAAAGCACTTATTGTTATGCTTCTATTTATAGAACTCTTCGTGATTTTAGGGATAGATTCGCCAAGTGTCGTTTTTTACGTTGCATTCGTTTTAACTTGTGTCTAGAGGAGAAGACATTCAAATTTGGAGTAATTTATGAGATATGGGCCCCCAAATTCAATTCTTGCAGGATACCACAAAATTTAAAAGGCTGGCTCTGGTTTTGTCGGATATTATTACGAAATATTTTCCTAAAATTATGATTTTCATAGTTTAAATTGTTAAATTAATTGAAGTTCCATACAAAATTTGTGGTGTGTAAAAATTGGCTTTACGTTCTGGAAGATGGGTCCGGATGTGTCAAATATCCGCAGCAACTATCAGCTTTTTTTTCTCGAAGAAGGCATCAAGATTTGATTGACTTTTTGAAGCTTTTTCTCTCAAAGATTTTCTATGTAGCATAATATCTCTTCTCTTGAACGCTGCTGTGTGAGTTCATTGATTTTGATCGTATAAACGGTCAGTAAACTTGTGATTACATTTCTTTTCACAACATCAACATCATCAGTTATAAAGCCTTCATTATAACAGAGTTTTTTTTTTTATTTTACTTCAGCAATTTTTCATTTCCTTACAAAATTTTCACAGAATAAAAAGCCTTATAACTAATCAGCTTTGTAAGGGGTACCATTAAACAGTGGAATACTTACTCGTTTGCTAATCCAGGTAAGGTTTCAGTTGAGATCGTAAAGAAAATTAGTCATAATTGAAAAATACTTTCGTCTGGCAAATGTCGACATGTAGTCCGGTAGTTCCCCGACGTTTCGGAGGAACGTGCTATCTCGATATTCAAGGTATAAGAGGAAAGCAAGTTCTCTGCTGGCTACATGTTCGGTTTACTCTTCGGTCATGAAGATGGAGGCAGTAATTGGCTCCGAAACTTCTGTAAACTACTAGAATATACGATGTCACATCGTTCATATTAGCCGTTTTGAGGACCTCAAATTCAAACTAGTCATAATAAATCGATATGGAGAATATCGAAATAAATAAAATATCAGGAATTATGTGTCACTGTAGACGGGGTATGGATAGGTGAATTGATTTATTGACCACTTATACTCACCATTCGGAACCACAAGTAATTACAGCGCTACTGCTAATCTATACGCTTTACAACTCACTGCTACAAATACTAAGTTTTCAACAGCCGTTTCCAAGCAACGGCTTCTAACAGTGGAGATTCCTCAGGTTCCCCCGCTCAGGTCCTTCCTGTCCAGCGAATATCCCGTAACTGAACTCTCTGAATTACTAACTGAACTAGAGAGCCATTTCTTCTTGGCGAACCTTGCAGAGTTGAATTAAACTCGTTGCTCCAAACTGTCCTGCTCATAACATGTCGGCACGGACCACATTGAAAACATCCCGTTTTCACTGTAAGTTTATTACGTGCGTATTCCTTTCCGTGGGAAATTGTTTACCGAACCGTTGCTCAGAAACGGCCGTGTTTAATCGCCAATTGCATATAAATGGCTGTTATTACGTTGTATGTTTCGAGGTCTTTACCTGGCAACGGGTCTATACGCCGCAATATTTAATACTCCCCTTCACAATGAGCACATCTCTTCTATGTGGAGGCCGGGACGAACACATCCACCGTAGCCCTGAGAGTCGTAGGCGGCGAGGAAAACTGAAGTCTGGAATCTGAGACAATAAAATATTGTCATGAGTCGCATGACTTCCCTGACGAGGGCCAGTGGCAGTTGTAAACGATAGACCCGTCCTGTCTTCAGGACATAAATAAACCCGCAACTATCTGACAGTATTAAAATCTGGTCGTAAGCCACAGATGGGTGTTTTGTTCCAAGACAGACTGACCGACTGACCATCGGTCGTAACATAAGACTCAGAGCACATGCTTTATGCGTCTAAGTTGCGAAAAAAGCAACTGTTTGTTACAGACTGGTACTGTAGCGGCTCTTGAGGTTGAATTCAGTTTACAGGTTAGTGTAATTGCTAAGCAATTTTAGTAATGGCTGGTGAAATTTTCATTAAAAATTGAATGAAGAAATTAAATAATTCCCGTCTGTAGTTACGGTTGCCAGAGGCGAAACTTCCATTGATCCGTGTATATAGCCTTTGAGGGCGCACTGAAGTCAACGATTTCACTCGATACACACGCCACGAAAATAAAAATATGTGCGAAGAGATTTCGAGAGACTAAATACATTAATTTATATTCCAAAGCAGAGTACTGCAACGTGTGTGCCGCGAAACACCGGAGTGTTTTCACAGTGTATCAAGTGTGGACTGAATTTGTATGAAAAATCCTATATTAGGATGTTATAGTTAGAAAAAATATGTTTTTACATATTATTAAAATTGAAGTGTTTATTATTTGTTGCGTTTCTTCTTCTTCTTCTTCTTCTTTTTCTTCTTTTTTTTTCAGTAACTGTACACCTCAGTCCTTCTATTCCTACTAACACAGTCAATTAAGTCCCTTTACTCAATTAATTAAGCAATACGCCTTGAAGACGTGTGGGGAAGTAGAGGTATATTTCCACTATTCTTGACCTCGCCACTAGACTATTAGCGGTCAGTTTCACGCCCCGGCCGCTTTACTCCCGGGGAAAGAGTCTCCGGTAACCATTGTGCAGGAGGTTGGCTGGGGTCGAGAGCCGGTCTGGATGCTGTGGAGAAGACAAAAACTTGCCCCTATCGTAATTTGAACCACGGTCTTCCAACCGTAACATGTAGCTTCACCGATTTTGCTATCCCAAATATAATTGACTTATTTAACGAGGAACCAATTTATTAAGAACTATATGTTTCCCCGGGTTCGAATTAGACTCTGACAGAAACTAGTAACAGGAATATTCTTGGGGGAGTGGGGGGAATTCGATCTGTGTGTAACGCTGACAAACTCACTGCCATTGTGAGCCGATTTTCTAGAAAATGTGGGAGCCTCAACGTGTCACAACCCTATGGGCCTCCACGGCCTGTTACAGGGATAGCTTTACTTAACCTCACCGCCATCTGTGAGCCGACTTTCTAGAAAGTGTGTGAGCCTCGACTTCTCACAACCCTGCGGGCCTCCACGACCTGTTACAGGGATAGCTTTACCTTTTCTTAAGTTAACAACGGAGGTAACTACGAAAAGTATGGCCTTCTGAGATTTAACGCCGTGTCGTTCTGTGAGACACTGACGTTTCGGAAGAACATATCGCCTACATTTTCAGTTTACCACGTCCTTCTGCTGGTTTCCTTTTGGCTTACTTTTGGCCCTGAAGATGGATGTGATGTGTTACTTCGGACTGTCAAATTCTCTCCTAGCCAGACGACTTTACAAATCAGATGACTGTAAATTTTATTTCTTGGTGTGACTTTCCATTTAATATAATTCGAATATATGATTTGTATCGATATGTATTGATACTAGATTCCGCCATTTCTGAATGTGCTCCATTTGCTTTCAATGGCTGAAGAGGTTACTTGTGTTTGTTGATGCGTACTGCCTGTTACAAAATGGCTGCGTTTTCTATGGTACATGTTCGCTGCACTTCATGCAGTAATTGCGACACCTGACTGGTCATAAGTTGTTCCGTTACGTTTGAATAAACTGGAATTCCGGGACCCTTGACGAAGGGTTCAACCCCTCTTCTCCCCCCTCTACGTCTTGTGCCCTACGCAATCATAGAGGTACAGCCCCTGGTTACAGGCCTGCCCCACAAGTAGAGAATAACAGCAAGAAGTTTCATGAGGCCATGTTGTAACCCATTCACACAAGCTGGCTCGAACTGATCCACTCTGAACTCTCCTTGCAACTGTCAGGTCTCCGCTCATTTCCAGCTGGTGCCGAGGTCAGGATGTGGCTGTATACATCTACCCCCCCCCCTCCAATGGTCTTCGTGGCGTAGTGCTTAGTTAGTTAAGTACAGTGAAAGTTTACCTCTACTGTCAAGTCTCTATTTGTGCATTGCTTTACGAGGCTGCCGGTGTCTAATGCAGTTTCTCAAACATCGGCGTCTGCGGAACACTACATGAAGGGTTGACGCATGCGCAGACGACTCGGCTGTCTTAACATTCTCCTTAGCACTAAAGAGCGTGCAACTGTACTTTCATCTTCGAGTAGAGGGAAAAATTATAGTTAAAAATTGCCATAAATCACTTTCATCTATCCATGTAGCAGGCCGTTGAGGCCCATACGGTTGTGAGAAGTCGAGACTTCCACATTTTCTAGACAATAGGCTCACAGATAGAGGCGAGGTTAAGTAAAGCTATCCCTGTAACAGGCCGTGGAGGTCTATAGGGTTGTGAAGCGTCAAAGCTCCTACAGTTTGTAGACAATCGGCTCACAAATAGGGGTGAGGTTGTCAGCGTTACACGCAGGCTAACTTTTACACCCAAGCAAAATTCCTGGTACTCATTTCTGTTAGAGTCTGTTTCGACCCCAAGGGCCATAGTGCGGCCGGAAGGATCAGGTCAATTGTAAAATCTAGTAACCTCATCGGGAATCGAACTCGCGACCTTCCGGGTTTGCCACATAGTGCCTCAACCAACTCAACAATTATTCGTCACGATTTTTTAAATTTTAAATTATTTCATTTATCACATGTCTTAAGAGTATTATTTGTGCCATACAAAACCACCAGACACTCTGGTGGGCCGACACGGACCACACTTTGAGAAACAGTAGTCGATGAAGGAAGGGTTGTGGATTAATGGAAGTTCCATGCCAATACTCTCATGTGAGGACTGAGTAAAAAACACGAATATCAGTCAGGATTATTTGTGTCCTTGCCGAGATTCGAACCCAGTTCATACCGAATTAAAGTCTGTAGCTTTATTGCTACAATAACTTGTTTGGTGGTTCAGAACTTAAAACAATGAGAGCCTACTCAAGAACTTTCCAACATTTTATGGAACCCGAGGGTTCATTACCGTGTTCACAAGGGCTCTCCAGTGGTCCCTATCCTGAGTCAGATCAATCCCGTCTATACCACACTATCATATCTAGGATCCAAATATGTCTTGGTCTTCCTAGTGGTCTTTCTATTTCTTGTTTTCCCACCAATATCATATGTGCGTTCCTCTTCCTCTCCGTTCGTGCTACATGCCTTGCCCATCTCATCCTCCTTCACTTCATCATTTTTTTTATACTTTTAGAAGAGTACAAGTTATGAAGTTCCTCATTATGCAGTTTTCTCCAACCTCCCGTCACCTCAGCCCTCTTCGGTCCAAATATTCTCCTCAACACCCTGTTCTCTAACACCCTCAGTTTAAGTCCCTTAATATCAAGAGACCTTAAGTTTCACACCCATACAGAACCACAGACAAAATTATAGTTTTGTATATTCAAATTTTTATGTTTTTGGACAGCAGACGAGAAGACAAATGGTTCTGGACTGAGTGGTAACAAGCATTACCAGAAATCACTTTTCGATTCGTTATTGTCGTTTTCCATATATTTTAACCGAGTCACATTTCCAAAATCTCTGTTAAATATTTATATATCATGATTTTTCCCTGAATTCTAGTGATGAGACAGCAACATGTATTTTTCTCTCTTTCCTATCATCAATTAAATTGTTTGTGTTTTTCTTTAGTTATCTGTTTTACTTCGTAACAGATTTATATCAGTAGCGTAAGTGTGAATGTACATATGTTAATGAGAATACCACGACCAACTGATGCTGCATAAGGTTGCATATTGTGGTGACGCTAGGACTTACCGCGTGCACCTACCTTGCAACAGAAGAGGGTTAGGTCCAATAATCATAGATAATTCAAATCGAAACAGTCACACTGCGAGAGTTATCGACTATCGAACCCCATGTATCGTCTACAGCCTGCTCTGGCCCATATTTTATTGTCTTCTAATTGACAACGTAGGACGTAACCACAGGAACTCATATCACGGTGTGTTGTAACGTATTAAGTATCAGGTATTCTGGACGGAGTGCTCCTGGGAAACATGTTTGCTTTGATCTGTGGGTCTAATTGGAAACACAATCTGGGGCCCTATTTGGGACTTATAACTGTTTTATTTTTATTATCGAAAATTATATCTGCAAACATATTGATTTTCAATATTCCACCAAACGGATAAAATATTGTGAGGTCTGTAGCTAGGCAACGGTTTAAGTTCACATTGTCAACAAGGTAATCAGCTCAGAATTACTGATGTTTTGGAATTTCTTTGTATATTCCGGAATTCTAGAAACTAGAAAATACAAACGTTTCGGGAAGTGGATCTGTTTCCGTTCTCAGTTGAGGGGAGGGGGTAATATACTTTCGGGTTCCATGGAATACTCTAAAATGTTTGAGTAGCTGAGCGACTCGCGGCTTCTCAAGAAGGGTTGAGCTTCACAGAATAAGTTATCCCCCGAATTTAAGCTACTATTAATTACTATGTGAATATATAAAGTTAAACAACATATAGTAGCTAACGTATATGTCTATATATGCATATTAATAACTTCCAGACACTCCGTTTGACCTTCAACTTGAAAGTATCGCTTCTGAAGGAAACTAGACCTGTAATTTTATTGTATATGGTTGGTACTTAATGAAAAAAAAAACGACATTTTTTTAAAGAAACAAACATGCAACAGAGCTAGCGAAGTGATGATTCTGTGTGCAGAATGCAGAGTTTTGTATTGTCACATATTTAGGGGTGTGGCCATAGACGGGGTATAGATTGGTGAATTTGATTTGATTGACAAATCAGTGTACACACCGCTCGGAACTACAAGTAATTGCAGCACTGTCGTTTATCTAGATACTTCAAAAATCTCTAGGGCGCAGGCTAAGACATTTTCCAGCATGCTGTATCTTAACCAGCCGTTCCCTAGCAACGGCTTCTAACAGTGGAGATTCTTCATCTTTCCGCGGTCAGGTCCTCTTGTCACAGCCGCTCTTGCAGAACTCTTTGTCTACTGACAACTCTACTAACTGGGTTCCAGGCAGTCGGCCATTTCACATCTCTCCACTACTGACTTTCAACAGACAATAGACTCGTCAAAGACAAAGTTACTTCACGATTGGCGGTTTAACGTTTTGGCTTCAAGCCCCTTCAGACCCGCGACCAGAGAGTATTTCAACTAAACCCTTGAGCTATAGTCATTATATAACATCCTCTCTGACAAGAAGGTGGATTTCACTCTTGAGTATCCGACTCGTTGCATCAAACAGTCCTGCTTATAACATTTCGGTACGGACCACATAGAAAACATCGTTCTTCTATTGTTGCGTTGGTGTCCTTTGCCGCGGAATCGTGTTTAACGAACCGCTGCTTAGAAACGTGTTGCACAAGACCTTCTATTGTTGCGGACGTTACCTAGCAGCGGCCGCTGTTTACAGAGTCGCTGCTTATCAACAGGGCAGGTGATACATATAGTAAGTAACCAGAAGGCTTTATGAGTTTAGAAGAGGTGGGAGAATAAAGGCAGAGGGCCCGATGTTGCCGGTTCATTAGTCGGCTGAGCACAGCGAGGCGTGTCGCAGATAACATTGTGTTTCTTATCGAATGTCAACTTCCTTGAGCCAAAGAAAGGAAGATACAGTAGCTTTCTCCGGGATTGTTGTAAAGTGGAGTGCGGAGTGGAAGGAAAAGGTACCCTTAAACTCCCTTGGGGAGCCGGGATAGCTCGGGGAGTATAGTGACCTTGCTACAGGTTGGTGTTCTCTTCCCTGGAAATGTACACGCTTCTCTCTCCGCAGCTCCCAGATGGCTCTGGCAGCCACATAATCTCCAATTTAACTGGTACCGGTGGCAAATCGGCTGGATCGTGGAACTGAACACTGGTGCTCAGCTCAAGAATGCACGGAGCTATACCTCCACTCCATTGTACGTGTTCATGACTTGGCGTTTAATTAAGCACGGGTCTTTTCAAATTAATCACGAGTCTTCTCAAATTAAGCACCGTTTTCTCAATTAATTAAGCATGGTTTCCTCAGTTAAATTAAGCACGGTCTTCTTAATTAAATTAAGCACCTTTTCAGGTAAATTAAGCACGGTCTTCTCAATGGCCTCAGCTCATAACTTACACGGCACCACATTCCAGAAGACGGCATCCTTTATAAATATAATTATATTTGAAACTTTATTTTTTAATTCTTAATGATAATTTTGATTTATGTCGACGGAAAATTATTATTATTATAATTATTATTAAAATGATATAAATTGCCTGGTTTTTGTATTCTGTTTGTGTTTTTTCTTTAATTTGTTTACTTTATAATTGACCTTTTGACCGTTCAGTTTACACGTGAATAAAGAATAACAAGAAACAGCACAGGGTGGCTACATAATCACGGGCCCCAGGTTAGCTGTCCACTTTTTCATTGGATAGAGCGGCCCTGGGGATAAATTTTCCCCTCTTTATAGAACAATTCATATTTAAAAATTTTAATTCTTGTCTGATTCAATGCACTGCGCTTGCGCTATCCAAATATGAATGTTTAATATATATATACAAAAAATGCCTAGACAATGCCCATTCGGCCCTCAGTAACACAGTCTTATAAACATTTTATTCTATCATAGCAGTCACCCTGCGATTTTTGAACATCTCTCTTAACTTAACTCTAATAATATATTATTAATATTTTGTTTATTCGCGTATTTTTCTTTAAAAAAATTAATTTAGGAATTTTGTTTATGAAGTAACAGACGCTTTGAACAAATCTTTTTTCTTCTAGCCTTAAGAGAAGGCTCTGGGTATTCTTTCTTTGATGTTCTCAGACAAAATGTCCATCATTGTTGCCCTTTGGCCCTCGTACTGTTTACAGTTCCAGAAGCTATGTCACAACATTCGCACTCAGCCATGAACACAAGGTTAAATCTACTTAAGCTCGCTTTAACACCGGAGTGGCCTTCTGTCATACGGTTTATTGACACGAAGGCAGGCACATTTTTATCTCGCGGAACCCTCGGTGACGAGCCATTCTTGCAGTACCTTTCAAAGTAACTTTCCCCTCTGTCGCTTTTTTTGTTTTGACAGAAACTGTGAAGTTCCTCTTTGCCTTTCTTTCTGCACTGAGCTTTAAGATCTGCGACTGGTAATTATACCTGATTATCTTCGTCTTGTATGATTGATTGCTTTGCCTCCGAGTCAGTGGAACCGTCGTTTCATGGTGTCCTCTACAGGGAATTGTTGGAATTAATTAATCGTAGGCCACACGCCCGATTTATTAGCGAATTTAGAGTTTCGTACTGCGAAATGCGGTGTGTCACGAACTGGATCAGAAGACTGAGAAGCCGCTCCTTTGTTTGAACAGAATTAAACGACAGAAGAGAAGAGAGGCGAGGGAACAGAGAGAACAAGTAGCAGACAGTATTTCGCGAGATGATAGAAATGTTCCTGTAATGGATCCAGATCATAATGAAACAATTCATCATGAAAAGAACACAGTTGAAAATATGAAAGAATCTCGCTTCTATACCATGTCTAAAATATCTTTGTGCTTGCGACATTATCAGATGGTGACATCATCATTTGAACGTTACTGAATTATGTTCCCAACGTATGTTAGAAACCCTGAGATTTCGTTAAACATAGAGATTTTTGTTCCGTAATGTTGTCTACTCAAGGTATGATGAAACGTCAGTAGTGCCTTTTGTCTTTACGTGTGAGTTGGCTCGAGCCTCAAGGTTCTGGAGGGATGGGATTCAAATCTAGGCCACAGTACGGACTATTCTGAGGTTCGTTTTTTTTCCTCAGTTATTCCCCCGCCTCAACTACAGTTTCTCACAGCAACAGCTCACAACGACTGAACCCCAATGGCCCTCTAACTCACTCACTGACGCTTAAATTGTCCTGCTTATAATATCTCAGCACGAACCACACAGAAAACGCCTTTACTCTGTTGCTGTTTTGAGCCTCTGCCTATAACAGGCGTTGTATAGTTGCTTATTCTGCGATTGTTGCCTAGCAACGGGTCTACATGCCACATTACATTTCCAATTATTCCCAATTTTTCGTAGTGGTCTATTTCCTTCAGGGTTTCCTAATAAAGCCCTATATGCATTCATCTTCTCTTGCCATGCGTGCTATATATCTTGCCCACCTCATCCTCCTTGGCTTAATCATTCTAATTATACTTGGCGAAAAGTACAATTTATGAAGCAGACAAGGGGTGGTCCTCTAGATTGGGAGTTGTGCGTGTGGCTAACGCCTCGCCGAAAAAAAATAAGTTTCATACGAAATGTCACAAAGGGCCTAAATTTCGGAACATCGCACCAAATAATGAATTCCGACTGTCCATTCGTTCAATGACACACAGAACCTGGCACTTACAAATATTTTAATAAATGAACATCAGTACATTGAACGATGTATCATATGAAAGAAAAATAATAAATTTAACTTAGGAACGTTGAATTACAGACACTTTTCAAAGAACACATAATGTTCGTTAAGTTAGGCTCGCCTTTACGAGTATAACGCCGAATGATAGGGTAAATCATGGCTAATGCTTTGGATAGGAGGCGAAAAGGGGCGGTCGTCCCTATCCTTGAGACACACTATCGAAATTTGCATTGACTGACTGAGGAATATCAAGAAAATCCTCCAGTCTGAGCAGTCAGGGATATTAACGGCTTTGACAGTTCAGGCACTTTGCTACATTATTTATAAGTTTGTAAAATGTAAATGTAAATTTGCCCCTCAATTGATTAAGCTCCACCCCATGAAGACGTATGGGGTAGTGGAGGTGTAATTTTATCGTTCTTGACTTCGACACTGGATGGAGGTTCGTGGCTGCTTTACCCACACAGTACCCATTGGATAGGAGACTGGTTGGGCCTCCAGAGGAGGTCTGCACGCTGTGAAGAAATGAAAAATCTCTTTGCCTCCACTGGGAATCGAAATCCAGCCTTCAGTCCATAACCCATCGCTATACAGACTGATATATCCTGGCTTTTTATATGTGGATATTGTCACGATTTTAGTGCCTATAGACGGGGTTTGAATCGGTAATCGGATTTATTGCACAGGCATAGAGACGAACTAGTAACTACAGGTACCTATAGGGTTATAGCTAATTCACACACCCTGCAATTTACTACAACACACACTGAAGTCTTCTCAACTGCTGTCTGTTTGTTAGACGTTGCTTGGTAGCGGCTTCGAACAGCGGACATTCTCTTTCCTCTAGATTCCCGAACTGTCCGCTTGCATTAGCTACTAGCTTCTAATAGCAACAACTGTCCTCTTAACTAACTCCAGTGACTACACTGCTTATAATATTCCGGCACAAGCCGCACAACAAACGCTGTTCTTTCCGGTTTATGTCATAGAAACACCTTTGTTTGCGGAGTAGTTACTCAGTAAAGGCTGTTGTATATATGCTTATCTCCCGGTCGCTGCCTTGTAACGGGTTTCATTCCACAGTATGTTATATTTATAGACGCTGTCAGAAATGCGAAGTTAAAGAAGGTGATTTTAGACTAGTTTGAGGCACTAATCCTGCCAGTTTGTCTATACGGACTACGGGAAGTAGCTAAAACTGCATTAGGGGCAATATACAGTTACATATTTAACCCATTCGTCTTATACCTTACAGTGTCCAGTTTCCCCCCCCCCCCATTTTGATCAATTTACAGACATTAGGACTCCTTGGGCGGTTGATCATATCGTCACAAGGCCTCTACCTAAACACAGGAAAACACAAACACAGAATAAACAGACACCAAACATCCGTGCCTTGTGTGGGATTCGAACCCACGATCCCGGCTTCCGAGCGAGCGAAGACAGCACATACCTCAGACCGCTCTGCTACCCTGACCGGCGGCAATAATGTTTGTATATATATATATATATATATACACCGGTTCATATTCCAACCGGGTACATCTAAATACGGCACAGAAGCATTCCTATTTTGTTTTTTGTCTAGGTATGTTGTGTTATGGTACAGTACATAAGGTACGTATTTAAGCATTTAAACATCGATAGAAACAATTAGTTGGCATATACTTTCAGTTTTACTCCCCCAGATCAGTTGTTTTCTTTCAATTGTTCTGAAAATTATTCTGAAAATATTCTGTTGACACTCGAGCGTTATTCTTGCTGAGATAGTACAGAAAGTACAGTACGGGACAAAAATATATGAACAGAAAAATATAATCTACAAAATCAATACACAAGTTCTGCTGAAGCTCCCACAGTGGTGGCTATGAATGGTTATAATATGTCAAGTAGTCTGGTGAAAGTAAACAGTCATTTCGGAGGAATATATCGCCTCCATCTTCAGGGTCGCAGAGTAAGCGAAGCGTAAATCAGGAAGCAAACACAGTTTTATATTGAAAAGGAGATAACGGTTGTGAAGCATTTTAGTGAACCTGAAGGTTCATTACCGTGTTCACAAGAGCCATCCACTGGTCCATGTCTTGAGCCAGATCAATCCAGACCACACCACCCCATCCTATCTCTCTAAGATTCGTTTTAATAATATCCACCTACGTCTTGGTCTTTCTAGTCGGCTCTTTCCTTCTGGCTTTCCCACCAATATTTTATATGCATTCCTCTTCGCTCCCATTCGTGCTACATTCTCTGCCCATTCATCCTCCTTCACTTGATCATTCTAATTAAACTTGGAGAAGAAGAAGAGTACAAGTTATGAAGTATGAAGCTCCTCATTATGCAGTGTTCTCCAACCTCCTGTCTCTTCATTTCTCTTCGGCCCGAATATTCTCCTCAGCACCCTGTTCTGAAACACCCTCAGACTATGTTCCTCCCTTAATGTCAGAGACCAAGTTTCACACTCATACAGAAAAACAGGCAAAATTATAGTTTTGTATATTCAATTTTTTTTATTTCTGGACAGTAGACGGTATATCATAATGTTGTTATAACACCATGTAGACTGGTAGGTGGCCACTAAAATTTCGAAGGAATATATTGCCTCCATTTTCAGGATATAAGTGAAGATAAAGTTCGCGTGCATTAAAATCCGTGGTAGACATTTATGAAAGTACAGGACTTACAGAGGACCTTAATATGAAGGCACAAAATTCAGGTTTTGTTTTTTAGTTCGAAGGCATCATGCTTTCTAGAAAAGTTACGTCTATGTTCTTGAAGTGAGAAGAATTCAGACGGTTAAGTGAAAACGTTTCTGCTGGATGCTTCTGAACAGCGAGTCCTAAGGAAGACTTTCGGCTCTGTGGCTTTTGTTTATGTAACAAACATAACGGAACCTCACAGGCAGAGAGTATTGCGCATCTGTATTGAGTGTGGTTTGCAAGAAGTAGCTCAGTAGCCTGGCGTATGTAATCCACAACTTTGAGGGAAGTGATAACCCTAGATATCTCAGTCTACAGCATAAACTTCGTCGCACGTAACAACGCCAGATATCTCAGTCTACAGCATAAACTTCGTGGCACGTAACAGCTTTAGTTATCTCAGTCTACAGCATAAACTTCGTGGCACGTAACAACGCCAGATATCTCAGTCTACAGCATAAATTTCATGGCACGTAACAACGCCAGATATCTCAGTCTACAGCATATACTTCGTGGCACGTAACAGCTTTAGTTATCTCAGTCTACAGCTAAGTGTTTTGGAAAGTAGAAACAAGATATCCGAGTCTACAGGATGAGTCTAGAAGATGAACTTCACTGTACATGATAACACCAGGTTACGCGATCTACTGCTTAAACAGCCTACACTTAAAATCATTTGTAGCATATGTTCAGAATCCACATGACCTGAAGCGAACTAATATGGATTTGTAGATGTGCTGCCAAGTCGTTTCTTTGTTTTGAATATCAAAAGAATTATAAGTTATTCATAAGTGTTGTGCGCCCCTTCACGCTAGGCAGAACGAAAGGAGACAGGCGAACCCGGAAGCATGGAGTGAAGTAACTGACTAACAGCAACGAATTTAAAGTATAGAATATATATATATATCTGGACTAGAAGTAAGATTTAGAAGCGAATTCAAAGAACTCTGTAGGAAACGAAACATCACAAAGACAGGCTTCAATCGCATATGGAATAAGGTCTTATACAAATAATAACAAAATTTTAATATTTGTTTTGTTTCATTCTCTTTGCAACAGAAAACATCTTTCGAACCCACCCGAATTCTTTTGTTATATTGCAAATATAGGAACGCTTCGAACCCCCCGGGCTATCGGAAATATTCACAATCCCAAATCAATTGAAGGAGCAGGGATAGTGCAGTCGGTATAGCAACTGGCTGCGGGCTGGAGTTCTAGTCCCGCTAGAAGCAAGAAATTTCTCTTCCCCATGTTGTCCAGACGGGTTCTGGGACGCACCCAACCTCATATACAATGGGTGTCGGGGACTTTTACCCCAAGTGTAAAGCGACAGGGGCGTGAAGCTGACCACTCACCTCGAACTAGTGCCGAGGTCAAGAAAACGTGGAGCTCTGTGGCTATTCAATCATACGCCTTCATGATCTAGTGCTTAATTAAGTACATGCTGCAACGCCGATCTTGCAGCACGTCAATCTTAAAGTTGATTAAAATTAACTTCCTTACATTGTAACCAGTCAAGCCGTAGTTTTAAGGCTTAATCAAGGCTATCAGATTAGAATGGAATAGTAGAATGGTGGTTTGTATGGAGAATCCGAACAAGTTCGGAAACAGACGACTCAAATGCCGCTTCCTTCATCACGAATTTCACATCACCGGAGATTGAAGCCGAGACTCCGCGTAGAGAAGCTAGCGACTACACTTCTACGTCATGGAGCGGCCGATGATCTTCCTGATCATGCGCAGAGATATGACCGAGACTAGGAAGTCATATAACAGCAACCACCCTGTTGCGGATCGATTGTTGATCCAACCACTGCCACCACCTGTTACGCGGGACCCAGTGACTGATAATGTGTGGGGTTCGATCTCTGACCTCGGGATAACGTATCGCCCCAGTTCATTCCCACGAACGCACACCACCATTATAAGTAGCGCTGCCGCCGTCTATTGTGAACAAAACCCGTAATATTTTACAGTAGACGGCCACCATAAGGGAACAGCCATACTTACTTATTCATGGATTTGAGCCCTTTTTCAGGAGCCGCCAATTCTGCAGCTACTCAAGAAATTCCCAGCACTTTATGGAATCCGAAGGTTCATAACCGGGTTCACAAGAGCCATCCAATGGTCCCTATCATTAGCCAGATCAATCCAATCCACACCATCCCATCCTATCTCTATAAGATCCATTTTAATATTGTCCACCCACCTACACCCTGCTCTTCCCAGTGGTCTCTTTCCTTCTGGCTTTCCCACCAATAGCCTATACGCATTCCTCGTCTCCCCAATTCGTACTACATGCCCTGCCCACGTCATCCTCCTTGACTTGATAATTCTAATTATACTTGGAGAAGCGTACAAGTTATGATGCTCCTCATTATGCAGTTTTCTCCAACCTCCTGTCACTTCATCTCTCTTCGGTCCAAATATTCTCCTCATCATCCTGTTCTCAAACACCCTCAGACTATGTTCCTCCCTTAATGTCAGAGACCAAGTTTCACACCCATACAGCCATACATCTACAAATATTATTATTAGTAAGTTCCTATAGTGGAACCGGGAATAGAATTCTTACGTATCATCCCCCCACTCCGTATAGCTTCCTTCTCCCTTTACTCTACTCACTCTATCCCCACTCTTCTACAGAAATTGCTGCGTTGTGAGCTAGAGCGTTATGCCCCCCATACACACAGTTTGGCCTTCCGATCGACCTTCCAGGCTAAACTGTGACAGTTTACCCCCTCCCTTTCCTCCCCATACACGCGCAGATAAAGCGGCAGGCTTCATGCCACAATCACGGTCTTCCAGCCTATAATGTTGAGTCACACACGTTACGTGCTACGGTCCTGCAGGCAGAACTGACGGACGGACGGGTTTCCCACAGGCCAACAGTCCAAACGATTGGCCGGCCGGCTGCACCACACACGTCAGATTTGCCTTTCAGTCTTCAACTGTGCAGGCCGAACTGGAGGCCAAACTGTGTGTGTATGGGGGCCCTTAGGAGAGGGATCCCAGCAGGTAGGATGGTAGAGTGGGAGAACTGGTACTCCCCGTCTAGAATCTCTTAGCGCCGCCTCCATTGACAAGACTTGGACGGCTCAGCTATACTCTGTAGATCCAAGATTCCACTTAAGATGGGAACCAAAGGTGTCATAACCTGAGATAGCGTAGTTCCGTAAGGCTTCATACTCGATGGCACTGGGGCACGCTCTAGCGTAGTTGGTTGAGGCACTACGCTACAAGCCGGAAGGTCGCGGGTTCTGATAAAGTCATTGGATCTTTCAGTTTACATAATACTTCCAGCCGCCTTATGGCCCTGGGGTTGACTCAGCCTCTAACAGAAACGAGTACCAGGAATAGTGAAAGGATTCTGACAATGGTGTATACTGTACTTCTTTTGGACTTCATCCATCGTCTGGTATGTAAAAGACAGAAGACCACGACGTTTCGGAGACTGGAACTGTCTCCGTTTTCAGGTGGGTAGGGAAGGATAAACCTACTCAGTTGGGCCCGTTAGAAAGAGCTAGTCTCAATCAGTGGTCTTTTGTCTTTTACATACCAGACGATGGATGAAATCCAAAATAAGCCAAAGGAAGTATCAGGAATCTTCCTGGGGGAAAGGGCAACAGGCCGGGGAGTAGGGCTGACAACCTCACCGCCATCTATGAGCCGATTTCCTAGAAAATGTGGGAGCCTCGACGTCTCACAACCCTATGGGCCTTCACGGCCTGGTACTGGGATAGCTTTACTTAACCTCACCACCATCTGTGAGCCGATTGTCTAGAAAATGTGGGAACCTCGACGTCTCATAACCCTATGGGCCTCCACGGCCTGTTACAGGGACAGTTTTACCTTTGTACTGTAATGTCTGGATTATACATATCCGGGTCTTTGTTTGGGTTGAGTAAGGTTCACTCCCCCTTCTGGGGGTTGGACAGGGAAAATCAATAATGACCACTACTTACCTGGCTATATGTCCGCTATGACCTCGATGTATAAAGACCATTAATTTTTTCCTAGTCAATTTGAAACTTAGTTCTCTGTACTAATTTCAAACTACCCTTAGCCGGGGTTGCTTCTCATGATTTTTCGGTGGGGTGGGGGGTGTCACCACTTACTGGAGGGTTTAGAGAGATTGAGGGTGGTGTTGAGGGTTGAAATCGAACCTCGGATTTGACTCTCGAGATACATTTCTGTCCTCCCGTTTGCACTTGCTTCCCGATCAGTATATTCGTAGAAGACAAAGAATATATATTTTCTATTTCTTCCGATTATATTGTCCTGTATTCTTCTACTTTATCGGTTTATTTCCGCCTCTTCCTTTAGTCCTCCTTTTCTATATTGTCTCGTGTATGAGTGACTATAAGGCCGCGCCATAGCTCAAGCGGTTAGTCGCTAGCTTCCCACCGCGGCGGCCCGGGTTCGATCCCGGGGCTGCTCAAGTGGGATTTGTGGTGGACAAAGTGGCGCTGGGGCGAGTTTTCTCCGAGCACTTCTGTTTCCCCTGCCAATCTTCATTCCACCAAATTCTCCATCATCATAATCACCCGGGGCAGGCTACAATAGGCCAATCAGTGGCCGCCGTGCCGAGTGGACCCAGTTGGATTGATTATTCCAACGCCGTAGTTTCCTCAACTTCAGTATTCTTTCCCTTAGGACTGGAACACACACAGCGATATCGGTCGTACGGAAAAATGTCGTACGATTTTTTTTTTGCGTACGACCTCCTTTTCACATAGAGCGACCAAATACATTTCTTTGCTTTCCGACTGTCGTACGGTAGATGTCGCATGTCGTCACATATGAAAGCTAAGACTACACTTTATATTCTACTACTTGATGCGACATGAACCGTACGGACGTCGTACGACCGATGTCGCTGTGTGTGTTCCAGCCCTTACTAGCCCACGACTGTCTCACAACTAAACACTAGACTTGGTCCTGTTCGTAACACATCGGCACGGACCGCATAGCAAACACCGCTTCCAACATTTATATTGTTGTGTCACCCACAAGTCTCACGGACCGCCCAGAGAACAGCGTTTGCCAATTAGTCCATTGGTGTGTTAAGAATCTGTTGCCTCGCAACGAGTGTTTTCTTACAGAGTCGTTACTTAGCAACGGGTGTACATGATACAGTATTCGTTTGTCACCTCCCCTTTCTGATCCCTTCATGCTTCTCCCATGGCTCCGTTATGCACTTACCACTGCTGATGATGAAAATTCGGTAGTACCTCTAACCTCCGTGTTTAAGTAACCTCACTTGAATGTGTGTTGCAGATCCTTGCTGGTACCTACTCCACAACAATCTATCCTTTCGTGTAATCGAACAGGACTATCTGGTATCCCTCTTAGACTTGTGTATGGAAGCTGCTGTGTTCGAATCTCGGCCTAAGCACTGACTCTTGGCTGGGGTTTTATGTGGGTTTTCTCTATCCCTTCTGGTAAGTTGGAACAGAGTACCGCGATGGGCCACGGCCGTTTCCTTTTAATTCGTTCCAACTCGTTTATCATCACTGCTAGCCGACGCTATGAAGCATCGTTAAATAACCAACACAGAAGAACTACGACTCTCGGGGTGCCGCGTACATCTTCGATCTCCAGTGTTGGCTCAGACGGTGTTCTGACTTGAATTGTTGGAGGAATCCAGTTCGAATCTCTATAGGCCCACCCTCTGTTCTCACTGAGGTTTATGACCATTTAGATTGTGGTCCCGTATAATGTTGCAGATGGACGCTTATACCTGATTTAATTATGTTTTGCGTTGTTTTTGTTCGACTTCAACGTAAATTAAAGCGGTTTGATGGATTTTAGTTAAATTCTCCAGCGTTAACTTTAATTAAATACAGACTGATGGACAGAGGCATTTTAGCCGTTTAAAGCACAGTCATTATTATACGTACGACCCGCTTTAACAAACAAAAATTCGTCATTCTGCCCACACAGTGTTTGTGTGTTCCGTACGGTTCTCACAATAAACAGCTATTGTTTCCCTAGCAGCATTAACCGGTTGGGCTTTGTAGCGGAGACCTAATGTGTTCCTGTGAGGTGCGGACAGAACTCTGCATTCTGCCCACACTGTGTATTTGTGTGTTCCGTATGGTTCTCACAATAAACAGCGACTGTTTCCCTAAACAGCATTAACCGGCTGGGCTTTGTAGCGTAGATATAATGTGTTTCTTGTGAGGCACGGACTGGATTTTAAATATTACAGAGCTCTGCATTCTGCCCACACAGTGCATTTGTGTGGTCCGTATGGTTCTCACAATTTAACAGCGACTGTTTTCCTAAAAGAGCATTCACCGGTTGGACTTTGTAGATAAGATACAACTTGTTTCCTCTGAGGTACGAACTGAATTCTTATATATTATTTAGAAGAAATTCAGTCATAAAAGATTAATAGCACTATGCAAGGATGCGAACGCGCCCAAAAGTAGGGGTTTAAGTCGGGTTCTGCGTTGCTATGGAAACTGTTCTCTTGTTGCGTGATAGCTTGGCCTTCTCGTTCCATTATAGATGTGTCAGGCCGTGAGTAATGTAAAGCATGTTCCCAGCGCGGTGTTCGCCATCCCGAGGACTTTACGTAATAGTATACAAAGATACTGATGCACCTTATAGTATAATACTAATTTTATGCCACTCTGTAGTTGCAATAATGGACTTCATACTCGTATATATCGGGTGTCAGTAAGTATTTTGAACTTAGGAGGAAATTCTGTTGAAATTAAATGGGACATAATTTCCTCAGTATCCTCAACCTTCTGTTCCTTTCCATTTTCGTCTTCATACCTTTATCTCCTTCTCTTCTTTCTCCTTTAAAACACAGAATTACAATGAACCGTCCATAATCCGGAGTAATTTGTGGCGGTTGTCCGGATTAATGAAGAAAGAGTAGCCCTAAGAGACAAAACACTTAGAACACAAATAAACGTAAAATTTAATGATACAAATAGTGCCGATGAAAATAAATATAAATAAAATATCACTGTAGAGCCTTTATTTTAAAACTCTGAAGAGACACTACATTTACTAATCGATAGAAGACTCAAAAGTTGCACTTGTTTTTTAAGGTAACACTGCAGGTTTGAAGAAAATGTCTCACGTTTTGTCTGAACAGACAAGTGACTCGTCTGCCTTCCTAAATGCCATGTGTCTTTTTAAAGTATGTACGTACTCAACTGTGAAAAATAAATATTTTGTTTTTGGACATTATCCACCGTATTGTCCTTATATAAAAACCGTCCTGTTTATTTTTTCAGATCACAACGTTTCGGAGACTGGATTCTGTCTCCGTCTTCAGGTTAAACCTACTCAGTTCGGCCCATCCGATAGAGCTAGTTCCTATCTCCGGACTCTTAGATATTATCAACTGTGAAGAGTATTTTTTCATTTTTTATATTTTGTTCCGAAGTACTCGACATCCAGATGAAGTATAGTTGAAGTGGGCATATAGCTGTGTCATTCATGACCCCGGTACTAGATTGAAGTTAGTGGTCAGCTTCACGACCAGGCCGCTTTAACACCGCGGAAAGGGACCCGGTACTCATTGAATAGGAAGTTGTGTGGACCTCATAGGCGGCCTGGAAGCTGTGCAGAGAAATCTTACCCTGCTGGGAGGCCGCGTCATAGCTCAAGCGGTTAGTCGCTGGCTTCCCACAGTGGCGACCCAGGTTCGATTCCGGGTCTGGTCAAGTGGGATTTATGGTGGACAAAGTGGCGCTGGGGCAGGTTTTCTCCGAGTACTTCGGTTTCCCCTGCCAATACTAATTCCACCAATTGCTTCACAATCACCCTCACCTATCACGTGGGGCTGGTACAATAGGCCAGAAGTGGCCGCAGTACAAGGGACTTAGTCCAACTTCACTAGCAATAAAGAAATACCCTGCTGGGAACCGAACCCCGGCCGCCCAGGCCGTAGCCCGTCGCTATACGAAATTAAATATCCCGGCCCCTACCAAATAGATACAGGGTTTAAAGAAATGGATATTCTCATCAAATGTATTGCTTTGTTTTACGCTCGTGCATTAACCAGTTGCTTAATAAGGCATTTAGTGACATGTAAATTGGCATAAGAGGGCTAAAACCAGGGTAACTCTTTCTTTGGTAAGTAAATCCGTGGATAAGAATTCTCCCTGAAGAGGCAAAAGTCGTTGAGCTGCTTTTCATCGAACCCATTGCTTCATTACCACGTTCACAAGAACCAGGGGTTTGTTGCCACCCCAAACCAGACGATGAATCTTCTGCACGTCATAAGTTATATCCTATTTACTTACATTATTTCAACCCTGCGATGGGCAGGGCACTCAGCGCGCATGGTAAGAAGAGGAATGCATGTAGGGCTTTGGTGGTATAACCAGAAGGAAAGTAAACATTAGGAAGACCTAAACGTAAGTGGTAGGATAATGTTAAGATGGTTCTTAGAGAAATGAAATAGTGTGGTATGAATTGGATTAAGGTGGATCAGGATACTGACTAATGGAGGACTGTTGTTAACACAGTAATGAACCTTCGAGTTTCTTAAAATACTAGAAATTAATGATCAGGTGAGCTGCTGGTGGCTTCTCACGAAGGACACATCTCCACGAAATTGCTTAGTTCGGTAGTAATTTTAATGTTGTGCTCTGATTTACATGTAGATCTTCCAAATATTGTGGCATATAGACCCGTTGTTGGGCAACGATCGCGAGATAAGCAAATATATAACAGTCATTACTCAGTAACGGCTTCGTAAACAAGCATGTTCTTACGGCTACAATTCAATTAGAATTTCAGTATGATCCGCGCCGAGATGTTATAAGGAGGATAGTTGAGTTGTCAGTCAGTGGAGCGAAGATTTGGTGAGTGAGGAGTTAGTTAGTTAGTTAGTTAGTTGGTTTGTGAGTTACTTGCTGTGAGCCGATGTCACGAGAAGCTGGTAGCTGGCGCTGGGGACAGTATGGGAACCCAGAAGAAGGGAAACGTCCGTCGTTGGAAGCCGCTACCAAGGAACGACTAAAGAAGACAGAAGATTTATGTATGCTGTAGTTACAGTGATCTTTGGAGCGTGTAACTCAGTGAGACCGTCGTAGTTATTTGTAGTTACGTTCTGTAAGGGTTCAATAAATCCGATTACCAAATTGAAATCCTGTTTATGGTCACACTCAATCACGTGATAATATATACGCTGCTATGCTCGCATCTCGAGCGTAACTCGTTAAATACTGTAGCGAAAATAGTTTTGAACAAAAGGCGCAGAAAACATTAAACAAACACATTTTATCAACACAGTATTTCATAATGTCTTACAGTTTTCGGAAAATTTAAATAAAATCAGACAACCATGTCACATTTGTCACACCGTGAGTGCGTTTCCTATCTTGTGTTCCAGTCACCCGTTCAGAACCATGTGTTTACCGCATTGAAGGTAGACACAAAGGCAATGAATAAGGACGTTTTGCAGATTTCTTTCTGGCTTTGAACAGTAAACAGAGAAACAGTCAAGGAAAATAATAATATCACAGCCTACTTCAACTCTTCAAAGAAAACGTGGTGGTAAATACAGTATGCGCCAAAATATTCAGTACTGAAAAGAAAAGACGTCCTGTTGATACCACTGTCTATTCACGTGAAGGCCCCTTGCACGAGAGAACCTTCTCAAATCCTGAAGAAATGGTCCGATCACCATGTTCCTGTAGCGTTCTTGGGTGACAGTAAGAGCATTGCCTTCCTCACCCTCAATGAAATAGGGGCCTAATATACCGTGAGCTGAGACGGCACACCATATCGTCACAAGTGTACTGTGTAGCGGTTTCTGGACGGTAACATCTGGCCGCTCAAAATCAAGGAAGCGAGTTGTCTGGCGGCCACTTCCGTATGAGCAGAAATAATACTCAACTATGAATACTTTTCCTCCGTCGAGAGACCCATTTCCAACAACACCTGCACAACACAACTTCCTCTTCACTACTGGGAACACGTGCGGCTGGAGCTATGCCCCGTCGACAAACGCACATGCGCTTTTGAGATGCGCGAGTTACAGAACTGCAATTTTTAGCGCATACTGTATATGTACTACTGGCTTTAACACTGAAATGAAATTCCCAATATTTCGCCTATATGTATTCACGGGATTGGATTTCTGTGGATGGGGTGTTGTGCCCCAGGCTATTAATGGATCAATTTTGTGTTTAATTTATTAGAAAATAATTATAAGTTTTATAAATTGAAACACGTTAAGTGAACCACAGGTTTGGCCAGCCGGAAACCAGGGTTGAGATTACCTTTAGGCTGGGTCCACACGAGCACACAAAACGCGTCCGTTGTAACGAACGTCGTGACGTCCGATGTAGAAATAAACACGAGAGGCGAATGTTACGCTTTCTTCTGGTTCCATTGCAGACAAAAAACTACGCACCGCATTGTGCAACTGTGTGGTGTCCTCAGCAACGTCCGTCATAAAGTACGTTCGTTGCGACGGACGTACTACATGGCTCATGTGGCCCCAGCCTCAGACGTCGCACATTCCTTAGCCGTCCGGTTCAGTTGTGCAGAGCAACCAGAAGAGCGACAGAAGGAAGTCTCGCTAAGCAGCATACCGGCAAGGAGGAAACTGCCGGTTTTAGGATTTTGAGTGCACGGATTTTTATGGTGTTGAATTTTGAGGGGCTCGGACTGGAGATGCCGCGAAAACTCTGACTTTAAGAGTCCCTCAGAACAGTCGCGTGGTAGGAAGGAGACGCAATGGAGTCAGATGTCTTCCTGTTTTGTAAGCTTGAGTACTTTCCTGTGTTCAGATCACTGATGGTGATTCTGGTTCAATGATTTTGGTTTGGTAACGAATTTTCAGGATAAAATTGTTCAAAAGAATTTAAATCAACGAATGATTCGATGCTATATAACACCAATTTTATCTTGTTTTATACAATAGCTTTTAGTTTTTTATATAATCTGACGTATTGCATTTTTACGCAAAGTATTTTAAATGATTAATAACGATCCAATCTAATGTACTGCAGTTCAGTGGTGTATGTTTGTTAATTTGTGTTTGCCTGATGATGGCCGTTAGACGCTGAAACATGTAGCGAAACATAGCTGGGCGCTGACCTTGATTTTTTCTGTTTGTTATGTTGTGACGGTCAAAAAAGAGTTGTAAAAAGAATTTAGCGTATAAACTTTGGTTCATGGATTGTTAAAGAGTAATTTTTTATTTAGTGGGTGATTATGAGAATGTATAAATTTGTATTCATTGAGTGATGGTTTAGATACAAGTATCTGGTTGGGATAAGAATAAGAAATTTGGGTGCTTCACCCCCGCATTCGCAGCAACAATTTGGCCGCAAAGTGGGTGGAACAATAATTTGATGATAGCGGTAAGATATAATAAAAATGTTTGTGTCGCAATCTTCGTGGTCCAACAGGGGTTTGGATTGGTAATTCGATTTATTGAACACTTAATGATCGTAACTACAAATAACTATACCCCTACCACTAATTCACACCATCTAAAATTCACTACATCACACACTGAATCCTCTCAGTCTCCTATTTCTTCACCGGTTGTAGCCTGGTAACGGCTTCCAAAGTCGAAGCTTCGTCAGCTTCCGTGTTCATGTCCCTAGTGGCTGAAGAATGTCTCATAATTAACTAAACTCTAGAGCTGTCCTGTTTATAACACCTCGGCACCGCTTAGAAAACACCGTTCCTCATTACTGTAGTTAACTTCTTGCAGTGGGAACGTGTTTGTTTGCGATGCCATTGCTCAATAACGGCTGACGTACTTTTGCTAATTCCGCGGTCGTTGTCTCAAACCACTACCTTTAATCATTCTGACGTCTACACTTTTACACTGCTTTTATCAGAAGGACGAATGGGCCAAACCTGGGAACCTGCTAGTAAAATGAGGCTCTTTGTCACTCCCCATTATACAAATTCTATCTCACTCTCTCATGACTTCCCCTTTTAATATACGTTTCAGCTATTTTTCTTGCCCCTGTTTCTTTTTGCCTCAATAGGTACAGTCATAACGGTTTAACACTTTGCAGAATTCGAGGCTTCCACAGCTTCAGTTTTGAAGGTTTCGAGTTTCTTGGATATAACGCCGTATCTTACTAACTGCTTTTCTTTCTTGGCTTATTATTCGACTCTGAAAATGGAGGTGATATGTTCCTCCGAAAAGCCTGCTGATTTCCAGCCGTCCACATGGCGTCGTATCTCAGAATACAGGGAGCTTAATTACAGCACTTTGTAGCCACATATATGAAAGGTAACTTTCTCTCTGCTTAATTAAGCACTACGTCATAAAGACGTTTTCTTCACCTCAGCACTAGTTGCAGGTGAGTGGTCAGCCTCACACCTCGGTCGCTTTACGCCTGGTACCCATTGTGAGGAGGCTGGGTGAGTCCCAGAGCCGGCCTGCACTACAAGGAGAAGAGTCCTTTTTTTTTTTTACGTTACCGAGACTCGAACTCCGACATGCCTGTCCAGCCCGTAGCCAGTCTCTGTTCCACCCACGTATCTGAAGAAGCAATAGTTATTTTTTTGTTTAAGTACTTCTCTACGTCAACTTCACGCTCCAGCACTCATATTAATCATCTCTTCACAAGGCTGTCACTCTTTTTTTGCTAATAAAGTGTTGAAAGGCCCCCCACCACTACCAGAGTGCATGATGGACACATGTGTTCGTTGAATCATGTACTGTATATGTATTTGGTTCTGCGTGGGTGTTAAGTGATATTCGAGTGGGAATTCGGGGCCCAGGAAGAATGCCTATGGATGTATGAAACCCAACTCCCATTGATTGAATTAAGTTTGTCATTCACAGATGGCATTACATGTATTTTCCAGGAATTTATGTGAAGGACTCAAAGATATAGGGCGGAAAACACCGCTCTTCAACCGTGACTCGGTATACTGGGAGCCATTAGTGGGAAGTTTCTGTTATTTCGTATGTATTCACAGGTAGCAGCTCTGACCCTTTAAACCCCACTGGTAACTATTTTATGATATGTAGACCAGTTTATAGGCAACGACAAAGAAATAGACAACTATACAACGGCCGTTACTAGGCAGCGGCCTGTAAACAGCAATAGAGGAAAGGTGTTTTCTGTGAGGTCCGGCCCGAACTGTTACAATCAGGACAGTTATTGAGAAGTGAGATATCCCATGTAGAGGCGGATTCGAATGACTCCACCGTAGCCCTGCGAGTCGTAGGAAGAGATGAAAAAGAAACCAAGTGCCGGGGTGGGGGGGGGGTACAACCGGGCCACCCTGTTCCTGGGGGTACATAAATACGGTGACCTGGCCCTCCAAGTTGGGGAGTCTCGAAACTGGGACAGTTAAATGTGGCCACGAGTCCCGCGGGACTTGGAACCGAGAATGCCTGCGCTGGCGAGGACCAGCAGCAATTCTAAACGACAGACCCATCCTCTCTTCAGAGAAGATGTTACATAAGGACTACAACCGTAAATGTTCAATTGAAAAAAAAATGATACTCGTGGGTGTCATGCTTGGCGCCAAGACGAACTGATTGACGATAAACCGCCAGTCGTGAAGTAACTCTGACTCTGACTCTGACTCTGACTCTGACTCTGACTCAAGTGAGTTCAGTCAGTTGACTTAGCTGGTTGGCGAATGTCTGAGTTAGTGAGTTACAGAATTTCTGAGTTTAAGTCCTTACGAGCTATTGTTGTGTGAAGCTGGTAGCTTTTGTCGGGGATAGTCCGGGAACCCAGATGAAGACGAACGTCCGCCATTGGAAGCCGCTACCGAGCAACGGCTAGTGAAGACATGACTGTGGACACTAGTGTGTGTGTGTAATAGTGTACCGTAAAGTGAAGTCACGCGCTGTACTTAGCAGTCCAATAAATCCGATCATCAATCCAAACCCCGTCTATATTGACACTCATACAGGCGATAGTATTTACCAACTACTATGACAGTCGGAAGAAGCAAGCAGAAATATTTTATACTCTGAATAGAGATGTAATACGTTCCTCCGAAACGTCTGTAAGTTTCTATCTAACTACACGTCGTCACATTCCAGACTACAGTACCATTTAATGCCATTGTTGTGAGGAACACAAATTCAACACAGTCACGCGACTGTGGATATAAACGGGGTTTGGTTGCGAATCATATTTATTGGATTCTTAAAGAAGTTGTGCCTACCCTGTACAAACCACTACCACAGAATAATGTTCTCAGTCACGATCTTCACAAGCAGTTACTTGGTAGCGGCTTCCAACGGCGGACATTTTCCTTCCTCTGAGTTCCCGAACTCTCCCCAGCCTCAGCTACCAGCTTCTCACTTATCGTAACTCTTTTTCTGCAGACACTCTCGACTGACTGCTAAAGGCAGCTGGTCATCGTTATATAGTGTCTGCACGGACCGCACAGAAAACACCGTTCCAAACAGCTGTTCTATTGTAGTAGTAATTACATGACGGTTATTTAGCCATTCCCTATTTACGGGCGTGTTTATGGAGCCTTTTTCTACCAACGGCTGTGTCTTCTGGCTTTCAACAGACATGCCAATTCTAACATTGTTATCCACTTTAAGTACACTCAGAGAGTCTATAAATAGACGCTAAATGAGTTACGGATTGCTTCTGTTGAGAATTATCTTTGTGATGTTTTAAGCTAGGTTAATTTAAAAACGTCTTAAGAAAATAGATCGACAGATATTGGCAACAGAACGAAAAATAACTTTGAAAATGTAAGAAATAACACGAGTGTGACTCCAACTTCTACCATGGTAATATACAATACCAAACAGAATTTCTCTTATAACTGCTATTACTCGCATTAATGGGTCACCAGTGGGTTGAAAAGCACGCAACATGGGCATCACACGATATGGCTCGTAGGGGCCGTGCGCTAATGCTCGACTTTCACTTTATTATACAACAAGAAGAATGCATGTAGATGGCGGTGATGGACAACTGGAGCCGTCATTTGAGGGACTAGAAACGTACCTTCTGACACTTTCCCCTTTACTGACTTCATAGCACGCAACAGTCAAATCATTCAAGCCATTGTATCCCACACTTTGCGTGCGTTTGCAGGTTTTGATTTCTAGTAGCGTAATTTACTGACTTAACTTCATGACGTCTGTGAGACGTAGCAGAAATAAGTACAAGAAATATTCCGGGGGGTAAAGGGCGGCCGGCTCTTGAGGCTGACAACTCACCGTCATCTATGAGCCGACTGTGTAGAAAATGCGGAAACCTCGACGTCTCACAACCCTATGGGCCTCCACGGCCTGTTACAGGGATAGCTTTACTTAACCTCACCGCCAATTGTGAGCCGACTGTCTAGAAAATGTGGGAGCCTCGACGTCTCACAAACCTACGGGCGTCCACGGCCTGTTACAGGGGTAGCTTTACTTAACCTCACAGCCATCTGTGCGCCGATGTGTCTAGAAGATGTGTGAGCCTCGACGTCTCACAACCGTATGGGCCTCAACGGCCTGTTACAGGGATAGCTTTACTTAACCTCACCGTCATATGTGAGACGATTGTTTATAAAATGTTGGAGCCTCGACGTCTCACAACCCTATGGGCCTCCACGGCCTGTTACAGGATAGCTTTACTTAACCTCACCGCCATCTGTGAGCCGATTTGTCTTGAAGATGTGGGAGCCTCGACGTCTCATAAACCTGTGGGCCTGCACTGCCTGTTACAGGGATATCTTTACTTCAACTCATAAACTCTTAAATCGAAATGGATTTCGAAGCAAACCAATTTTATCTACCACTTGTCTATAGGGACTGAGGAGAACCATGAAGAACCTTACTGAGGATAGCCGGTGTTCAAGCCGAGATTTGAACCCAGCACCTCCTGACTATCAATCTGGAGGCTTACCAATTCTGTGAATTTTGTGTTGTTATCGACACATTTCCGTACTTGTCTCTGAGGCTTTGGCGTCTTCCGTCCCACCGGCCATTTTGTAACAAACCGTAAGACCACGCAGTAAGAACAAAATGTCTTCTCATCTCAAGTTATGTACATTTTAGTATTATATTAATCATTAATAGAAGTTCTTAACAACTGGAATATTGTGAAAATTCTGAAAGAATGGAAGAGTATTATCTTCTAGGATATGACGCCGTATAGCCTGTTGTCACTTGCTTTCACGCTAGTTCCTTGTTCGTATTATTCTTCGACCCTGATCATGGAGGCAATATGTACCTCCGAAACATCCGTTGACTTTCAACGAACAATATGGCGTTATATCTAACAGAAGGTCTCATTCTTCATAAACTTCATGACTTACAAAGTTTTATAATGTTTTAGTTATCCATAAAAATAAAGTTTGTTATCACAATACAGTCAATTACAACGCAAGTTCTTGAAGTCGGTTTAAACTCGTGTCCCGACATGTTTCTACACTTATGTCATCTTCAGGGATATAATATACGTAGGGCAGTCAAAAAGTTCCCGAAATCCCCTGCAGAATGAGAACGAGCGATAAGATAGCGCACACATCATTCTGGCGGGAAGCTCAGCATGTCTGCTCGCAGGCGCAACAGGTCTGGATAGATTTCAGTGTGCACCGAGCCACACGTCGCTTGTTGTGCAGCAATTCCTGTCATCACCCAACCACCGTACTATCCGGATCGCTCCGAGTGACTTGGCTGTTCCTTACTCTGAAAATGGGCCTCAAGGGGACACGTTTCGCAAACATGGAGGACATCAAATCGAGCTGAGCTGAGCTCCGGAAGATTCCAAAAGAAGACTTCCACGGCTGCTTCCAACAATGGCAGGATCGATGGAGCAAGTGTGTGTGCGCGCAAGAGGGTCCCACATTTTCTAGACAGTCGGCTCACAGTTGGCGGTGAGGTTGTGAGCCTTACGCGCCGGACGCCGTTTGACCCCACAAAGATTCCTGGTATTCATTTCAGTTATAGGCTGAGCCGCCCCAAGGGCCATAGTGCGGATGGAAGGATTAGTTCAATTGAAAAATCCAGTGACCACACCGGGAATCGAACCCGCTACCTTCCTGCTTGTAGCATAGTGCCCCCATGAAACTACGAGCAGCAGCTGGTGAAAGCTGATTTTTGCATGCAAACACTTCGCTTTCTTTCGCAACCTGCGTTGAATGGGACGCATTAGTAGGGTTGTGATTGACGCATGCGCACTCTGTTCATACATAAGCTAGCTAAGGAAGTATGGAAATATTCTGTGCCATCACTACCTGCTATGTTGTCATTAGCCCGAGTAGATCATTTAAAATGTACATTAGCAGATAATGGTCATGCGTCCTCCTGCCGTAAGGTGAACCTAGAGTTCGCGCCGCGAATGTTACCATGCACATACAAAGAATATTACATTTGTAAGATTTGGGGTTTTCACGGCAGTGACTATGAAGAAAGCAGTCTTCTGGGATGTGGCGTTAACCGACGTTTCGGAGGAACGTATCGCCTCAATCTTCAAGGTAGAAGGAAAAATAAGAAAATCCCAAGCGAAGAGACCGTGAGATGGAGGCGATACGTTCCTTCGAAACGTCGGTTAACACCACATCCCAGAAGACTGCTTTCTTCAATATTTAATTTCTTTTGCGCAGCGTCATAAACATGGTGGAGCCCACTTAGTTGCAGGACGCGGAGAGCGGTGAAGCAGGTCTGTGCTGCTTGGCTATGTGCGGAGTATGTCTTCTGGCAACGATGAGATGTGCCCCTACCATATTACATTTCCCCTTCGACTTCTCCTCTCTTGAGCTACTGTTTATCAGCACTTGTTACGCTAGGATCATTCACCGGGCAACGTAAATCAGGTGATAATCCTTGTGATATTTTATTCTAGAGGAGCCTACATCGAATCTCGGCCAGAACATCGAATATGACGATTAATATATTCCGTGGATATTTTCGGTCCAGTCAGGAAGTACGTCACTACCGCTTCTTTCAAAATTAGTCATCATTAATTATTCTACTTTTCAAATTCATACTATCTGAGCTTCTCACAACTATAAATATTATGGCATGCATACCAGTTGCTAGACAACGCCCTTGAAATAAGCAACAGCCATTCCTAAGCAACGGCTCATAAACAAGCTTGTTTCCACGTCAATTATACTGCAACAGAGGAACAGTGTTTTCTACGCCGTCCGTGTCGAGATATTATAAGCAGGACATGTGAGGATGAGTTAGTTAGAAGACTGCTGAGGTACAGTCGTGAGCTGTTGCTGTGAGGAACTGGTAGCTGAGGAACGGAGACAGTTCGCGAACCTAGGGGAAGGGGAACGTACGCTGTTGGAAATAGCTACCAAGCAAAGGCTACTGTATTGTTGCTTATTTCGCGGTCGTCGCCTAGCAACGGATCTACATGCCATGCAGCCAGTATGAGAAGTCGTAGAACTATCACTTCTGTTACATTGTTTCTACTCAAGCGGTTAGTTGCTGGCTTCCAACCGCGGCTGCCCGGGTTCGATCCCGGGCCTGGTCAAGTGGAATTTGTGATGAACAAAGTGGCGTTGGGGTGGGTTTTCTCCGAGTACTTCGGTTTCCCCTGCCAATCTTCATTCCACCAAATTCTCCATCATCATAATCACCCGGAGCAGGTACAATAGGTCAATCAGTGGCCGCCATGAAGAGTGGACCCAGTTGGACTCCACCCCACAATAAGCGAATAAATTGCATTGTTTCTAGCTGCAATATCTACGTGACTTATTGCATACAAGTCAACCTTTCGAATGAAATAGAGTCGCTGAGTGGTGGAAGAAGATAATTGGTTATTGCAGAAACTTATGATGTCTGACTGAATGCTAAATTGGTGCTGGACCTCGCCAGCAAAGCGATTCTTGGTTCCGATTTCCACGTGACTGATAATGACTCTAGGAGCTTTCGTATTCCCAAGCCCAATGGTACCTGCTTGTGTAGGGAGTTTCCATATATTGAGCAGGTTAACGTGGCGGTAACGTTCTTGTATTTTAATCGGGAAGGTTTCGATTCGAATGTCATCCGAGACACTAGCTATCCTGACTGAAGTTCTTCGTGGTTTTCCTTAGTCTTTCGTAATAAATTCCGAGACAGAACCTTGATTAAACCGCGACCACTTCCTTCCAGATCCTTTCAAATTCATCGTTCATCAGTCATCATACAATTCAACGCTTTGTAGACTAGATACTGAAGACTGTGTCATGAAACGTGTTGTCACATTATGCATGTATCTCGGGACACAGAGGGAGCATGCGTAAAGGGTTTGTAAAGTGGCCGGCTCTTATTCCAGCAGATGTTTCAGGGGTCCACATTCGCGAGAGTTTTGTCCTGTATTAGAAGCGCCTTTAATAGATTTAAATTATTTTCACGATTTTGAGCGACTATAGACGGGATTTGAATTGACAATTTAATTTACTAAACTCTTACAGATCGTAACTATAAGTTGGCATAGCGCTATCGCAAGTTCACACACTATGCAATTCACTACAGCAGGCACTAAATCTTTTCAGTCTGCTGTTTTCACCAGCCGTTGTCTGAAATCAGCTTCCAACACCTTAGCTCCGTTAGCTTCAACGTTCACGCCCTTACTGGCTTGCGACTGCCTCACGTTTAACTGAACTCTAGACTTCTCCTGTTTTTCACACACAGGCACGGATCGCACAGAAAACACCTCCCCAACAGTTCTTCTATTGCTGTGTTAATTCTGTTCAGGGAAACAGTCGCTGTATATTGTGAGACCCATACGAAACACACAAATACACTGTGTGGGCAGAATGCAGAGTTCAGTACGTACCTCACAGGAAACATATTACGTCTCCACTACAAAGCCCAACCGGTTAATGCTGTTCAGGGAAACAGTCGCTGTTTATTGTGAGACCCATACGAAACACACAAATACACTGTGTGGGCAGAATGCAGAGTTCAGTACGTACCTCACAGGAAACATATTACGTCTCCACTACAAAGCCCAACCGGTTAATGCTGTTCAGGGAAACAGTCGCTGTTTATTGTGAGACCCATACGAAACACACAAATACACTGTGTGGGCAGAATGCAGAGTTCAGTCCGTACCTCACAGGAAACACATTACGTCTCCGCTACAAAGCCCAACCGGTTAATGCTGTTTAGGGAAACAGTCGCTGTTTATTGTGAGAACCATACGGAACACACAAATACACTGTGTGGGCAGAATGCAGAGTTCAGTCCGTACCTCACAGGAAACACATTACGTCTCCGCTACAAAGCCCAACCGGTTAATGCTGTTTAGGGAAACAGTCGCTGTTTATTGTGAGAACCATACGGAACACACAAATACACTGAGTGGGCAGAATGCAGAGTTCAGTCCGTACCTCACAGGAAACACATTACGTCTCCGCTACAAGGCCCAACCGGTTAATGCTGTTTAATGAAACAGTAGCTGTTTAATGTGAGAATCATACGGAACACACAAATACACTGTGTGGGCAGAATGCAGAGTTCAGTACGTACCTCACAGGAAACATATTACGTCTCCACTACAAAGCCCAACCGGTTAATGCTGTTCAGGGAAACAGTCGCTGTTTATTGTGAGACCCATACGAAACACACAAATACACTGTGTGGGCAGAATGCATAGTTCTCTAATATATACAAATTCAGTCCGTACCTCACAGGAAACATATTACGTGTCCGCTACAAAGCCCTACCGGTTGATGCTGTTTAGGGAAATAATCGCTGTTTACTGTGAGAACCATACGGAACACACAAATACACTGTGTGGGCAGAATGCAGAGTTCAGTTCGTACCTCACAGGAAACACATTACGTCTCCGCTACAAAGCCCAACCGGTCAATGATGTTTAGGAAAATAATATCTGTTTATGGTGAGAGTCGGAACACGCGAATGCACTCAGTTGGAAAATGTAGATTTTTAATATTAAGACTGGGCTTTGAAGATTAACTGAGTAATAAATTAACTCTATAGAGTAGAGCTTTTCTTCAGAAGATAATTTGTCACTCAGCTAGTCAAAGAAACGGACGCTAATGAATCTTCAGAAAATGTATTTCCGAATACGACAAATTTGGAGGGATTGTTTGCTCAATGCTATTATCACGCGCCTCACTCCCTATTGGATGAGGTAGATAAGCTTATTGGAGTTTGTTGCAGTTGCCTTTGATTGCCAACTTTATCATTTCGCAGAGCTATCTGCCCCTGTCTATATTATTAGTATTATTAAGAACTGGTACGCAACCCTGTGACGTCACTGAAAGAGACTTTCACTTTCCAGGAGAAGAGGACCATGCAGAATCTAAAGGCTTCTGACGATAGTGTGTAATATTCGGGACAATTAGATTTTTGTCCGTCGTCCGGTGTTCTATAAGGCATATCATTTCGCGAAATTGGATCTGTTTCCGTCTTCAGTTGAAGGGGTGTGAAACACTTACTCTGTTGCGTCCCTTTTGTTCCACAGTTGACTCTAACTGTAGGTATATATTTTGAAAATTATATATGAAAACCTTCAAATTGTTCCGATGAATTTTTGTTTATGATATGGTTTCTTGCATTTATTTTCAACTTCTCTCTCTATCTTAGTTTCACTTCTGTACACGCGTCTTCAAAACTTTTATTGTACATTTTTCTGTTATCTCCCGTTGCCAAATTCTGTTCTTAGGCACATATATTACCGTAGTTATACTGTCATGCGTTACTCAGTGACTGAGCTTAGCCCTTGATCACGACAGAAACTGTGTTTTTTTTTAACTGGAAGTAAAGAATTCCAAAACAAATTAATTTCAGAAGACACAATTTCATATTTTCATTCAGTTATGTATTTAACTCAGTATATTATTGCCACTGAATGGAATGTATTGTGCTAGGGGCATATAATATGATTTCGTTTCGATGATTTTAGTAGAATCTCGTTTGAACATTCCTTTATCTGATTCTTTCTTCCAGAACATCATAGATATGAAATGTCAAAAGTTCAATAGAGAAGTATGTGTTGCAGGAAGTCTTAATAGGACGTCAGTGGAGGGAAACCGATTTGATACGGCAGAATTTCATATCGAAACCTAAAGAGGAGTGTTTACGCTCATTACTTGCATTTCAATGGACCGGTTTGCAGAAGGAACTTCATTTTGGAATCTAGATGCTAATAGAATGGGACAAATATCAATATCAATTACAAGGGGGGGGGGGAATGGATCAGTTTGGCATAGAAGCCTCGGAAGATATTAGTTTGTCCAACCGGAGCATTCATCTCCCCGATGCGATTACTTTATGCAGGCAAATGTTGTGATGAAGACACGAGCTCTGAAATTAATTTTGCTTTGAGAGATCGTCAAGAATTATTGGAAGAAACATTCACAAAATAAAGAAGTAAAGAAGGCAAAAGTAGTAATGTCATGTGATTTGAACAGACATGTTTTATGGGATATAAAAGGTAAAGAAGATAAAGTTGTCCCTATGTGTAACTAATTAAGCACTACGTCATGAAGGCATATGGAGGAGTGGATATATAGACCCATATTTTCTTGATCTCGGCACTAGCTAGAGGTGAGTGGTCAGCTTCACACCACGATCGCTTTACCCCTGGAGTAAAAGTTCGATGAACCCCACAGCCGGTCTGGAAGACAAGGAGAAGTGAAATTTCTTGCCCCCACTGGGACTCAAACTCTGAACCCTTGGTCTTCCAGCCCGTAGTCAGTCGCTATACCGACTACGCTAACCCGGCTTTATTTTGCGAGATATAACACCGTGTAATCCCTTGAAAGACAACAGACGTTTCGGAAGTACATGTCGCCTCAAATTTCACAGTAGAAATATGGACAAAGAAGGAACCAGCATGAAGATGATACACAAATATAAATATTTCTGACGTCAGAGAAATATTGAAGACTAAAGACACGGGAATACCAACAGAATTGGAAGAATGGAAAGAGATCGCCTTCCACAGTTGGTACAATCAAGCAAGGGCACGACCAAAACGACGATAGAGGCATTCTGAGAAAGTTAGAAACCAGGTAAATTTGGATCTTGAAGAACAGAAAATTTCTGTCATGAAGAATATAAAGCCATGTAGTCAGTTTAAAGCTAACCGACAATTCAGAGGGACAGAACGCCTCCATCTTCAGTGTCGAAAAACAAGCAGAGCAAGGGACGTGAATGAAACAGGTGGCAAGCAAAGGCTTTCATGAGATAAAACTCTTCATAACCACCGGTGTCAAGATCTGAAATCCTATATCGAAGAAATAGGATGGGATGGTGTGGACTGGATTAATCTGGCTCACGATAGGAACCAGTGAGGGGCTTATGTGAACACGGTAATGAACCTTCAGGGATCCATAAAATTTTGAGAAATTCTTGAGCAGCTGAGCTACTGGTGACTAAGACGAACTGGGCTCTATGGAGTTAGTTATTTTGTTATGCCAGTATTTACCTGGATGTACTTAGGAAGCCATGATAAGCCTCAGTTGCCGAGTTATGAACCCTTGTATCCCGACAACAAAGCAGAATAACTAGTCACTGGGCCGCGACGCTCACTTATGGGACGCTAATGTAGGGGCCCATTAAAGCGTGATTGAAAGGGTGGCGTATTGATCTGGGCTCCATTTTGATTGAAATTGCAGTTTGGTGGGGGCTATTGAATTGATGTCTGTGGTATGTATTATCAATATTAAGTCTTATAATTGACCATCTACACTTAACAACAATTTTTCTTTATAAATTCTCTGGCAGATATGTTTCGACTTGAGATCCATTTTCAGTGCTCGTGGAAGCAATGCGTAAATGATAGCGACAAGAAGTAATTTTGCAGAAGGCCTGTAGATACGCAATTAACCGATGAAGCACTCTATACCGCTGCTTTTATGGTTTAATGGGGCTTCCATGGTGAATGTAAAGGTAAAATTGTCCCTGTGCTTGATTAGTTAGGCACTATGCCATGAAGACGTATGGAGAGGAGGAGGTATAGATACACATTTAATGACTTCGGAACTAGATGGAGGTAGATGATTAGCTTCAAGTCCAGGCCACTTTACCCCAAGGGAAAGAGCCAGCGGTACCCATTGGATACGGAACTGGGTGGGCCCCAGAACCGATCCGTTGACATGGCCTCAGGTGCCATGGTATACATATGAAATTTCGTATAGACATGTCAGGCATTCAAAAGTTCTTAGTGGAGGATAGTCACACAGATGCACAGACAGAAATGTAGTCACAGAAGCCTACTTTATTTTTCTTTTAAGCACAGAAAGTAGGCTAAAAGTGCAAACCTGACTACGATGCGAAACCTTGAGTTTTACTCATACAACCTTCAACTCCCTTACTTCCTCTCTCACAATCGATCACGCACACAACCTCCCACTCATTCACTTCATGACTCTCACAACCGCCCACTCACTAACTTGCATCCTCACTCTCATTTTCCTCCTCACGCTCACAACCACCCATTCACACAACCTCCCACTCATTCACTTCATAATTCTCACACCCGGCCACTCACTAACTTGCTTCCTCCTCACTCTCACAACCACCCACTCACCCAACCTCCCATTCATCACTTACTTCCTAACTCTCACAACCGCCCACTCACACTACCCTCCACTCACTCAGTTCCTCACTATCATTTGCCTCCTCACCCTCACAACCGCCCACTCACACAACCACATGCTCACTCATTTGCCTCCTCTCTCACAACCACACACTCACTCACTTGCTTCCTCACTCTCACAACCGCCCACTCACACAACCACATACTCACTCATTTGCCTCCTCACTCTCACAACCACCCACTCACTCACTTGCTTCCTCACTCTCATTTGCCTCCTCACCCTCACGACCGCCCAATAACAATACTTCACACACTCCCTAGCCACATGACCCGTTGTGTAAATGTGCCATGGCGTTGGTGAGCTGACAGGCCTCACGTCTTGTGACTCTGACTGAGTCACTGTGCTTAATGTAACGCGTTGCACATTCGTCACTTCCTGGGCGGAACGGGAACTATTTTCCTGTACGATTACTGAATTTCTGTGCATTATCCATTGTCCCGTTTTACATAAAACACAACGTTTCGGATACTGGATTCTGTCTCCGTCTTCAGGCAAAAACCTACTC
>NW_019724604.1:0-31613 GCF_002891405.2 Cryptotermes secundus
TGGACTTAAATCAGTGCAACAGGACGCTAAAATATAACAGAAGATGTGTATGTTATTTATCAACCATTAAAATTGGAGTTTGATAGTTTACAGTGCAGTATTTTATGTGGTTTGTTGTTTTTCTTTCTAGCCATTCACAGCAATGGACAGTGATGGTAATTGTGGGCCAGGAGGGCCGAAGATTATGGTATTTCGTCCCACATATGAAGAATTTAAAGATTTTTCCAAGTATATTGATTATATGGAATCAGTTGGAGCACACAAAGCTGGTTTGGCCAAGGTGAGTAATGTATGTTTTGTATTGAAATCATTGTGTGGTAAGTGGATCTTAGTCACCTGGTAGCAATTTTGCTGACTGTCTTTGTAGGAGGTATACTTCAGATATGTGACATTAAGTGAAAGCAATTTGAACAGTGTACAGTTTATAATAGGTGTAAGTTGGTCCAAGTAGTATTTTTGTGGCCTGTGTTTGAGAGGTGCACAGGTTAAATTGGGATACTATCATGACATGTTTTTCATGGGTTTCCTGATTTCCTCCAGGCAAGTGTCAGGATATCACGTTAACTTAGTTGGAGACTACTTCCTTCCACATGCTTTCCAGTTTGTTATTCTCTGTCATCTGATAATTCAGTAAAGTATAGTCTGAGTTACAGTGCTTTTAAATAAACTACATACATGAAATAAGTATTGTCCCATGTTAGTGACTAGACATGGAGTTTATAATTTAATTAAATTTGCTGGGCTGTTGCAACTACAACTAATTATAACACTCTTACATATCTACATACTATACAGATCACTATACTGCAGTGCACAAAAAGTTTTATACTACCGTAGTCAATAAGTTCGTGGACTTGCTGCTAAGCGTCGAAGCAGTGCACTACAGCGGATAGGTTGAGGTACGATATGATGCTCTGTCAGTTCGTCTCTCGTGACAGCAAGAGGCTTTTGATGACGATGACATGAGTAATATAACAGCAGCTCTGAAGGACATTTCTAAAAACCAGTTCCAAAATTGTTTTGAAGGTTGGACTAGTCCCTGGCATTGGTGCATAGCTTCCCAAGGAGAGTACTTTGAAGGTGACCACAGTGATATTCAGCAGTGAGATACATAGCAATTTTACTGTGATGAGTTCGCAAACTTTGTTGTCATACCACATATGCCTCTTGCTTGTTTCTACTTCCTGAGTTGTTGATTCCACTTAGGTTTTTTATTGCACCACTTTGTTTTACCTTTGCACTCATCTTTTAAGGACTGCCTTCAGTTCATTCTGTATTACTGTGTACATGCTGTAAGGGACACTGAAAATTGGTCAGATCAGATTTCAGCAATGCATCCATTATTTCTGGAATCTCATCCATCATCCTGATTTACACTTAAGTTCACCCCCTGTTTTGTTGTTTCACACAGCACTGCCCACAACCATGGCTGGGCAGCAAACTTCACCTATAACACCTTTGCCTAATGGGAGTTGGTTATGAACACACTATGTAAAATGAAGTCTGTAAAAATCACTCTGTCTGACACACTCTTCATTCAGATCACTAAATCCAGTCAAGACCTGGTGTAGTTGACTTACTGGCTGACTGAATTTATAACACTTTCACTAATCTACACACACTATAAATCAGTACTGCAAGTGCTATGTTTTTAGTAGTCGCTTAGTAATGGCTCAGCTCTCATCCTCAGTTAAACTCAGTTATTAGTTGGTCTTGCTCATCCTTTGTATATAGCCTTGGGTTGGATTGTGTAGAAAACACCATTGCCAGTAGGCCCTTCATTATTCCTGGTGTGTTGGCATGGTGTTGCCAAGTGACGTGTCACTTGTTTATGAAGTTGTTACCAAGCAATGGACAGCTTCTCTTGTTAAACTATTTTGGAGCCATTGCTAGTCAGTGGTGGTTTAAACAGGTGTCCATGACAAGGAATAAGACCACAGAAATAGAGGAGATAGTCAACATGCTCAGCAGCAGTCCGCTTGCCTCAGTAGCATGTAGCTAAATTTGCAGCTGCACTTTTCCATCCATGACATATTTGAGTTTTAAAAAGTGTAATTGAATTCATTGTTCCTTTTGTTAACTTCAATGCTATTTGTTGTAGGTATAAGTTTCATTCATGTAAATGTTTTTAAATCAGTAAAATTTAATTAATATTGTTGCATATGATTTGAAGAAGTTGTGGGTTAATGAAAAGTACTGTTCATTATATCAGGAATATTTTAATAGGAATGATTTCTTGTCATTGTAATATGTGTGCGCACGCACGCACACGCATGTACATGCACACACACAGTATATCGTGGTAAGTTTCTATGGCTTAATCTGGTCTGAAACTCATAACCATCGTCATTGCTACCACCCCTACCCCCCCGGCACCGCTGCCGCCACCAGAGCACTTCTTGAGTTCATATGGATTTCATATGAGTTCATTAGTCTGTGGGTAAATTTTTCTAACTATGGTATGTTCTCTTATATTAGTACCGTTGTGTAGGTTGCATTTTTAGCTTTCTTATTATATGGATGAAACTGTATTGGAAATGGCTCTTAAAATGTCTTTTTACATACATTAAATGCATTTACTGTATGCAGAAAATTGTCCAAAAAATCACATTGAATTACAGGATAAAGGCAAGTTTTTTTTTATAATATTTGCAGTTTGGTTGCTATTTTTCTAATAACGTTTTCTTTCCCAGGTGATCCCACCTCCTGAATGGAAACCACGCAAAGCTGGATATGATGTGGATGACATCAACATCAACATACCAGCTCCTATCTGTCAGGTTGTAGATGGAAAACCAGGATTGTACACTCAAATTAATGTACAGAAAAAGGCAATGACTGTGAAAGAATACCATGACATGGCCACAAGTCCCAGGTGATTATTTGAGAAATAATTTCAGAAATTCTTCTATCTAGCAAACAATCCAAAGGCTTTGAGGTTGGGCACCCACTGATGTGTCATTACATATGATCTGACAGTGATGGAATGTGTTACCACAGATACAGTGTTGTTGCACCAATCTGATCTTTGAGTGAGGTCACAGGTACATGGTTCCCATGAAGATTATATCTAGTCATCCAAAACAGGTCTCTGGCTCAAAAAGATGCTATTCATTGTGTTTAATTACAGTTAAGTAATTCTTCAACAGGGGGCATTTAAATCCTGTCCCAAATCTGGTACAGGATCATTTTTGGCAGGGAATTTAAATTTAGCAAATAATAACTATAAAATTACAAGTTCTTTAAGTAGTCACAAGTGTCACATTTTTTATTGAATGTAATGAAAGTTTGACTGTGCCAGTGAATGTCTAGGGAACGTTACTATGTAAGAGGCATAGCTTCATGGTTGTCTGCATTAACTTCCAGACCAACTTTTGTTCTACGGACTATAGGGCATTTTTCTTTTCTCTAGAATGTTATATTCTCACCCAGTAGTTAGTTAGTTAGTTATTTATTGGGGAGGGTGGGTTTCCCCATGCACTTAGACCTGTATTGGTCCATTGTGCTTCCCTCTATGATTTCTACCAGTCTCTATATCCTACCGGTACTGGTGCTTACCATCAGTCCCGCCCAGCCAGCGAGACCGGCTCTACTAGCTGAGAGGTATCTCTAATGCTTCCCCCATCTACCAGAGGTATTAGAGACTGCTGTTGGGCGGGAAACGTCTGTAATTTGGCTCAGTGACCTCCTTTGGAGATATGAGGTTCTTTTGCGTGCCGTAAAGCTACGACACGGGACCCACGGCTTAAAGTCCCTCCCGGAGGACTTGTTCCCTGAATTTTTCCGCCCTTAAAAATTCGACGACCTCCGCCGGGTATTTGAACCTGCATACTACGAGTCATGAGGTGGGAACGTTACCGCTAGACTACGGAGGCCGCTTTCTCACCCAGTAAGTTAACGCTGTGATAAAACCCATTGACATTTGAGAAGGAGATTTTTGTGGTTATCAGTATCACTACTAAATTTAGAGCAGATAATCTGTTGAAAAACTTTTTTTTTTGCATATGTAACATTTCTTTGGCCGTAAAAAGACTTTTTCAAGAATACTTATTCGTAGTAAAGCATTTTGGTAATCCAAGTTTCACTCTGAAATTGCATATTTTTTGATGTATTGGATATACTTTAATCAGAGGAAGATGGTATAAAATTCTGTGGTGTCTATTTTCCATGTAAGTAATGTAATGACCTACCAAAAAAAACTTGAGGATCACTTGAAATGACAGTTTCACTTAACATGTGTGCTTTCTGGAAATACAGCTTCATTTAAAGCAAGATACAAAACTTGTTAGAATAAAATTATGCATTATATGGTGCTTCTGTCTAGAGGGATATAGTGAACTTTGACAGAGGTGGACACTGCAATACTGACACAAGGATGTCATCCACTGATGTTTATTGCTGTCATCTTCTGCTTCTGTTTGTAATTACATCCTATACCAGCTGCTAATGTACATTATGAACACACATGACAGAATAGCAGGTGCTGGCCTCTTATATATGTATGGATTATCAGTATAGACCAGAAGTTGATATGTCTTATTTAGGTTCATTTCTTTCTGCTTTTAGTGCTTCTTAATGTCATGTTCTAAGGCAGCATTGAAGAGCAAAATGTGGAGTTCTGGACAGAACTACCAAAGCCAAATTTCCTATTGCAGACTTCGAATCTTACACATTTTGTGTTTTTAACATCTTCTTTAGATATTGCAAGCTTCGAATGCAACAATGAAATGTAATTTTGCATATGGCTTAGCATGCAAGACTTGTGCATAGATGGTTGTACAGTCAGATTGCATTTTAGTCATTTTCTCTTATTATTTCAGTGTATTTTAGTAAGGAAGAACTTGCTGCTTAAATTCAGATTGTGTTACATTACATTTTAATAAGTCTGTCATCTGGTATATAACACTGTTTAGTCTAGTGAAAGTCAGCCAGTGTTTTGAAAGAACATTGACTGACTTTCACTGGACTACATGGTGTTATATCACAGAAGACAGAGGTCTTCATAGGCACCACTGTAAGAACCTGAAATCCTACATTAAATTTGTTGGACTGACTCATAAATGATATTTTATACATAATTTATAGGTATGTTTATGATGTATCTCCATACCAAGTGCCAGATGCCTGCCTCCATTGGTGTATTAGTTATTGCCATTAAACCATCAACTAAATATAGTTTTCTCTTCAGCCACCAAGAATTACCAGATGTAAGTTACATGTTTTTAGGTCTGTTACCAGGCATCCTTTCAAGGCCCTTATGAAGTTTTGTGCCAACATCGCATTCATATACGAGGGTGAGTCAAATGAAAATCGTAAAAATTGTGTTAAATTTAATTTATTGAATGAAAGTGGTGCCAACTATATCATTTTTCTACATAGTCTCCATTTCGTTCAGTACAGACCCTCCAGCGTTTACAAAGGATTAATCTAGAAAAAAATTATTGTGGTTGTCTGCGCAATCACTCATGCACAGCCTGCTCTTCATCAGAACGGAACTTCTTTCCTCCCATCGCCTCTTTGAGTGGCCCAAACATGTGGTAATCACTTGGGGCTAGGTCTGGTGAGTATGGCGGATGTGGAAGACACTCAAAGTGCAAGTCTTGGATTGTTGCAACTGTTGCAGAGGCAGTATGGGGCCGACCATTGTCATGTTGGAAAAGGACACCTCTAGTTAAAAGTCCACGTTGCTTTGATCTGACTGCAGGTCAAAGATGATTCTTCAAAAAGTCTGAATATGAGGCACTGGTGATAATGTTCCCCCAAGGTATGCTGTGCTCCAAGAGTACACCTCGCTTGTCTCAAAAGAGAGTCAGCATAATCTTCCCTGCAGATGGCTGTGTCCGGAACTTCTTGGGTTTTGGTGCTATTCCTTGCTTGTTCTCTTTGTTTCTGGTTGGTGGTAGTGCACCCAAGTTCCATCACCAGTAACAATTCTCTAAAGGAAGCCATCACCTTCTGCTGCAAGGCGCCACAGAAATTCTTCACAGGTGTCAACACGTCGTTTCAATTCTGGAGTCAGCTGCTGTGGCACCCCCCTTGCAGACACTTTGTGAAACTGGAGCACATCATGAATGACATGGTGTGCTGATCTGTCGCTCGTGTTAAGAATTTCGGCTATTTCATCCACTGGCACTCAGCAATTCTCCATCACTAGGGCTTCCACTGCTGCAGTAGACTCAGGGGTCACAACTCTGTGCACCTGACCCGGGCGAGGAGCATCTGCCACAGACGTCACACCATTTCTGAATTTCCTACTCCGCTCATACACTTGCTACTGTGACAGGCATGCATCACCTTACTGAACCTTCATCCGTTGATGAACTTCAATCAGTTTCACACTGTCACTGATCAAAAGATGAATTACAGAACATTTTTCTTCTTTCGTGCATGTACGTAGTGGAGTAGCCATCTTTAAACCGGCACTGTGATGGCGTTCTGTTTGTCTGCATTATACTGCCACCTACTGGATGCTCTATAGCATTGGTAACATGTATGCCAACTTACAGGCCAGTGGTGTGATATTTCAGATTTTTATCTCAGTTTTACAGTTTGCATTTGACTCACCTACGTACATATTATTACTGATTTTGGAAATTAAAATGCACAGGGCTCAGGTGGCTAGTGGTGGCATAATGTTCATACCAAACATTGTGATTGATATTCTCATTGAATTTGGAGTACCATGAAATTAATTAGACTTACTAAAATATGTTCAAATGAAACCTATATTAAAGTCCCTATAGGTAAGTATTTGTCTGTTCAGAATAGTCTAAGACAAGGAGATGCTTTATCACCAGTATTCTTAGCTTTGCTTTAGAATGTGCCATTAGGAAGGTCCAAGGAAATCAGGTGGGAATGAAGTTGAATGGGACACATCAGCTTTGGGTCTATTTTGATGATGTAAATCTGTTGGGAGATTACGTAAACACCGTAAAGAAAAACATGCTCTGATTGATATTAGTAAGGAGGCTGGTCTAGAGGTAAACACAGAGAACTCTGTGTATAAGTATATAATGATCTTTCACAAACCATGGCTAGTTACTAATCAAGCATTCAGAATTTTCACATTGTGTAACATAATCTAACAGCATATACTTTGTCAAGAACAATAGATGCTAAGAATATTAAATCCGTATACTCGCAAAAATAATTGTTACAGAGAGCACAGCTGATACTGATGTGACACAGAAAAAAGCATGAGAAACAAATCAATTTTGTATGTGGTAGCATAGTTGATTGAGGCACTATGCTGCAAGCTGGAAGGTTGCGGGATCGAATCCTGATGAGGTCATTGGATATTTTTCAAGTTACCTAATCCTTCCAGCCGCACTATGGCCCTGGGGTCAACTCATCCTCTAACAGAAATGAGTATCAGGAATATTCTTGGGGGTAAAGGGTGGCCAGCGCATAAGACTGACAACCTTACAGCCATCTATGAGCCGACTGTCTAGAAAATGTGGGAACCCCAACATCTCACAACCCTATGGGGCTCCATGGCCTGTTACAGGGATACTTTACTTTTTTAACAGTTCAAGTGATAAGGAATCAATTTAATTTGAGTTACTCTGGTTTGTTTTCACTTTTTTAATTCTCCACTGATACAACCACAGTATTTTTATGCTACACAGCCCTCGGCACGATGCCTCATACTTTGGCTTAGGTGGTTTGGTTTGTTGAGAATAAACTCTCTTGAGCCTCCAGGAGCTAAAGTGCATGTTCAGGAGGAAGGTGTATCCCAGATGTCCAGTGAGAATGCAGTAGTAACTAGCCATGTGGTTACGACCAGAGTAAGTTGCATGAAATGATTGCCCTTGGGCATGACAAGCCACCCCACATTCCCACCCCTCCATGTGGGTTGGTTAATCTGTTTTAGAGTGTTGAGCCCAGAGGCTTGCAGCACTTTAACAGTATTCTAAGGAGACAATTTAAGTAACCGAAGTTACCTCCATATGAGTGCTCTTCTGCACTTGTCCCAGGTAGACCGTAGTAATACCTGGAAGTCGTAATGCTGCCACACAGGAGGCTCCAGTTGTAAGACACCATTGCCCTTATGGGACCATATCTGCCAGTTCCAGGTTGTCATACTGATCCAGACCCCAAGACTGGCATTAACCCAGCAGGACCACAAAGGTGTCCCAAAGCTGTGTCCTGATGCCCCTTCTGATCCATGATGTGCCNTGTGTACCATGTAATAACTCATAAGATCAGAATCCAAATTTTCACTGTCTTGAAAACCTCTTATGTAAAAGTTATGTAAATTCTTTGAATTTCATGTATTTACAACAGGCTTACTTTCACAGATACAAGACACCAAATCACTTTGATTATGAGGATTTGGAACGCACGTACTGGAAGAAAATTATGTATGGATCACCTATCTATGGTGCCGATGTGTCAGGTTCTCTAACAGATCAAGATGTTAATGTGAGTATTCTTTTGAAATTGAGGTAAAATAGAATTGGTACTCTTATTGAGAGGTAGACCATGCCATCTAGGTATATATAGCTATTGTAACATATGTCACTGTGAATGTTCAGATTTAACTGAATGTCGACAAATGCAGGTGGTTGTTGACATTCAACAATTTGTTGATAAATTTTCCAAATTGTATTATGTGTCTATGTGTCTGTGGATATACACTGGCCAATATCAACTCCCATGCGTGGTCAGGAGGTGTAGCAGAATGGAGATATAGTTGGTTCATTCTCCACACATGCCCCTCTTTAGTAATATACCGGTGGATGTTAGTCACATTTACAGTGACACTGTTGGAAGATGACATGTGCCATGATCAGTTTGGTGAGAAATTCATGTTTTTAGTCTTTGCCAGGTGAGGAGGTTTTGTCATAAGGTAAAGAAAAGTATTTAAATTTGATAATTGCAGAACAAAAGTTACTATCAAAAAATGCACTTATTAGTAGCATTTAAAACACTAAAGTACTGGATGAGAATAAAATAATTTTGCCCTAGGAAGCAGGTGAAGCAAACATCCAGTGTTATATGGAAATGATGAAATGTACTGGATACTGATCGAAATTCCCACCCTGACAGGACATGTTTGGAAGAACCTTGTGATTCAAGAACCCTAGTATAATTATAGAAATATGTGTGAAGCTGGGTCTGTTAAAGCAGGTGAAACAAATTGCACCTAAGGCAGGTGTTGTAGAACCCAATTTTCTCAGAATTAATTTCAGTATATCAAATTGACCTGACATCCAATCCTGTAGAGTTAATACGTTTATCTGATTGCTGTTTATTATTGTCATTAACAAAATTCATCAAACTACAATCATTAAAAATTGAGAATATAAAGGATATTGTGTAACGCTTGCTTGATACATTTTTTTACTTTTGGGGGATGTATTATATTGGACAATGGAAGGAAGTTTGTCAACCAAATTATGTCTGAATTGTGTTCAGCTTGAGACAGTGTAAAATTGTGCTTGAGGAGCCGTTTTGTAGCCGAACTGAGGGCTTTGTGGGAAGGGCAGTGAAGATCTGCTGATTGCTTGGATGCAAACCAACAGCACAGTCAGTGGTTTGAGGGGCTTAAATGAGAATATACATCATTTTCTGAGGTCGTCCATCAAACATTGTATGAAACAGTGTTTAGAGACAAGGTGAAAAGAGATTATCAACATTTTCTCTTCCACAAGAATGAACTTGCAACATCGAAACCGAATAGCAGCATGAAGCTACACCAATGAAGTGTTTGTTATAAAGATGCAGAACGTGAAATGTCAAAATTGAATGAAGATATTGAAAAAGTGAGAACTCGGGTGCAGAATGATCACAATCTTACAGTCAGAATAATTGTAGAAGACTATAGTTGATTTTGACAGAAAATCTGGTGCTGAAGAACGTTCATGGCAATGTGCCCTCATACACAGTGCTTTTCAGCAAGGCGTTTTTGGCAATCTTGGAAACGTCATTTATCATTTCTCACTCCATGTGACTCCTTCCTCATCCTTACGATAAAAAACATCTCACGGGGTTTTTAAATTGTGGACGAGGTGCAGAAGTTACAACAGCCATTCTGAATAATGTGACAGAATAAACCATTGCTAGACAACACGCCAGTAAACATGTTTAAAGGTTACATAGTGAACAGAGGACGTACCTCTGTTTCTAGGTGGCAAGTCACAACACACATTTCTGTTACAGCGAATAAGCACTCAGTAGTGTTAACTGTTGGAAATGTGATCTGTATTTGGTTCTGACAGAGTTATAAAGAGAGGACACTTGAGAACACTTAGCAGGATTCATTTGGGAGAGGTTCTTCGTTCATCATTCATCACAGTGGAAGCGGAGACGCACATAGTCCAGTAAGGAATGGAGTGAGTCTTAGGAAGCTGTTGACTATGAGCTGCTATAATTGATTGTAATTTTAAAGAAATAAAAATGAACCCAATCATCAAATCCAGAACCCATTATTATTCATCACACAAACCCTGAATACATGACATTTTGGTGTCCTAAGTGGCTATGACCATAAATTTGTGACAATAACTTGCTGGAGAATGACTTCTGGAAGTGATTTGACAGATGGAAACAGTCTTGAATTTGTGTATAGTGGCATGAAGGAAAAATAGACCACTGCAGTTCAGAATAAAATTTAATATAGTGCTGCATGTGAGTAGAGTCACCTTATTTGTCAGACCTTATATACAAGAGGAGCCAGGTTAGTGTAGGTGGTATAGTGACTGGCTACGGGTTTAATGACTGAGGGGTTGGAGTTTGAGTCCTAGTAGGGCAAAGAATTTTTTCTTCTTTGTGTCATCCAGACTGGCTCTGTGGCCCACCCAACCTCCTCTCTAATGGGTACCAGGGGCTCTTACCACAGGGGTAAAGTGGCAGGGGTGTGAAGCTGATCACTCACCTCCTACTAGTATCGAGGTCAAGAAAATGCATCTGTACATCCACTCCTCCATACTCGTTCATGGTATAGTGCTTAATTAGTTAAGCATAAGGACAACTTTACCATTTACCTTATATACAAGGATCACTCTGAAACTAGTGCCAATAGTTGTTCTTTTGGATACCACTGTAGGAATGTAAATGAAACTTGTGTGTCATGTACTTCAGCCGTCTGTGGTCTAGTGGTCAGAGTTCCTGGCTACAGATCCAGAGGTCCTGGGTTCGATTCCTGGTGATACCAGATTTTCTGAGAAGTAGTGGCTCTGGAACAGGGTCCACTCAGCCTTGTGAGGATAATTGGGAGCTATTTCAAGGAAATAGCAGCTCTGGTCTAGAAAACCAGGATTAATGACCATGGGATCTGTTCCACCGACCACGTGACACCCTCTATCCGCTAAAGTTGGCACTAACTTCGCTGACAAGTGGCAGTTGCTTGGTTGGTATAGTTCGCTTGCAGACTACAGGCCATGGAGTTTATTGTGTCATGTACTTTAAGTCTCTTAAGTACTTTCAGTTATTTTTCTGCATATGATCCCTTTTATATATTTTTTCCATTGCTGAACCAAAGCCCATAACCCCTCCCCTCTCCCCAGTGAAAAATGTACTGTCAGCCTCAAAGAGCCACTTTTTGGCAGCCACAGTGGTTTCATCATCATCATCATCATCAACAGCAGCAGCAGTGAAGTGTTTTCCTGTGAAGGCCATCCTTCATTGCACGAGACAGGTGAAGTCTGATGGCACAAGATACAGCGTACAGTATGTTTTGCAGAACAGACCCTTGTCAGGATGCTGATATGGGGCCTCGAATTTTTGTGTTGTAGGAAACATTTTCCTTTCATCTCTGGCAATACTCTTGCATTTTGTGTTTTCATCTTTTCGTTGTCTCCACATGGTGAGCAGAATTGATCATGTTGCCCTGTTCTGTGATTACCCCTCATTTATCCCAAAGACGGAACACATAATTTTTTCCAGCAGGTGGATGAACCTTGGATTTCTTCACTGTTGGCGAATTGTGTCCCTACTCCAGATACTGCCAATTTGACTCAGGTTTGAAATGGTGTACTCAGGTCTCATCTGTGATGACTGTTGTCACCTGTGATCTCATACTTCTCCTGAAGGCCTGCACAAGCCTGCATTCTCTGCTCAATCATTTGATCCACTTTCTCATTTTCCTTTGTTGCTGCAATGCAAGGATGATCTGACCTTGATATTTCCTTTGACGCACTACACCATCACTGACTCACTTAGCCCACCACCTAACTGTGCTCATATTCGCATGAACATACTTCAGATATCATTGAATCTCAATGGATGAAATGTGTTCTGCAGTGAGGAACTTGTGCACACATAAGTGTTGCCTGCCATCTTCATACAATTACACTACTACAGCCCGCCACTTGGCGTGCAGTGTTGAAACTTGCAGCATATTTGCAGGAAGGTTTAAATTTTCACCCCACACTGTTACCTTTATATGTAACATCACATGAGTGGGGACACAGTTGGAGGCATTAGTTTTAAGTTGACCCTTATATTTTGTGATATTGAGAAGTAAGGCTATTGTATCCCAGGTGAAGCATGTACTTATGCTTGTATAGTTTCAGGTTGGTAACATCGACCACCTGGAGATGATTTTAGGTAAATTGTATATTTTCAGATTTGGAACATCAACCACCTGGGGACGATTTTAGATTATGTGAATGAAGATTATGGTATCAGCATAGATGGTGTAAATACAGCATACCTATATTTTGGAATGTGGAAAACAACATTTGCTTGGCACACAGAGGACATGGATTTGTACAGTATCAATTACTTGCATTTTGGTGCACCAAAGACCTGGTATGCTATTCCTCCTGAACATGGTCGTCGCTTTGAACGGCTAGCAAATGGATTCTTTCCAGAGGCATCAAAAATATGTCCAGCATTTCTCCGTCACAAGATGTCGCTCATCTCTCCACAAGTGATGAAGAAGTATTACATTCCCTTCAATAAGGTTTGTTTAAATTGCATGTATTTATAATTATGTCAAATATTAATAGAACTAAGGTTTATGGAAAATATTTTAGTAATTAGAAACACGTGATCTGTTTCTGAATTCAGGCTATAATAAAGCCTTTTATTATAATTCAGTCCTGTGTTCATTCTGTTCCATGTTTCCTGATGATGGAAGGTAGGTTTTACTAGCTTTAAATGGTATTAGAGGTATGCATTGTTATTAGCAGTGCTGAACATTTGGGCTCTATTACCATAGAACTCCTTAATTTATACATGTATGTATGTTTCATATACAGTGTAGTGGCAGTGAGCTGACAGAATAATGTACTGACATAGTATTCAGACGTCAGGGGGAACAGGACATAACTGGTGGTTGCATTATGTGCTCCTAACTGTTAAATTGACATACACAGTGCTGTTACTGAGTAGGAGCTGAAGGGAAGAGGAGAGAGAGTAATTACATACATGGCGTGTGTATGTGTGGGTGGGGATCCTCCTACAAAAGGGAACCTGTTTAAGAAAATTATCGCCTTTCACTGGGTTAAAGCGGCTGGGGTTTGAAGCTGACAGATCACCTCCAAGTAGTGCTGAGGTCAAGAAAACATGGATCTATACATCCACTCCCCCGTTATGTCTTCATGGCATAGTGTTTAGTGCTCCTCATTATGCACTTTTCTACAACATCCTGTCTCTTTATCTCTCTTCATCTCTCTTCAGTCAAAATATCTTCAGCACCCTGTTCTCACACACCTTCAGTCTATGTTCCTCCCTTAATGTCAGAGAATAAGTTTCACACCCATGCAGAATCACAGGCAAAATTATAGTTTTGTAGATTCTAATTTTTATGTGTTTCGACTCAGACAAGAAGACAAAAGGTTCTGGACTGAATGGTAGCAATCGTTACCCGAGTTCAATCTCCTCTTAATTTCCTCCTGAATCAGGTTTTAATTTGTTATAGTTATTTCCAAATATCTGAACTGTGCCTCATTATATGTACGTACAGTGGACTTGTAACAGAAGAATTGCAATAGATCAAATTTAATAATGTATGGAAATTGTCTTCTGACAGAAAAGTATTGTTGAAATAAAACAGGACCTTGTTGGGAATGGGTTATAGAAGTGAGTGGTTACATATTGTCAGAAAGAAAAAGGTTTCTTGGAGTGAATGAAAGAAGTCATTGTTGGGAGTGGGTGTGTGAAAGTTTGTTTTATGTTAAAGATATATGAATTAATCTTGTAACTGATGAACTTCAGTATATTGGACTTTGACCCTATTGCTGCGATATTCAACTTAAGTTGAACAAGCATCCATTATCATTTAGAGACACTGGGCTTTCGGACTTTATCCATCGTCCTGGTTTTAATATAACTAAGAAAAACATGACGTTTCAGACACTGGATCTGTTTCCGTCCTCAGGTGAGGGAAAACACCTATTCTGTTGGGTCCTTTAGAAAGAGCTAGCCTCAATCACTGGACTCCAGTGTTATACACCATCGTCAGAATCCTATAGTAACTAATCCATTATCATGTAGTGTTATATTCTCCTTTAGCCAAAAGAAAGAAACAGTCTTCTCATTTCACTTCATCGTTTGTCTTCATTCACTGGGCCATGAAAGTGCATTTTTTTAATTTCTTTGGTCTTAAAACTTTCATTATTGTAGGAAAATGATGAGAAAGTGAAGCGGTTAGCAGTGAATGGGAATTTATCTAAGGAAAAGATTGTTGAAATCAGTTAGGATATTTCTGCGAAATGATGTAACAGTGAATGTGTTACTGTTGGAAAGAAACAGTTTGTTGAAATACATTGAGGGCATTGCTGGTAATGGGCGTTTGAGAAGGGTTTTGAGGCAGTGCATTGAGAGAGGAAGGAATGACCAAAGTATTTGATCTATACTGATGATTTGTGTAGGGATTTGTATATAATATGCAAGCACCATATATATGGGACAGATGTGCATCCCAACAAAGAGTTTATTGGACATTAAAATTGGTTTTGAAATAAGGGAGCCCAATATGGCAGATGGGCACTTTGCAGATTGCCTGGTTGTACACATGATTGGGTTGAAGCATAATGTGATTTTGCTTAAGAGTGTTTTGCTTGATCTCAGCATGCACACCACTGATACAGGGTGTAATTACCATTATTTTGTATAATACATAAAATGAAACTCATTTAAATTAAGAAATTCCTTATGTAAAATGATTATTTTTTAAATACTTTTTAGGGCTAATCCTTTGTGAATTATTCCTGTTTAATAATCCAAATTGTAGTTTTTCTTAATAATATCTTAAAGATGGCTGGATTTGAGGTTCACACAGTGGTGACTGTGAAGAGTCCTATCTTTTCTTATTTAATGCTGTGATACTTGCTTGATTTACTCTTCAACCCTGAATATGGAGATAGCGCATTCCTTTGAAATGCTGGTGATCTTCTTCTGGACTTGATACATCCCAGAAGATTGTACTCTTTAATCGTAAGAGGGTGTCACTGTAGTTGGAGCTACTGTGTAGTTCAACCAAGGATTCCACCTTTAGTATTCTGCTACCCATAAATTTTGTCTTCACATGGTAACAGTTCATAAGGTTTGTAATATTTTCTTTTCACATTCTCTGTCAAGCCTTACAGGTTGAAGTTTACCATGAACCAGTGGTGATATGATCAATTCACAGATGTCTTAAATGCAGAGAAGGTTTAAGTGTAGTTGGTTAAAGTTTGAAAAAAATCGAATGCAGCGATCATAACTTACTCTGTTACATTACTGTTTTGGATGAAATATATCTGGCTTAGCAGGTAAATTCTCAGTATGGGTGAATGGCAGTGAATGTGTTAACTCTGGATGCTTTAAAGGTCCATTTTGTTTTTGTACTCAGATCACACAAGAGGCAGGTGAGATCATGATCACTTTTCCATATGGGTACCATGCAGGATTCAATCATGGATTCAACTGTGCAGAATCTACAAACTTTGCAACACCACGCTGGGTTGAATATGGAAAGAGGGCTTCACAGTGTTCCTGCAGGTCACAATGATCATTCATGTTCATATTTTGGGGCTTTGTGTCTGGTGTTGGGTAATATTAATCCTGGGATGTTTTTTGGCATGTTGCATTTTGGAATTTTCTTCTAGCATGCAATATCCACAAATAGTTTTTAGTTGAAAGATTAAAGTAAACATTCATTCATTTTCATTGCTTTCCCCCAACAGATGGTGCTGTATGATATTCAGCATTTTGGAATCAGTATCATCTGTTTCAGAAAATATGATACATTTGAAGGCATGATTTTCTTGACTTTGTTCATTTGTTTAGGTTGCTGAAAGCCACATTATAGGCCATTTTCCTCTTTTGGTTGTGTGACACTGTTGTGATGGAACATGTGCTCAGAATAGCCAAGTGTCACATTATCACAGTGTTAAAATGCCCCTTTATTTTGAGCCAACGTGTATTACCTATGGCATTGGAATTTTATCCACTGTTGTATACAATTTCCAGTTATGCTGTCTTGCTGTGAATTATAGACTTGGGCAGGTCATTATTGGATTGAAAATATCTGATTCCAGATACATCCTTTCCACATCATTCTGTCAGTATTATCACGTGTGCATGGTTTTATGAACTTTGAGATAGCGAGATCTGAATGGATCAGAATGAAAGCTGAGATTAAGCATTTGTTCATGTGCTTATGTTTGTGGGGTGAAGGTGGACCATCCAAAGAAGTTGTGAAGAAACAGCAGCCATTGTATTGTACGAGAGAAGGAAATTATATTCAGTTTCCTCTCCTCCTCCTCCTCCTCATTACATCTCCACTTCCACAGTGTATGGTCATCTTCTGTGTGGTTTGTGTTTGATTTCTGAATTTGTAATCCTGTTCTTTTGTTCTTACATCCTGTGTGTGCATACTATTTCTCTCTTTGTTTTTCTGATATTTTGTTATGCATTGGGTTTGTTACCTGACCAAGTAAAAATTAAATTGCCAAAATCTCCAAAGTGATTAACTTACAAAATGATAAGCATGTAAAGGTTTACACATTTTCTTGTAGTTGGGGGAGGACTGCAGGAGTGTGGGTGGGGGGAAGATACAGGGTAGAGAACCACAAGAATCTTGAATAGGTGCACTGAAATGTATAGTCTTGTGATGTTAATGATTGATCAACCCCCCCCCAAAGAAGACTCATACATGCGAGAAGCTATTTTCTCTCTCCACTGGTACACTTTTGTCATTGCTGTCTCAGGGCACTGATTTCATCAGCATAGAAAGATGTAACCTGACCACATAGCCAGTTCAGGCACAGTGTGCTTGAGTTCACAGCTGTGTTCATGATTTCTCAGTGCAAGGTTGCCAATATTGTCATTGTCAAATTTGCTCTATGTGAATGCATATTGTCGTGCAATATGATGTTTTATGACAGTTTTGCAAGCCTTTTCTTATAGATTGGTAAGCAAGGCAGCATTGTGAAGCAAGTTGTTGTAACACTGCGCATTAATTGTGCATTATATGGCAAAAAGTCAAAATGAATCACCAGTTTTGAATCCCATAAAGACGATCTTGCTAGCTGATGGCTTTATCTTGAATATTTTGGGTGGTGGCACCATTCTGTGCTGGACCACTTTGATTCTGGAGTGAAATAATGCACCAGCATCTTGTCACAAGTTCACTGCAGGAATGTTGTGTCCCTCCATTTGAAACTGGTGTAAATTTTCAGCTGTGCCTTTTGGTTGAACATTAACATCTTTGGAGCACACCTTGCCTCACTTCCTTGAAAAATTAGCGTTCTGGTATAATTGCTTTTACATTTCTAATATTTATGCATGTTTTAGATGTAGGATCATGCACTGTAACTTTTGCATGCGTTTGAAAAACAGATATGTGACATGACTGTTCACATCTGTGACAGCTGTTGTCTGAATGTGAGCATGTGATGGTTAGTGATTTCTTCATGACCTTTGCAAAACTTGTTCCACCAATCAAACAGATAAGTACATGATGCAGGCACAACAGAGTAAGTTTTCTTTCATATTGTGTTCACCTGAAGAAGGAGTTATAACCAGTTTCCAAAATGTAATGGTTTTAATAAACCTGAACAGTGGGACACAGTCCAGAATAATAGTTTGAAACAACTTGTCACACCATCATCAGAAAGCTTTAAGTGTGATTTCACATTGCTGCTCTGGGCAACTGTTTGGAATGGGGAAAGCGAATGTTGCACACTCCGATACATCTTTGTATGAAGGTTAGTTGGTGTGGAGAAGTGGACAGTGAATCATCAGGTTTTTGCTGTGAGAACCTGTTTTGAAGCTATGCTTATTATGTAAATGCAGAAACATTTTTGGCATGAGTTCAATGTTCCAAAAGCATGGCAGAATGAATACCTTTACATAATTCTGTTTTAAAGTGGATTGATTATTTCAGTGTTTGTGATATTGTGATTAAGTTTGTTGGCCTTGTATGTTCTGTTCACACACCAGAGAACATCGACCAAGTGAGAGTGGTAATTTATCAGAGTCCAACATGCTGAGCAAGGCAGCGAATGGTGATTGTACGGATGTCAATCATGACCGTTTAAAGAATTTTGCAGGAAGACATGAGATTTCATCCATACAAAATTCACATAATCCATGAACTGAAAGAACAGGATAAAGCTCCTCATGTTAATATCTGGGGACAGTTCTTGGACTTTGTGGGTATTGATGAAGGGATTTTGGATGTTTTGCTCATGTCACAGGAGTCCTGCTTTCACTTGTCTGGTTATGTAAACAAATAGGATTTCGTGTATTGGAGTGATAAAAATCCTATGCAGATCCATGAGAAACTTTCCCATAGTGAAAAAAATAACCATTTTGCATGGGGTTTCTACATCTGATGTAATCGGGCCGGAACTGCGAAGGCTGAGGCAAAGGGTGAGAAATATAGTGTGGCATATAGACCTGTTGCTGAGCAATAACTGCGAAACAAATAATGTGACAACCACCATTGCTAGTCAGCGGCCCGGCCACCACAATGGAAGTACTGTTGGAATTGGCGTTTTCTATGAGATCCACCGCACGGCTGTATCATGCGACTGGCTGAGCTCAGTCTGTGAAGAGTTGGTTGGTGAGTTAGTGCAGTGCAGTGGAGCTAGCTGGTTGGTGAGTGAGTTAGGTAGAGGACTGCTGTTCTGCAGATCAGGACACAAGATTATGCATCTTCCTCCTTGCTTACAGGACATCCACTCAAGACATTAGATTGTTCTGCAATCTGCTGTTTAGGGCACCTCCCAACAAGGAATGACCCACAGTTGATCACACAGCAAAATTACTGGACCATCTACATGACAGCTACAGTTATGCCTGCCAACACCTGAAGCTGGCCAGTGACAGGATGTGAACTCTTTATAACAGACTGGCAAACAAGAACAGAGTGTATCTCTATTGCCCAACCTGCATGAAGGGGAAATCGCTCAGGCTCCAATCCTTATGGGAGGGCCCGTAGAAAGTAGTCACCCAGATAAATGACGTGGTCTGCAGGATCCAGCGAAAGTCTAGATCAAGGTTGATGGAGGTACACCTGGACTGGCTCACAACCTTATCAGGGAGCTGGTTGGGATCAGTGGCCTTAAGGAGGGAGCAGCAGGAACATTTGGAGAGTAATCACCATAAGTAACGAGCTGCAGGGAAGGAATGTGAGACCGGTAACTGATGTCACAAGCACAATCCTTGGAAAGAATAAATGGTGATAAGCCAGTAGGGTTAAAGAGGGAGCAATGTGGCATATGGGTCTGTTGCTAAGCAATGACCATGAAATAAACAATGAGACAATGGCTGTTGCTAGGCAGTGGTTCATGCGCAGCAATGGAAGTTCTGTTGGAAACAGCATTTTCTGTGTGGTCCTCTCTGAGGCTATATCATGTGACTGACCGAGTTCAGTCAGTCAGTCTTTGAAGATTTGGTTTTTAGGTTAGTGCAGTGCTGTGGAGCAAGCTGGTTTGTGAGTGAGTGAATGAGTTAGTTAGTTAGGGGACTGCTGCCATTCAGTTCTTTTGAACTGTTGCTGTTAGAAGCTGATAGGTGAAGCATGGGAACAGTTCAGGAAGCCAGAATAAGGGGGACATCCATCATTGGAAGCTGTTATCAGACAATGACTGGTGAAGACATAGCACACTGAAAAGACTTGCATACTGTAGTGAGTAGTAGAGTGTGTGAATTAGCGGTTGTGCTGTAGTTACGTATAGTTATGTTCTGTAAGAGTCCATTAAGTCTTAATTACTAATCAAGACCGGATTTATGGTCACTCATACACGTGACAAGATGGTTTCATCAGGCTGGTGCAGTGGACAACACAGCAAGACAGCATGACTTTTCTTAGGTGAATGTTTTTAGATCACTTAATTTCTTGATTTGGAAACATTCCTTTGCCACCACCTTCCCTGGACTTGACAGCCCCCATGGGTGTGTCACATGTCTGTATGCTGCTTGTCCCATCTCCGTGCAAGAAGTAAAGGTGCACATTACAGAAGGAGTTCAAACTATTAATTGTGCTTCCTTGCAGTGAGTTATGCAGAATGTCAGAGTGATGATGGCAGTTTATTGAATGTCGTTGAGATCATCTGGAACATATTAGGCATGAAAACCACACTGCAGTCATTGTGCTAGTCATTCTGTAAAATGTTTTACTTCATTTATTATCTGGTTTCTCACAGTAGCCTACTTGTGCCCTGGTCTGTACAATTATTATTTAGATGCACTTGGGAAAACTGATACACACAACTTGCTGGCGTGTCTTACAGGGAGTGTTTATCATACTCTAAATGTGAGTGTATACTGGAGAAGGGGCAGGCAAAATGCAGCTTGATCAGTGACAACTACATAAATGACAGTGAAAAGTCTCACTGGAAGAAGAGATGGAATAGGTTGCAGACTTTAGGGACAATTTTTTTTTCTCTTCTACAAACACATTTGATGACTGGAACACAAAGGTTATCTACTGCCATAGAATTGTCAGACAGAATCATAAGTCAGTGGAGGAAGGCTGGCAATAAGACACTAAAATTGAAACAGGCTATGTCAACAAAAATTACAGGATGCCTAAGTGCTTAGCTAGTGGAAGTGGAGAATGTTGGCTCTAAATATGCTGAATCACTACATAATTCTGTTAACCTGTGGTAGCACAGTGTACCACTGAAAATTTTGTCTGACCCTGGTTCAGAATTTATTGGAAATGAGTGCAATGGAGATTCCTCTTCAGTTCATCCTTAGCGGAAGACTAACTTTTAGGCCAGTGAAATTGTCCACCAAGAAGTAGAGCATTGAGCTTGTAGTGTTGTGTATGCCACAGCTGAGAAAAAAAAATAGCTGGCAAATTTACATGTTGCTTAGCAAAAACACGACAATAGTCGGTGTATAGTCCTGTGTTCTTGATTTAAATAATGTACATACCAGTTTTGTTTTATTTCAGGAATCTGTAAGCATTTTTTTGGAATAATGATTTTTATAATAGTAGAAGTTAACAGTATGGAATTTGGCAGTGTACTTTCTGTATTTTTCTTTACTATAATAGATCTTTGAGATCTACTGAGATGACTATGACTTTTGCTCCAAAAATATAAACACTTGTGAGATCTGAGTTGCTCAGTGGTGTCAGAAGATTACTCTCATTCAGTACACCTTTTCAGTACTAACACCATAACTAGTTGTACTAGTTACCATATATAAGGTGACTGCAAGCTGTATACTGTAGTGATTTAAATCCCATTTTTTCATGCGGTGAGGGTCAGTTTGCATAACTGTAGGGGAAAATATTGAACAATTTCTTACATGAATCTTGTTTTTAAAAATTTGTTTTGTCACTGTTTAAACCTAAGAAACTCATTTAAGAATGCAGTGAAACTTTGATTTTATGATCCCAGATTTTACATGTTTTGCAAATTTATGCACTTTTTGCATGGTCCCGGCCAAATGCCCATGACAGTAATGTTAAACTTATATTTATATTTCCTAAATTTCATGTTTTCACCCAATTTGCACTTCATTTCTCTAGTCATGACTTTGAATATATACCTGATTTTATGTTCTGTAGTAGTTCAGTTCTCAGAATTTCTTATTCAAGGAAACAGACTTCCTCCTGTTACCAGTCACAAATGGTTGAGTGTAAAAATATGTACAGTAAACCCATGATAATCCGGGTTAATCGGGGAGGGAGTTCATCTGGATAAGTGAGAATCTGGATTAGTGAAGCCAGAGGGAACCCCTTGAAGACAAAAAACTTAGAACACAAATAAATGGAAAATTTAATGAGATAAGTAGTGCCGATGGAAATAAATAAAAAATATTGCTATAGAATCTTTATTTAAAAACTGTAAAAAGACAGTATATTTATTCATCAATAGAAGATGCAAGAGTTGTTTTTGAATGTAATAATGCAGTTTTGAAGAAACTATCAAGATTTGTCTTCACAGACAAGTGACTCATCTACCTTCCTAAATTCCATGTGTCTTTTGAAGCATGTACTAAAATATGAACAGTAGTTTTCATTCTTCATGTTTTTATTTAGATTGTCTGACATCCATATAGACTGATTCATGAGGGTTTATGATACTACCAATTGGCTGATGCATGTCTGTCAAGTGATTTACATGTACAATGTGACTTCACTAAGGCCTGTCATGCATGAGATTTTCCTGCTTTTGTAGTCCAAGCATCTCATGCGCTAGGCCAGCTTTGAAACTGTAACTCAACACGAGCAGTGTGTCTGTCTCATTTCTGAGAAATGTTTGAAAAAATGACCATTGCAACACAGTTTGTATTTTTGTAAGTGAAACATTCAGCAGAAGTGCACCTAGGTTAAATTCAATCTTGCATCTCACAGTGCCCATGTAATGTTACTTCGTAGAGACCAGATTTTGTTGTGGAATAAGATGAATTTCATGTGAAGATTGTGAAATATGGATAGTAGAGGAAAATTTACATTGGTGATAAATTGAATATTTTAGCGCAAATTGATGCATGTACTCACAGACGTGTTGAACTGATATCGTGCTTGAGACTTTCGGTGTCCACACTAAACATTACTGTGAAGAATCTCAAAGAAATTGAAAGAAGTTACCCATGTTCAGTGTGAACCTTTCTTCAAGCAACAGAAATCACTGAAACATTCACCACTGGAGAAACTGGAGTCTGCACTTGCTGCATGGCTCAAGCAAGCATGTGAGGAAAATGCTTCTGCAGATAGCACCCACCTCAGCCTTTAGATTTGTGAATCATCAGTGTATTCAAGTTCTGTCATGGAAAGCAGTTGGTTCAGTAGAATGTAGTCATAATAGATGATGGGGGCTGCTCCAAGAAGCTACACAGATAACGCTGTATGTTTGACTACATTTCACATCATAGCAGAAGGCTGGAGACTGATTACACCCACTGCAATAAGGAATTGCATTGTGAAGTGTGGTTACTCAAATGACCATATCAGCAGCAATTATGGCAGTGCATTGAAATTCACTGAAGATGAAGAGGATGACTGGCACAGTTTACAACCTCTTGTAATGCAGTTCGAGGATTGGACAACATGTGACAGTGCTCTTGAGGTCTTTGGAGTCCAGAGTATGAAACAGGCATTAGAGCAGCACTTGACTAGGCCGAAAAAGAAGAGAAAGTTCCGGAGCAAAGCAACATTCTTGGATGCACTGAAAGGGCTGGAAGCAGCCAGAGAGTATATATGTCAGTTTGATACCAAGAACAATATTACTGTTATGTGCAACAAAGTTAGAAATGAATTATACAGGCTGAGAGATCAAGAAAAAAGAAGGAAAAGTGTGACTGGTTGAAGAACTATTGTAACTAGGTATATACCATATTTGCCAGTCATTCCAGTGAATGCTGGGATAGTACCTTTGAATGGACTGTGACCACTTTCTTCCTCATCCTTTCCATTCATTAGTTATAAACACCATCTCTTACTGATTCCACATGAAAACAGTAGTTGATAAATTGACATAAAATAAACCAAGAGCCATATTTGCATCTGCATATACACAGTTAAGTGTTTGGACATACTGTTGTATCTAGACCTATTGTTAAGCTGTGACTCTGTAAACAGTGGCCATGCTGAGTAACGCTAGCAGCTTGCATGTACGCATGCAACAATAGAACTGTGTTTTCTATGTGGTCCTTGCTGAGAAGTTGTAACCAGGAGGTTTGGAGCTTAGTAAGTTGTCATTGGAGAGTTAGTTCTGTACGGGAGTCTGTGAGGAGAGGACATGAGCTGGAGGCAGAGAAATAGCCATTGTTGGAGCTGTTACCAGGAAATGTCTTGCAACAGACTGAGGACACTAGACTGTGTGCTGTAGTGAATTGTAAAGTGTGGAAATAGTGTTATAGTTATTTGTGGTTATGGCCTGTAAATGGTCAGTAAATCCATTCACCAAACCAAACCCTGCATATAGTGACACACATGTGACTATATATTTTAAAATGATCTTTCAAAGTTACGGTACAAAGACAGCCACATTTTCTTTACATTATGTCATTCTCAATTCCCCTATTTTACACTCATTTTGGGCAGTTCCTTAAAAAGTGTAAAAAGAGGTTTCATTCTATTTGTTTGCAAAAGCTGCTACTATAAAACTCCAATATAATCACATTTTTCTAATAATTAACAACAGCATAATCTGACCTTAAGGTCGTTATCATGTCAGTTTTTTCATACGTGTAGTTACATAGTTACAAGAGATACACACATACATGCGTTATCATGTCAGTTTTTTCATACATGTAGTTACATAGTTACAAGAGATATGCACACATACATGCATTATCATGTCAGTTTTTTCATACATGTAGTTACATAGTTACAAGAGATATGCACACATACATGCATTATCATGTCAGTTTTTTCATACATGTAGTTACATAGTTACAAGAGATATACACACATACCTAATCATATCCAGACAATATATTATGTTGGTATGAAACAGAAGGTATAATAGACTAAGAAATTTCTGATTCAGTTAATAAAATTCTTATTATACATTGATATTTAAAACTGATCATATATTCTGCTAGTTTTGAGTTTGAACACTGTCATCGTGAGATTGTTCATACACTTTGATTGGCTGTGACATGAACCAATTTGAGGTTCTGCTTCATGATATTTTTATGTTACAAATTATGTTATAATTATAAACCAAAGAAATAAGAACTACTCATACTAATATACTACTCATATGTTAAAGGAGACTGTGGCAAGACATAAATTTCTTATATGAGGTTCACCTGTATACTGTGAACTATTTCATAATGAAACCCTTAGTAACAAATATAGAAAGTGTTCTGCCCTAAGATTAATTTCTTTAGTATATTATTGTATTTTAGCATCCTGTTTGCATTAATTTTCACTTATCTATATATATATATAGGCGCACGCACGCACGCGCGCACACACACACACACAGACACAGGCAGAGACACAGATATATATTGTCATGTGTTGGGTGTATAACGCGACAAATAACTTCACTCCTTATTGGATATAGCGAATTTTATTTCTCACTCACTCACTCACTCATACAATCACACGGTTTACAATCTCACAGCTACTGTACCTACACAGTGTCACATCCCCAAAAACATAATTTGAATATTCACTGTATTGAGAACCTCAAATCACATACAGGTATCTTAATTGTTTAAGAATCCAATATGGTTTTGTACCAGAGTGTAAGTTTAAATGTGCTGTGTAAATTAATGCTCTGAGCAGACGTGTGCATGTGTGAAGCATTTGAAATGCAGTTATGGTGGGCTGCAGGTTGCTCTTTCAGACCTTAAAACTCATGTGAAGAGGCTGCATTAAACCTTCTCATACTATTGGTAGTGCTGATTCAGAACTGTAGCAGTTTTTTGTTTGGTTCCATTCTTAACTTGGAGGATTGCATTGCTTGAATGCATTCGGTTGAAGAAATTTTGATATCTTTAATTGACACAAATTTTGACCATGACATGTCTTTTTAAAGGTTTATGTGTGTAATATGATCACATGTTAGTGACTAGACACAGAGTTTAGGTCGGTAATTGTAGTTATTGGACTCTTATAACTCATAACTACTGTTAATCCACACAGGTAACAAATTACTATAGCACACACTTCTTCAATCTCTTATAGTTTTCACTAGTCATTACTTGGCAACAGTCCTCACTGACTATTGATTGGTAACAGCCCCCAACAGTGGAGAGTCTTCTGATCTTGTGGCTGGCTGCCATCTCACAGCCAACTCATGGCATTGCTGGCTATCACTCTCTGTCAACTACTGCTAGTGGCAGTTGAACAAGTTACCTCATTGGCTCTCCCTTTATAGCCTTCACACAGACTACATAGAGAACACTGCATCACCAGTTCTTCTGTTGTTGTGGGCTGTTGGCTAGTGATGGAACACTTGTTTGTCAAGATGTTTCTATGCAGTGGACAGTGTTTAAGTAGTCATGTCACAGTATAACATTTGCTAAATGTATTTGTGAACAAGGACATCCCTGTGTAAATATAGATGTTATTCACTTCTTGAGACAGATTAGACAATTCTTTAATATGTGGAAAGTTTCCAGTAGTTTAATATGTTTCTAGAGGTGACATGGTGAAAATCAGTATGGATACATTCGTGAAGCGGTTCCAGCCAGATCGCTATCATCTGTGGCTGCAGGGAAAGGATGTGGGTGCCCATCCTGAAGATCCCTCCCGGCAGTATGCTGCTCCACCCCCTACGCAGCGAGATGTTCTAGTTAATAAGAAGTGAGTAATGGAATAAATCTTTGTAATATAGAGATACTCGCTTTTTTGGTCTCTTAATTTCAATTGTTTTCATATTAAATTAAGAAATTCAAGGCTTTGAATCGATGATGAAAATGATTATTATACTGACATTGGTAGTAGGATATTTGGAGTGAATCAACACTAATACAGTGGAACCCCATTTAAAATATTTCTTAGTTTAAGGTTGTACTTCTTTCAACATTCAGTTCCTGTGAACCCAGGTCAATCAGCTGTGTGTTAATTTCCATTATTGAAGATTTTCCCCAGTTTTGTGTTCAGATCTACTCTTTTGCATAGAAATTGTAAGCAGGAGTTTCACTGCATTTAATTTCCAATTTTTATATACAAGGGCTGTTAGGATAGTAACCTTTGGTGAACTGTTAACAAAGGAAGCACTGAGAAAAAAACATTATTGTATACAAAAAATATGTGAATGCTTAAGCTTCTTCATGCCATAGTCATTGCTCAAATTGAGGGACTTGTTGTTCCAGGGGAGTAAGTGTTTGTATGCCTATGTGAGTAAAGTCTGCCACCTGTGAACTCTGCCACGTTTTGACACCTTCCATTGACTCTTCATTAATGTTGAAGTATTGTGATCGCAGCCGGTTCTTCAGGAAGGTAGACAGGTGGTAGTCAGAGCGAAATCAGGGCTTTAAGTAGCATGGTCAAACAACTCCCAGTTGAAATGCTCCAGCAGTGCTCAAGTGCAAGCAGCTGTGTGTGTACCTATGCTACACCCATGTCAGCAATCCATGCCTTTTGTTTTGAATGGTCCTACACTGTGTTTCACAGTACACTTCAGATGTTACTGTGGTCCATTGTTACACAAATTCCACCATCAGTGCCCCATTCTTGTCCCAGAAAACAGTTGCCATCAGCGTTATGGCAGACAACATTTGTTTAAATTTATTCAGCTTGTTTGGTGAATGTGTTTGCATCCAACTGCTTTGACTGACTTTTGGTTTCAACATTTACAAATGAAACCCAGGTTTCTTCACTTTTTACTGGTACAGTGTGATTGAGAAATTCATCTCCATCTTTGTTGTATTGTTCTAAAGGAATCGGCTGAAGCCCTTCTCTGTGTTTTATTCTCACTCGTAAGCATTTTTGGAACCCTCCTTGTGCAGAACATGTGATAGCATAGCATAACTGTGATAATCTCACAGAGAACACTGTATGAAATTGTGGAAATTCAGACAAAAGTTCTAAAATTTTGTAGTGTCCAATATGAAAAAGATAGGAGCCCGACACTTCACTCTTCATCATGAACATCTGTTCGCCTGTGTTTGAACATTCTACACAATTATCTTACACATCCTTCACTCATTAGGTTTGGGCCTTAAACCATGCATAATTTATGATGTATTTTCACAGTACTCATGTTTTTAGCATGAAGAAAGCCGATAACAGCGTTAATTTTGCAACTGGCGGGATTATCAGTCGTAGGACATGTCATAACTTACTCTGTAGAGACAGGAACAAGCACTAGGTGACCGGTAATATGATGGTTTACAAGGCAGTGAGTAGTGTAATGCTACCTCACATGCACCAGCTCCTAAATCCATCATACTCATCGAGCTGAGCCCCTGTTGAGAAGCTGCCAATTGTGCAGCTACTCAAGAACCTCCCAGCATTCCATGGAACCCGAAGGTTCGTTACCATGTTCATAAGAGCCCTCAACTGGTTCCTATCCTGAGTCAGATCAACGCAATCCATACTATCCCATCCTATCTCTCTAAGATCCATTTTAATATTGTCCACCCACCTATGCCTTTGTCTCCCCAGTGGTCTCTTTCTCTCTGGCTTACCCACCATTATCCTATGTGCATTCCTCTTGTACCCCATTCATGCTACGTGTTCTGCCTATGTCATCATCCTTGACTTGATCATTCTAATTATACTTGGCGAGGAGTACAAGTTATGAAGCTCCTCATTATGTTTTCTCCAACCTCCTGTCACTTCATCCCTCTTCGGTCCAAATATTCTCCTCAACACCCTGTTCTCAAACACCCTCAGTCTGTGTTCCTCGCTTAATGCCAGAGACCAAGTTTGACACCCATACAGAACCACAGGCAAAATTATAGTTTTGTATATTTTAATTTTTATGTTTTTGGACAGCAGACGAAAAGACAAAAGGTTCTGGACTGAATGGTAGTAAACATCACCCAAGTTCAATCTCCTCTTAATTTCTTCCTGAATCTGGTTTTGATTTGCTAACCTCCAGCAACATTTGTGTCAGCATTGGAGGACATTGACACTGAGGAAATAGCTCATAAAATTCGATGTTGATGATAACATGATGGCTGCCCTCAGTAATGTAGTGAACAAGGGGCACAGGGTTCAGTGAAAAGAAGAGGGGTAGATATTTACTTTAATGGGGTTGTGGATGAAGTGAACTACGTAATTTACATTTTTAATACATTACATTGAATGAGATTACATTCTTAATGTAATACAGTATTTATTTAGTGTATTTAATTTCAGTAGCCATATAAACGGTCATTTCCTTGATTTTATGTTTTCCCCAATTCTGCATTCGTTTTAAATGGTCTCTTCAGAAATGTAAAATTGAAGTGTCACTATGTTTTTTTTTGTTGCTAGTCAAGACATTATGCATATGAAATATTTTTTTGTGATATTTAAATTGTTTTTACATATATTAAATTTTCTTCTTTAGAAAACAGTTTGATATAAATTTTGCAATTATGGGCTTTATAAATATTGTGGCCTCTGTTGAGTAGAAAGAAATCCATTTCTGAGTCAGGTATGAAGTGAACTGATAGATTTGAGTAATGGCAGTAAACTACGTAATATGTTTTGATTACGATTATTTTCAGTAATCCAGTTCTCCCACAGTCATTCTTAGAGGCTCCAAAGAAGAACCCTAAGCGCCACCCAATTCATAAGAAGAAAGGACCTGGGACAGCTGCAGGAGAGGATGTACTTCTTTCTATTGATCGAGCAGATTTGGAAGAGCTGGAAGGAATACCACCAGATGTGCAGAAAGTTCTTGAAGAAATGGACCTTGAGGAAGAAGTGCCAGATGAGGACACATTAGAAGTTCTTGAAGACATCTGGCTGAAAGCTGGTGAAATAGGTAAATGTATATCTACACTGGAAATGTCTTTAACCCTTTAGGACATAAGCAGTTCTCTATGTATTACCTCTTTAACGTAGTAAAACTGTATTCTTCCCACAGAGTGTATTTGTGTATTTCGTGTTCTCTTCACAGTAAACAATCTTTGTTTCCCTGAACAGCATTAACCTGCCAGTCTTCATAGGAGATGTAAGTAATGTTTCCTATGAGGTGCAAACTTAACTTTTCTATATTATTCGGAAGGAGTACAATCTTTAAAAGGTTTATATTGTTTACACACATTACTGATAAACACTTTGATTGTCATTGAAATAATAATGCATAGATTATCTATTTTGCCATGTTAATAAGCGGTGTTAGTAACTTTCATAAATTGCCACATTTTCTTAAGTTTGTATCCTCTTGGCAAAGCTGATAATGCCATTCTGTAAGAAATAAAGAATGAAAATACAGTGGAACTTCTAATTTAAGCTGTTCCATGGGAGAAAATGTACAGTGTTCTGGGGAAGAAAATGATATGAACTGCATTAAGGTGTAGATAATGGGAAATGAAAAATTGTAGAGTACGTATCTTCATTTTTACTCTTAATTGGAGTTCTCAGAAAAAATGTAGATAAATTACTGAGCAATGTGTGAACATTTCTGTGACATACAATTGCCAGAAACTGCATAATATGCAGTATCGGAATCCAGCAATGGTATGACGTAACATTATGTGCATTTACATTACAATTCTGTATCATGTTAAGAGTATTCAGATTAACAGTGGGGTAAGGTGACATTTATTGGTAGAAATTAATATAAGAAGGAAAATTTATCCCAGTACTTAATCATATAATTACTTACTGTCATAAAGGTGTATAGAGGAGTGGAGGTATAGCTCCACTATCTTAACTTTGGCGCTGGATGGAGGTGAATGATTAGCTTCACACCCCTGCTGCTTTACTCCTGGGAATAGAGATGGTCTACCCATGGAATAGGAAACCAGGCGGTCTCCAGGGCTAGTCGAGGCTCTGTGTAGAAGAGATATTTCTCTAGCCCCTACCAGGGATCAGACCTTGGTTTTTCAGCCTGTAGCGTAGTTGCTATACCAACCGAGCTGTCCCCTGTGACATTTAATATGTTGCTTAAATATTTGATATTGTCACGTTACAATATACTAGGTCAGCCCTGTCCAACGCGGCGCCCGTGGTATATTTTTCTGGCGCCCTCCGTAACCACATAATTGAGCCGATTTTTAATATTCAAATTGTAAGACAAGAGACATTTTTGAACGTCTGAGTACTGTTAAATATTTTCGAAAGATGTTATTATTATCATCATCATCTCTTGTCACAGGTTTATTTCCTGGTATTCCTTTTCTTGAACCAGTGATGCACCTCACCACTCAGGCTTCAAGCTTCGCACTGTAGCACTTTCCGTAGTATGCGTGATGTTCCCAGGATAGCTGTTTTTTGCAGTGAATCTATGGAGTGCTTACCAGGAATTAGTTCCAAATATTTTCTCAACCCTCTCGTGACTGTACCCATGGCTCCAATAATTACTGGTATCACAAAACATTTCATGTTCCACATTCGCTGAATTTCGATGCTTAAATNCAATGATTCCTACTGTGACGTGGCACGCAACAGGCACCACTGCGGATATATAAGGGAACTGCACAGCAGCTACCAGTCAGTTGTACTGTGACCGCCGGCGAGTGGTAACGTAACAGTTGCCGAGTCAGGTTATAACGTGCCCATCGCCGAAGATATTTCTGAGCAAGCCTACGAGCTAGTGTGTTATCAACAGTTCTCCAGTCAGCCGACTACAAGTTGGAATATAGCAGCC
>NW_019724604.1:31754-92489 GCF_002891405.2 Cryptotermes secundus
CGGTGTTAACAGATTAATGCGATTAGGGTTATAAAGTGTGAAACCCCGCAACTGTGTAATAATTAATTGTAGCCGTTACTTGTAGATTGTTCAATAAACCAATTAACGATCTCTACGGCGTCTTCAGTAACGGAACATGTTACAGTATTTTAATTTCTTCTCTGCTTCTTTTTGTACTACATTCCTATCCGATGGTACTGATATCTATATATATGCAAGTATATAAGTATGCAAGTTTTCTTTTGCTTGTTTTATTATTATTATTATTATTATTATTATTATTATTAGTAGTAGTAGTAGTAGTAGTAGTTGCAGTTGTTGNTTGTCTGGGAGTTCCTAGAGTGATGAGTGAACAGAAGGTACCACGGAGCATGGAACCACAATGCATTGTGATCAAATTTCTTGGAGAAAACGTCCCGTCTGCTGAAATTCACCACAGACTCCAACAACAGTATGGGGAAGAGTGTCTCTCATGGACCTGTGTGTTTGAGTGGTGTAAGTGCTTCAGAGAGGGCAGAGAGCACGTGGAGAATGAACCGCATGATTGTCGGCCGTGAACATCCGTCACTGAGCCAAACATTGATCGTGCAGACACGCTTATTCGTGAAAATAGGCGCATCACTATCAAGGAACTTGGAGCAGTGCTGTCCATCAGTGTTGGTAGTGTAGAAGACATCATGAAATACCACCTGCACTATCGCAAGGTGATTGCACTGTGGGTACCATGCACTTTGACGGACATGAACAAAATGGTGCGCATGCAAGCTGCCAGTCGTCTCCTACAGCAGTTTGAAGATGATGGTGATGCATTTTTGAAGTCTATGGTGACCACCGATGAAATGTGGGTGCACTACTTCATTCCCAAGTCCCAGCAGTCATCACGCGAGTGGCGGCATACCAGTTCTCCCAAACCCAAGAGAGCGCGGAGGAGCCGTTGGGCAGGAAAAGTGATGGCAACGCTCTTCTGGGACTGGCAGGGGGTTATCCATGTAGACTTTCTGACAGATGCCAGAACAGTCAATGCAGCTTATTACTCAGACCTCCTGGCAACAGACATGAAGGAAAAGATCTGATCCAAGCAGAAGACTCGTGGAAAGCGGTTAGCCTTCCTTCAAGACAATGCATGCCCCCATACGGCCAAAACAACAATGGAAACCCTCTGGAAATTGAAATGGAACCTTCTGACACATCCGCGGGACAGTCCTGATTTGGCCCCAAGTGATTTCTACCTGTTTGGAAGGCTCAAATCAGACTTGCAAGGCATGTGGTTTGAGGACAACGCTGCCATCATCCAGACTGTTTGGGAGTGGATACACCGTCAACCACAAGCCTTTTTTGAAAAGGGCATCAGGATGCTTCCAGAAAGTTGGAAAAAATGTGTTGACTCCGGAGGGGAGTATGTTGAAGACTGACATGTGCAAGTAAGTGTTTGGCAGTTATGTTTTTTTTTAAAAAAAATCAGTCCCGGTCATATTTGAACCACCATGTATAACAAAGCAAAGTTTTTTTATAAAATGATAATCACAAAGTACAGCAAACAGCTGTAGAATAAGTGACATGTAATGAGAACTTTAATATAGAGTGAAGGAGCATTGGCTTTGTCAGTTTCTTTACACTTCACTTATGGAAGAGTTCCTGTAAATTGAGGGAATGTTTTCTACACTTTTGTCATCATAAATGATTCCTAGCCAGCTGTGACTTTGCAACTATTTTCATTGCGTGTACTTGCAGATTTGCTCCCCAAGCTATTGGTTTTATAGATCTGGGTATTTGGGTATTGGTTCCTTATTTTAGAGGTTTTATTTGTTTTGAATTAGGTTTATTATTTTTCTTGTGCTGTACTAGTCTTGGTGTTTATACTGTTATGGTTGCTGGGTGATCTTCTAGTTCTAATTATTCTTTATTAGGATGTCTCCGGTCTATGACACAAACAATTTTTATGAAGTAAGTTTAGCCTTGATCTTTTTATCCTTTGTCTTTTTGGTTTGTGGTTATGATCTGTGGTCTGGGAAAATGAAGTCCGCATACCCGAATCTGAGAAAGGGAACTTGGAGAGGAATCCACTTTTTTCATTTATAGCATTTTAATTGGAGAAACTGTGAGAACTCCTTTATACATGATTTAAGTACAGTTTCAGCATACTAAAAATTCAAGTGAGACAATAAAAGAAAGAGGGAGAAATAAAAATGAAGTTATGGAAAATTATCTGAGTCTGCACCCCATACTGGGGCACTCTGAGACGTATTGTGAGCTACAGTCAGACATAATAAGAATAATTACAAAAGAATGTGAAAACTGTAGTTAAATTAGAGTAAAGTATTTATTTTCAAATACGAAATTAAAATTATGAGGTAGAATAGAAAATACGTTCAGTGTACATACTTACCCTCAAAATTGATACAAAAGGTGTAGGAATGGTTCTGCCATGCAGTGTGATGAAGTGAAATTGGTTTTGGTGGGGACATTACAGTATCAGACAACTCCATCAGAGCTTCATCATCGTCATTGTCGTCAAGGAAGACAAACATGTCTGTATTCTTTGTGTTACAAAGAAAACTGACTTTGAGGTTTGTTTTAGAAATTGTTTCTTTAATTTTGCCAGTGTGATGAACTATTTGTTTCTCCTCCCCACAGCAAGTTTTTAAGGTAGAGGTTTCCTTCTATAACAATTCCACTGCAGACTTTCAATTTTATCTCACTCAGGCATATCACCAGTGATCATTGTCCTTCCTTTTGCTCTTCATGCCTTGTTATTTTTATGGGCCCTGCTTTAGCATAGCTTGTGAATTGCTTTGGGCTTGTAAATGTAACTGTGATGCCCTTTCAGTTGCTTTTACGTAAATGAGCTCTGGTGATAATGTGGTTGTTGTCTCAGACAGCAGAATGTGAAGCCAGTGATTTCAGTGGTTAGTTAGTTAGTTATTGGAGAGGGTGGGTTTCCCCATGCACTTAGACCTGTATTGGTCCATTGTGCTTCCCTCTATGATTTCTACCAGTCTCTATATCCTACCGGTACTGGTGCTTACCATCAGTCCTGCCCAGCCAGCGAGACCGGCTCTACTAGCTGAGAGGTATCTATAATGCTTCCCCCATCTACCAGAGGTATTAGAGAATGCTGCTGGGCGGGAAACTTCTGCAATTTGGCTCAGTGACCTCCTTTGGAGATATGAGGTTCTTTTACGTGCTGTAAAGCTACGACACGGGACCCACGGCTTAAAGTCCCTCCCGGAGGACTTGTTCCCTGAATTTTCCGCCCTTAAAAATTTGACGACCTCCGCCGGGTATTTGAACCCGCGTACTACGAGTCATGAGGTGGGAATGTTACCTCTAGACTATGGAGGCCACTTTTTCAGTGGTTAACTAGGAGCAATGCCAATTATTTCAGGAATATCTGGAACTTTTTGTGTAAGAACTTATCTTACCTTGCTGTTGTTTGGAATAACAGTCCCTTCTCTAGCGCTCTGTGCCTGACACTCCATCCATCCTGCACCACTAACTTCACAGACTCTTCCTTGTCTTTGTCAGATAATTAGGCCGTGGCAGTTTTTCTCTTCCTGTTTCTACCCATGACTTCAAAACAGGAAATTTTATTACCGTTTTCAAGATCTCGTTAATTTCCGTTTGAGTACCTAATTGTTGTGGGCAATCAGTGAAATAATGAAAAGCAGATGGTTATATTGACTTCATCTGGAGTTGGGCACAGTTAGACATGTCATATTTTAGTGTCTCTCTCTGACCCATATTTACATGTTCTACTGTACCTTACATGGTAACACTTTAGATGGGAAATATCTGTCTGATAACCTCAAAACAATGGAATGCAAGTAATCATAATGTTAATTCAGAAGCTCAGTAATGCTACATTCCATTACTATGAGAAACATCAAGGTATTATCATTGACTTTGAAAGCAGAAGAAAAAGTTCAGATCAAGAAATATACTTACTTACCTCAAAACAGATGAAGGCATATAAACACACGTGTTTTTTCTGCAGTCATCAAGAAAGACTTTCGCCAACTGACATTCTGTTTATTAGTTCATGAATTCACCACGACATCACCACTGAACCCATTGCAGAATCTCACTATGGTTGCCTTCAAAGTACTCCCCTTAGGAAGCTATGCACCAATGCCAGTGCCTAGTCCACCCTTCAAAGCAATTTTGGAACTCATTTTGTGGAGCGGCCTTCAGAGCTGCTATCTTATTACTCCTGATGTTATCATTGCCATCAAAATTCCTTCCTTTCAATATTTCCTTTATCTTTGGGAACAGAAAAAAGTCATTGGGGGCTAGATCCGGTGAATAAGTAGAGTTTTCCAGCATAGTTATTTGTTTACTAGCTAAAAACTCCCTCACAGTGCCATGTGAGTAGGTCCTTTGGGACCATTTTTGCGCACAACTTTGTGTCGAGATCTGCAATTAAGATTTTCCTAACTGTTTCTCTGTCAGTGTTTTCTTGCTCTGCTATGCTCCTGACAGTCAGCCGATGATTTTCATGCAGAGTTTGATGAACTTTTGCAATGTTTTCTTCAGTTCTCCTTGTTGCTGGCTGGCCTGATCTCTCTTTGTCAGTGACACTTTCTCTTCCCTCAGAAAAACGTTTCATCCACTTGTAAACTGCTGTTTTCTTCATAACATTATCCCCTTAAGCTTACACTAACATCTCTCTGATTTCGCTTACCAGGCTTAATAAGAAATTTAATTTCGGTTTGACATTCTTGCGAGAGCACACCAAAGCACACTCAGACAATCATAGATGCCACTCAGAAAGAGACTGTCATAGATCAAGAACAATACAGCTGTTAAATGTTGATATACCAGCATCATCAAACACCACCAAGGTTTCTGACCATTGCTGCCACTGCAAGCACACGGCGAGTTCGCGAACTTTATTGTCAGGCCTTGTACATTGTTAATTTCTCACTGTGGACCCATTTTCCCTACTCTGTATACATATTGTCATGATTATGGGTGACTGTAGACAGGGTTTGGATTGGAGATTGAATTTGTTGACCACTTACAAGATGTAACTACAGATAACTGTAACACTGCTGCTTATTTCCACACTTTACAAATCACTGCTTTGGTCTAAAAAACCGAGATTAATGGCCATGGGGATCCATTGTGCTGACCATGTGACACCCTCTGTCCGCAAAGTTTGGCACTAACTTTGCCGACAAGCGGCAGTCGCTCGGTCAGGCCACGGAATTTGTTTGTTTTTTACAAATCACTACAGCACATGCTAAGTCTTTTCAGTCTACTATCACTAGTTCTTCCCTGGTAACAGATCATAGCAATGGAAATTCTTCAGCTTCCAACTGCACCGACTAAGTCTTCTCTTCACAGACTCCCTTACAACTAATTTCTAAACTGATCCCATTGATAACCCCTTGGCATGGACCACATAGAAAACAACATTTATAATTGCACTCCAGTCATTTCCATGGGAACATTTGTTTGTGAAGGCATTACCGTGTAATGGCTATATATACTTGCTTATTAAGAATCTGTTGCATAGCAACAGATGTTGTTTCATTGTTTGTTTTAATGTAGTTACCCAGTAATGGGTCTACAAGCTACAGCACTCCCTTCTTAAGTCTATTTGGTACCACCATTTCTTTTGCAAGGGATGTGCTTATAACATTTGTGATCAATCTCACCTCTCTTCCCTGTGGCTTGGTTGTCATAGTGATTACTCTCCAACTGCTCCCTCTACTCCCTCATTAACCTCTAAGAGACGGGCCATTTAAATTCCCGTAATCATAGCAGGCCAGAGTTAATTTAAATGTCCGCCATTGTAGAGTATTAAAAATTGTAAGCATCTTACTAAAAATGCCGTGATTTCTACAATTTTTGTGATAAACCAACGAAATAAATGCTGCTTTTATCTAGAAAGAATATAGAATCAGATATTGTAATTTACAGATTTTAGAATCTGTAAAAATTGTTACATTGATTCCAAATTTTTTTTTTTTCCCCAATTTTGAGTGTCTGTCCACAAAAATGCATAAAACTTCTGCACAAAACGTTTCTGCAGTATAAATGCATGCTGCTGACGCACTGTCTTACTATGTCTTATCTGGCAAAAGGAGAGGAAGTTTATGTTTGTACTGCACATTCTCTAGTCACGTCGGAACATTTCTGTATACACGAGTGTGGGCAAAGTCTTATCGTACTTTGTCCTTATGAAACTCTGCCTGTTTATGTCTTGGACTAACCACACAGAGATACTGTTCTTGGAATATCTCTGCAATGCCCCCTTGCTTCCTCGACCCTTCAGAATCATCTGTACCGCATTCTGAATGGTGTGATTTATGAGCAGCCTCTCAATTTCGGCTTCTTCCATGCGAAATGGGGCCATGGTACATAGTTGAAATTGCCATGTTTTATAAGCATTAAGATTAGAGGAGGCCACTTGACATCACTGGCCTACTTCCTGCTAATACGAGACAGATGTTGCGTGTGTGCGCTTCACATGGAAAACAGAGTTACATACGGACAAAGTGCATGAATTGCAACATCGGACTCTGCATTCAGTTAGATGCAACATTCAGTTATATGATGCAGGAGGGAAGACAGTCTACTTATAAAGCTGGTGTCCAAAAATAATATAAGTAGAACAAGAATTTCTATCTTAAAATTAGATTTTAAAACACTGTGCGCACGCGTGGACTGCGAGTCACCATACGGTGTCTTTTGGCCACTCGGCATTACTTTAAAGGTCCCCATACGGTGTCTTTTGACTCATAAAGGTTAAAGGTTAAGGTTGCTTGTCCCAAATGGCTCCCTGATAAGGTGCCAGTTGGTTCAGGTGTATCACCATCGTCCTTCTTCACAGATAGGTGAGTCCAAAAGTTCTGAGAGTGGTCAGTGTTTCTACATCCATGGCGCTTAATCTGTTGTTAGTGGTCTCTTTGTTACGCAGGGGGCCAAGCCCTCCACATTGTCCTGGTGTTCGTTTTCCACAGCCTGATGGAAGTCCTGACTGTTTGCTTTGCAGTCTCCAGCTCTACGTTCTGCCTGAAGGTCTCGCTGAGTGTTCTTCACCTTCCCAGATGTGATTGCTTTTTTTAGGTCTTGGTTCCTTATGCCATTGTTGCCTTTAGGTTTAGGTAATCACTCAGTTGGGAAGTATGAGTGCCCATATGTTTGTCAGTGCCTTGTAGTATGTTGAATTTTTGTTTAAGTACATGGTTCTTTCTTTTTCTCTTCCAGTAGTGCCTTATCAAACAGTCAGATTTCAGTGAAACTACTACTTTAGTGCATGCAGCAGACTCAGCTAAATCACAAAACAATAACAGGAACTTGAAAACAGTTAGGGATACAAATGCCAAAATAATGTGTGGAATATGCTGACTAACTCATGAGATTAGCTACTTGTTGAAAGGAAAAGTTGACCAGTCACAGAATAAAAATTTTGGCTTAAAACCAGGGAAATTTAAATGAAGTAGCACTTATTTTGTTGGAATTAATACCATTGAAATGGTAAGAAAATAATAAGACTGCAACAATCTGGAAAAAGAAATTGAGTGATATTTTGATTTTACTGTCCTGGATTTTACATTTCTTGTGAATTTACTGATATTTTGCATGGTCCCAGTCAAATTTATGAGGACTGGAACCTTAATACTGGCAACTATTTATTTACAACTGATACAAAATAGATGCATGTTTCAAAGTCTTACTGTCCTTCAGTGTAGTCACTAGAATTGTGTACAACCCGTTGCCAGCGATGTGGAAGTCGTAGGATACCTTTAGCAGCGCCTGTTGTGTTGGTAGTTCAAATGGAGCGGTCTACTGCCTGAAGAATCTCTGGAACAGTTCTGAAGCAAATGCCACGAAGTGGTACCTTCATCTTAGGAATAAAGTCAAAGTCACAAGTGCTAAAGTCCGGGGAGTATGGTGGATGGTACAGCACTTCCCAGCCACATCAATCAAACAAATCAGCCACAGCTTGCGCTGCATGCGGCTGGCACTGTCCTGCAAAATAATGGGTGGGTTCTGCAGAAAGTGTCGCCGCTTCTTTCTCAAAGCTGGTCGCAGGTTGTGTTCCAAAAGTGAACAGTAATACTGCGCATTGACAGTCTGCTGTCGGGGAACGGTATGTGTTAGGATAACACCATCACAGTCGTATACGAGAATCACCATAACTTTCACATTGCTGGGGTTCTGACAAACTTTTGATTTTTGTGCTGACCCGTAATGACGCCATTCGTTCGATTGGCATTTAATTTGTGGCTCGTACGATTTGGCCCATGTCTCATCCAGCATAATGATACAGCATAAGAAAGCCTCTACTTTGCGTTCATAGCGCTCCAATTGGTTACAAGCAGTGTCGTATCGTAGCCATTTCTGCATTTCTGTCAAATCATGCGAAACCCATTGTGATGCATTTTTTCTCCTGCCCAGGCGTTCCTCCAGGAAGTGAAGCACAGTCGTATGTGCTAATCCTGTCTCTTGGGCTAGCTCACGAATCGTATGGCGTTGATCACTGTCCAGTAACGTGGAAAGAGCATATACACTTCTTCACTGACACTGGGACGACCTGGCCGATGCATGTCTGTCACATTTTGGTGTCCCTCATTGAAGGCTTTTATCCACCTTGCCACTGTTCTGTAAGGCAGTACAGATTCCCTGCAAGCCTCTTGAAGACCTTGATGACACTGTCATGCTCTACAGCTTCTGGCACATTCAGTCTTTATCCAGTTCCATTGTTCCTGTTTCTAAAACATCGTGGCAACACTACATTAGACCATCAGCTAACATGAGGCTCTGTTCTTCTCGTCACTGCGCATGCGCGTGATGTGGGAAGTGAGAGTCCATTTGCTCTGAGGTAAGGTATGTATGTAACTAACGTGTGGTATAAGTGACATTATTTGGTTCCGTTGCATGGCGACTCTACAGCAGTGTTGCCACTATTAAAGTTCCAACCCTCATATATAACATTAATGTTAAATGTAACCGATTTTACATAGCCATGACTTCACATTTTCCTAGAATTTACACTTAATTTTTCTGTTTGTGACTACGAAAATTTAGCCAGTTATACGTTTTGTAGTTTAATTCTCAGATTTTCTTATTCCAGGCAATGGATTTCCTTCCCTCTTAGCAGTCACAAATGCATCAGTCTAAAATTACATACTGCCAATTGGGTGATGCACAGCTGCAAGTGATTTGCATGCACCGTGTGACTTTGCTGAGGCCTGCTGTGCATGAGGAGTTTTTTCTACCACCACAGTCCAAGGATTTCATGATCTAGGCCAGCTTTGATCCTATTGTGACTTTGTTTTTTCTTTGGCACTACAGCCCCAATTTCGGCCTTGGCTTACTTCCATGAAACTCTGTTTCACTTCTGTTTACCATATCATAAACATTTGGTAGGACTCCTTGGCAGGGTGATCAGCTTGTCTCAAGGCCTCTACCTGTACGCAAACACAGAAAAATGAGTGCACACACACACTCTCTCTCTCAACATCCATGCTCTGAGTTGGATTCAAACCCATGATCCCGGCTTCCAAGCGAGCGAAGACAGTGCATGCCTTAGACTGCTTGGGTACTGTGACTGGCCCTGTTTTGACTTAGTATAACTTTAATTCAGTGGGAGGAGCAGTTGGTTTGTCCCCTTGTCTGATAAGTGGTATGAAAAGTGACCATTGAAATACAGCGAATGTATTTTTGTAAATGAAGCATTAAAAACAAATGCACCCAGGTTCAATTTTTAAATCTTTTCAGCACCCATGTGACCACTTCCTAGACACAAAATTTTTTTGTCAGTTAAGGCGAATTTCACAAAAGGGTGCAGTATGGATAATAAATGAAAATGGAAATCCTTTACAATAAATGAGAAAATGTTTTAGCACGGCTTGATTCATGTACTAGCAAACACGTTGAACTGGTACCACACTTCAGACTTTCCTTGCTAAACATTACTGTGAAGAACCTTAAGGATATTAAAAGAAGTTACCTCTCTCCACTGTGCAAATTTCTCGAAGCAGCAGATATCAGTAAAATGTTAGCCATTCGATAAACTGGAGTCTGCACTTTCTGCATGGTTCAAGCAAAGCACATGAGAAAAACGATTCTTCAGATGGCACCTACCTCAAGAAGAAGGCCTTACACATTGCTGCTTATTTGGGAATAGCCAACTTTTTGGCTTCCAGTGGATGGATTGACACATTTAAGAGGAGACACAGCATTGTTTACAGAACTTGTATCAGGTGAGGTCAGGAGTGTTGATTCAGAAACTGTAGAAGACTGGAAAAAGTACCAGCTATTTTAAAAAATGGGAGGTTTTGACCTTTGTAATAAACACTGATGAGACCTTCCATTTTTTAATCTAGAAAGTAGCAAAACCTTCACTTTTTAGGAGATTTTTGCTGCATTGTATAAAATCTAAACAGTGGGTTGCTGTACTCCTCACATGTAATGCTGGTGTTAGTGATAAACAGGAAAATTTAGAAGACCACATTGCTTCAAGAATGTCCGGAGACTATCTACAAAATATGAAACTAATACAAATTGTTGGATGACCACCAAAATATTTGAATATTATCTCACACAACCTTATACAATACTGGGCGCCAAAAATGGCAAAATCTTGATTATTATTGATCGGTATGCTGCCCTCTCAAAGGATACCACATTTCTTGGCAAAATCACAGTTGGGATTCATCAGTACATTCAAGTTCCATTACAGAAAGCAGTTGATTCAAAAGGCTATAGTCATGATAAATGGGGGAGTGCTCCAGGGTGCTACAGAGATGAAGCGGGAGGTGTTGTCCGCAGAGTGCTTCACAGTGGAAGCTGGAGTTTGGGAACACCCACTGCAGTCAAGAATTGCTTTGTGAAGTGTGGTTTCTCAGTTGTTCACCTCAGTGGCAGTGATGACAGTACAGTGACACACACTGAAGATGAAGAAGATGTCTGGCACAGTTTGCAACACCTTGGAGTGCAGTTTGAGGACTACAAAACAAGTGACAGTGCTCTTGAGGTTTGTGGAATCCAGAGTATCAACCTGAATTGGAGCACCACTTGTCTAAGCTGAAAGAAGAACCAGAATAAGAAAAGTTTGTGGAACAAAGCAGCATTCTTGATGCACTGAAAGAACTGGAAGCATCCAGATTGTATGTGCTTCAATTAGATGCCACAAATAGTATTATTGTAATGTGCAGCAAGCTGAAAATGCATTATACAGGGTGAGAGTTCAAGAAAGAAAGAAACAAGACACTTATTGAATGGTTAAAGAAATAGTATAACTAGGTACGTACTATATTTCCCGGTCTATCCAGGTGAATGGTGGGATAGTACGCTGAAATAGATTGACAGTTTCCCACCAGATGTTTTCCATTCAACAGTTATACTCACCATTTCATCTTGTTGCTACATAATAAGAGCAGTTAATTAAGCTTCATAAAGTAAACCAAGAACCATATTTGCATCAACATTTATATTGTTAGGTGTTCAAACATGTATTTTTTAAATTATCTTTCAGTGTTATTGCATAAAGAAAACAATTTTTTTTAAGTTACATCATTCACATTTCCCTAATTTAAAATTTTTCTACATTTTGCATTTACTTGAGGCAGCTCCCTAAAAAGTGTAAAATCAAGGTTTTACTGTATATGGTTTTGCTGTATACATATTAAGCCTAAATGTACAGAATAGTGGCCTGAAATGTCGTTTCACAAGTGTTAGGATCTTTAACTGGCATTTCACAGGTTATGTTCCACCTCAGATATCCATTTCACATGTATATACAAGTATTTGTAGGATTATATCTGGATATTTTCTTTCTGGCCATAAGAGCCCTATAACTGCTGCTACTACTACTACTGTGGAATAATAATTATGTTTTCTTCAGCCACTCTGTTATACAACTCTTCTTATTGTACATTTTACCAACACAGCAATTTCTGAGTTCTTCTGCCTCTTGAATTACTCTTGAGTTCTACACCAGCTGCAAAAGATTGTAAAAGCGTGCCTTCAGTGCTTCAGATATATAGTTTTCCAGAATACATGAGCAGTGCACAGTACAACACAGATTAACATCATTCATACTTACAGCTGGGCATGTGTGTACAAAATAAAGAGAGAAGTTGTGAAAGTTAGGATGGAACTTGCAATGAATAGCATTACAAGCCATGAATAAGCCTTACACCCCAATTTTTGGTCACATTTTGTGTATTTATGTGGTAATGGGGTGTACAAAAAGGGGGTAATTTTGTCAGTAGTACTGTTGATATTAACTCACTCAGTTTGGAGTGAAAATGGACAAGATAATACACACCCATGCATCTAAGTTGTCAGATTGTGACTATCATGAAGAACAGTCCACATTTATTAACATATTTTTGTCCTTTAAAGTGCAGTAATTGTGGGGGGATGGAGTTCTGTGATTGGAGGTTATCAAGATTGTTCTTTCCATTGTGGGCTTTGTTGCACTGGCAATCAGTGCAGAGTCAACTTGACAACTGGAAAGTAAATTTTGTTAATTTCTTTAAGCACCATTCTGTGCTCTTTATTGTATTTCTATATTAATAATGTTATTAAACACTGTCTTAATCATGTAGGAAGCTATGTAATAAACTAATGATAAGATCATTATGTCATGAATAGGAAGTTACTGGACTTTGTTTTTCAGCATTCCTTGAAATTCTTATGCTGGTATGGAAAATGTAGGTACTGTGTTAATGTATTAAATGCTCTTAAAGAAAACATGGATTAATACTTCTCTCACTAAATGGCAGAAGGAAATTATGGATGGCAAAGTGTTAAGGAGGATACAGTACAGCCATCTCTGAGCTTACTCTCCTAGCTAGCCAGGCTCTGGAGATTCATATTACTAGTATAATCGGCAGACCTATTGCTTAACACATTAGAAATCGAACATAACCAGATTATATGAGGTGCTGGAAATACTCTGATTTGTTATTGCTATCACAGAATGACATTTCTTCAAGATGGCAGTGGAGCAGTAAGCTCCAGGAAAAGAGGTTATTTGCAAATATGTTGAATAAGGATTTACTGACAGATATCAAGGTGTGCGCTCCATTTTTATGATTGGGAATTAACATAACAACCCCTTACAATAAGAAGCTTGTTTGTTACATCCAACCCAAAAAAGCTTTTGACTTTTTACATGGTGTTGGATATTGATTTGAACCATATTGTTTCGTTAATTTTATTGAATGGTTCAGTGCCTGTACAGTTGACATCTACAAAGTAATGTTTGTTGAACAGTGGTCTGTAAAGGGGGAATACTACTTGAAACTTCAAGTTCATTGAAGTCATTTGAGTATTAGTGAAATGTAAGTTTATGTTAAAGGAAGTATAGGAGGTTGGATAAAAATCGATACTTCAGTTATGGATAACATAATTTGTGAAGATGTGTATAACACACCCCAAATGCACAGTGGACAACGACTACTGTAATTTTATGGAGGTTGTATACGTCATCAAAAAGAATGGTCCTGTGGTGGTTCTTGAACCATTAGACACCATGCATTGAACTAGTACAGTGATGTGTGCAAAGTCCACCTGGCTGAGTGTTGTATTTTTTCAATACTGATGCCATAACTTCTGAGCTAGAATAAGGCCACCAACTCTTCAGAATCATAAGATTGTCCCCTTATTTCTTTGAATGTGCTAAAATTGTCATTCTCAGATTAATTTCCAGTCACTTGTTTGCCTGATTTAACTGAGTGATCTTGTGGTGATGGACTGCTATCACGTTCAGATATTGTGGATTTCTTGGGGTTACTGAAAAGTAAAAGGAATCTCAAATCAGCTATAAAGAAATATCTTTGTATAGAAACAAATTTGTTTTCTGATAATTCATTTTAAACTTTTCCTTTGTCTTGAGAAAATGGTTGAACAGGATGTTTTTTTATGGTGTATAAAAGGGTATTCTGTCCTAAAGTAGGTAAGGATAAAAAAATTGTGCGCTCTAACTGGTGGTTAAATATGATGTGTCCTTTCCTTGTTTGGTGATTTCATGCATAAACATGGATACTAGAATTTTTACAGAATGATTAGATGAGCTATGTTTGTTGCAGATATGAATGAGGCCACAGTCTACAGTGAGTTACGTAAGAAACATGCAAGGAAACGTAAGCGCCCATCAAACTCTGATGGTTCAGAACAGAACAAGCCTCGTAAGAAGCGGCCCAGGGTGGAAGTCATCAATATGAGTTCAGATTCCATAATTTCATACCCAGAGACAGAGATGAGCAGCATTCCAGATAGCAGCACTGATAACAGTCCAGGCATTAGAAAACTCAAAATCAAGCGAGTTAAGAGTGTGAAGCAGCGAAATGAAGCGGACAACAGTGAAACAGATGAGAAGACCTTAGGAGATGACAGGGTCTTGGATGACGCAAAGAAGAGGTCAGGTAGGTATTATATTACCTTGAATACATGTTTCTTGTTTTTGGTGAGAATTTGATGAATTTATATGACCACATTGGAAAACTTTCTGAAACATTTTTAGGAATAGAGAAATGAACTCAGAATGACTGGCATATGTTCATATATACGAGTATATCATGTGGGCAAAATTTATGCCAAGTTTGTGTAAGAGGATAAGTACTGTGGTTTTGAAATAAAGGAATTTGCTTTTTACTTCTAAATGCCATGGTATTTAAATAGTCTGAAGGGTGGACCTGATCAGGGTTTAAATGCTCATTGCTGGGGAGCATTTAAATAATTTTAAGCATATTATTAAAATGCTGTAACTAATGCAGTTTTCCTAATAAAGAAGTTAAATTAACTTTGTTTTTATGAGGAAAGAACGTAGTAAACAAAGAAAGTTATACTTCATATTTTTTGCTGTGTTTTGTTTTAATTTTTTGATGCTTACTCTAAAAATAAGATGCCCACTTCTTCAGAAGATGGTTCTGCATTATAGACTCATTCATTCTTGTTATGTGACTTGCAGCTACGTGCCATAAAACAAACACATGAAGAGTCCAGATGACAGCCTTTGCAATATTCTACTCTGTTGCAAAGAGCTAAGCTCTGAGAGGATGTATTTTTATCATTACACAGGAAATCCTAGCTTTACAGCTATATTCTTTAATTATTGTCAGTGAAACAGCGCCATTGTAACTCTGGCATGTACGTGGGTAGGCTGAAAAGTAATGCACACATGCTTGTAGAGCGCGAACAAAAACAAATAGCAAGATCGGGCAAAAAGTACATTAAAGTACAATTCTTAAGTTTCAAAAGCATATATTTATTTTTCAACATAGTCACCATTAACGCTAACACATTTCTCCCAAAGTGTAACAAGTTTTTTGATTCCGTCACTGAAAAATTCTTCCGACTTTTCTCAAATCCAGGACTTGACAGCTGCCTTCACCTCATCGTCCGAGGTGTAATGATTACCCTTGAGGTCTCTCTTGAGTAGAGGAAAAAAATAAAAATTGCAGGGTGCAAGATCGGGGGAATAAGGAGGGTGTGGAATCGGTTCAAACTTCAGGTTTTGCAGAGCCTCTTCAGTTGTGCGCGAGGTGTGTGGACGAGCGTTGTCATGTTGCAAGATTATTGGTGCCAGGCTGCCTCTAACACAACAAACTCGACACCGGAGGTGTTTTAGAGTCTGTATGTACTGAGAAGAATTTACCGTTGCCCCTCGTTCCAGAATATCGGTCACATAAACTCGGTGAGCATCCCAAAACACAGTCAAAAGAAGTTTTTTGGCGGGTGGTTGTGTTTTGAACTTTTTTGCCTGAGGAGAAGACGGATGTTGATATTCAGTGCTCTGTCTTTTCTCTTCCGGGTTGTAACGATGGACCTGTGACTCGTCCCTCGTCACAATATTCGAAAGAAAGTCGTCTCCTTCATCACGGTAGTGCTGCAAAAGTTGTTCGCAGCATTCCAATCGACGCTGTTTGTTCTCGTTTGTGAGATGGCGTGGTACCCATCATGCACAGATTTTACGGTATCCCAATTGTTCAGTAATGAAGCCGACATGTTCCTTGGATATTCCAATATGGTTATATGCTTTTGAGTGATTCACTGGTCATTTTGAATCAAATCTTCGACGAGTTTGCGATGATTATCGTCTGTGGCAGTGATCGGACGTCCGCTGCGTGTTTCATCAACAATTATGGCTTTTCCAGGCTCGCAACCACGAAATTTTATTACCCATCGAATTACAGTGGACCTATCAACAGTATCGTCACCATAAACAGCCTTTAAATGACAGTGAATCTCAGTAGGAGTCACTTTTTCAGCAGTTAAAAATTTGATAACAGCACGCTGTTTAACTTGCATTGACATAGCACTAGAACATGTCTCCATACTTCCGCTTCTCGAAATACACTGGATGAATGCAACAATCTCAAACCTGCGCATGCGTATTGAGGGGGAATGTTACTTCCACATGCCACCTGGCACGCTTCTGAAGGTCATTTCGTTCACGCTCTAGAAGCATGTGTGCATTACTTTTCAGCCTACCTACGTAGTATAGGATATTTCCTGTATACTGGGTTCTTAGGTGGTAGGAGTTTCAAACAGCTTCTTTTCTTCAGTACGTTCTCTGGAAAGTTATGAATTACAGGGGCTCTAAAATTGTGAAATTTGTCTTTGTTTTGGGGTGCTTTGAGGTGTACCCCACCAACGCAAGAAACAGTTGGATGGCTCAGGTGTGAACACTATACATACAGAAAGTAGAAAACAAGAAAAAGCAGGTACTTTCAATTTTACTATATTTAAATAATTATTATTTAGGATTGTGCACGCTGTTGTACTGACGATGTTTAAGAACATGATTTTTTTCATCACTCCCATTGGACCTTACATTTAAACGTACAAAAACATGCAGCATGGCTGACAAATGTTGAAGCCCTTGAGATAAGAAATTACGCAGCCTAGAAAAGCCAGATGGCTTCTGCCTCTTCAGGCTTCTTGATATCATGACCAGTTTGAGATGAAATGTGTTGCTGAAGTATTGAATTTACTATTCATATATTTATTGCATATCCCCCTGTACTTAATGAGAACACGAGGTTTTAAGTCAGTTATTTACTGTTGATTCAGTAATATTAAATTGATATTGACATTGGAAATGAAAAATTTGCATTTGGATGTTCACCATCAAATTGCTCACCACCTAGCAACTGTGCGCAACATTATGTATAATAATTAACTCTCTTAACTGTTGAAGATACTACTAGCATAGTTAGTCCATGAGAAGCCGGAGAAGTAGAAGCACCAGTCTCCCCGGCATGAATGGAAAGTGAGAGACAGGACAGGATGAATGTAATATGACAGGATGAACAAACGCCATACCATGGAGCTGCTCAGGATGAGCACCCTTGAAGGAGGGGGGCAGATGTAGCGCTTTGAAGATGAAAGGGAAACACCATTAAGCTGTTTGGGATGATCAACCTTAAGAAGGGAGCAATGTGGTGTGCTGCCAAAAAGAACACGACATCCATTGATAGGCAACAGCTGCAATTAGAATGTATACTTCAGTGGAAATGCAGTACCAGCAGACCGTTGCATAGGAAACGCCCAAACAAGAAGTATGTTTACCCAGAAATGGAACAGTATCCATGGAAACAAATACTACGAGTGGATAAAACAGAAGCCTTGAACATGATGTTCAGTAGTCTGTCATTTTTGTGTGTTATAAAAGTCCAGCTTTGACGAGACCAGTCAGTTTCTTAGTGTAGCTCTGACCAGAGCAGAAGCATGCTTGCATCCAATGAAGACATACCAAGAAGACTTCACCAAGATCAGCGGTGCAAGTAATTGTGATAGTGAAGTTGTGAATAATTGTACTTGTGAGTGTAACAGAAATTGTCCAATAAATGTCTTAGCCAAATCTGAGACCCTCATGAATTCACTTGTCTCGTTACATAGGCAACATGGGACAATATATAGTCTAGGATTATGATGTTGAATTGGTGCTGTGGTTGTGAACAAGAAAATAAATCACTTTCTAGGTTATTAGAAGCTCATTTTCTTGCAACTTTCACATGTAAATGTTCTTCATTCTAATCTGGGTTTGATTACACAGAGTCAGATTTCTAGTGGCAGTATTGATGTGTAATCTCAGAAATACAAGATATGCTGGTACATGTCTTTGATTAGTTATGGGCATATACCTGGATTTTGCTTTTATGAGAGAGTCAGTAAATAGATGACAAATGGAAATAAAACTGCTGTAATGGATATAACAGGTTTTCTGTGCATATCACTAGGTAGTAGCACAGTCCAGCTTCATGACAGTTTACGTAGCAGGCATGCATGCTCATGTTCAGAGGCTGGTTTCAGTACTCAAAATGGTGACCATGCTTGAGGGTGTACCATCAAGAGCAGTATTATGTTGTGCCTTTCTTGTGGGCAAAATGACTTAATGCAAAGGGTATTCATAAAGAAATGTTTCCTGTTTACAGTGGGAAGTGTTTGTTGAATAAAGCGATTTACCACTGGGTGAAGAAATTTTCTGAAGGATGTTTGAAAGTCACAGATGATGCATGATGAGGTCACTCTGTTGAATTTGTGACAGAAGCAACTGTGCAGTGGGTGGAAGAGTTGATTTAGACTGACAGGAGGGTAATGATAGACAGTGTAGCAACTGCACATGGCGTAATGAATGATTATTTGAAGTTTGAGAAATTATCCTCATGGTGGGTGCCCAGAGAACTGAAGGATCGAGAAAAAATTAACTGAATGAGTCTGTCCTTGCGCCATCTCTTACAATATGCAGACGAAGAAAGTGTGCTTAACAGGATTGTTACTGGAGACAAATCGTGGGTGAATCGCTACCAACCCGAATCAAACAATTCTTCAGTACAATGGAAACATCCCAGTTCACCGTCAACAAAAAAGTTTAAGGTTACACTGTCAACTGGAAAGGTTATGCTCACTGTGTTTTGGGATTCTCATGGAGTACTGTTGGCCCATTTTCAGAAGTGTGGTGCAAATTGAATCATACTGTGAAGTTCTGTTGAAGCTTCAGGGTGAAATTTGTAGCAAACACCCAGTCCAGCTGGCAAGAGGGGTACTGCTTCATCATGACAGTGCCAGACCCCTCACAGCCCGAGCAACCCAGGAGAGAATTTAAGAACTACAGTGGGAAGATCTTGAACATTCGCCCTACAGCATGGACTTGGCCCCTAATGACTTCCACATGTTTTTTTTTCTTGGCACTACAGCCCCAGTGGGCCTAGGCCTACCTCCATGAACTTCTCTGTTCACTTTGGTTTTTCTAGATCTAAGACATATGGTAGGACTCCTTGGGCGGGTGATCAGCTCCTTCTTGACACAAACACAGAAAAACGCACACAAACATCATGCCCTGAGTGGGATTCGAACCATCAATCCCGGCTTCTGAGCGAGCGAGCACGCCTTAGACTGCTCGGCTACCGTGACCGGCTTCCACATGTTTGGTCCCCAAAAATCCACCATGGTGGCAAACATTTTGGTGATCATGAAGAGGTTAAAACGGAGGTGTGGAAGTGGCTGAGACAACAGTCAGATTTCTGTGCTACAGGTTTTGATGCACTGGTAAAGAGATGGGGAAAGTGTATGAATGTTGGTGGAGTATATGTTGAGAAATTAATGTTTATTTTAGGTTCTTCGCTGCTCCATATCTAGCCTCGTTCCGGACAGTGCAGAAAAGAGCCACGTAATAGGCACCATTGTTGTCTGGCGCTGTGTTTACCGGTGTTACTGGTAACGCTGTTGGGAGTTGTCTCTCGCAACCACTGTTTACCCGCGTTGCATAGCGACCAGTGTGCCGGGACTCGGCTTGCTTCGGCTCCGCTCGGCATGTCACTGCCGCCGCGGAGGGGGGGGGGGAGTGGTGTCCTGCATAGCGCGACATGTCACAATATATTCTGTGTTTTACATTTTATATCCATATGTGACCTGTTTACTGACTCCCTCATACTTTTACAGTTGTCTTTGGCCTGTAAGGAAACTCATAAATAATAAAAACCTGTTGACTTTTTGTGTTGATCATATTTTATTGTTATTTTTGTGTTTGTGGGTTCCATTATTTTAGTTGTTTCTCGACCTGATACTTATTGCATTTGTATGTGCTTGGTTCTGTAACTTATTATTTGTGTTGATAGTTGTTTGGAGGGCATAATGATGACATGAAATATATTGCTCTCATTGATGTTGCTGCCTCTCCTTCATCAGGTGGTGATGGACGGAGAAAGTCGCAGTCTGGGCACCCAGGCAAGAAACAGAAGTCCACCAGTACCATTGGGAGCCGAATTATGGCAGTTCCTTTCATCAGCCAAGTTGCAGGACAGGTTGTGGGACATGTTGCAGCCCAGGTGCCAGTTCCAGGTCCAGTCTCTGGTCAGATCTTGATGAATGCCCCGGTTACCAGCCACATTATGCCCCGTGTTCAGGGCTTGATCATGGGCCAAGGCCTGTCCTCTAATCAGACACCAATTAGGAGTCAGATATTTCCCACACATCAGATCCTGGTCAAAGGACAAGTTAAGCCAAGGGGCCCAATACTTGTTAAAGGCCATATTGGGCCCAGAGGTCAGATTCCATTCACATCTGCAGGGCCAATTCAAGTCACTGGCCAGATCTTGGGGCAAATATCAGGTCATGTCAAATCTGGTAATTATGTGCCAGGATTGAGCCAAGTTCCAGCCTCTACCAAGGATCAGGTGAAGACATTTGGACTTGTCAGTGGTCAAGTTATGGCTCATGAATTTATTTCAGTGGCTGTATTACCAGGATCTCAGTCTTCAGTAAAGATACTGCCAGAACCAGAATCTTCATTGGCTCTGTTACCAGAAACAGAATCTTCCAAGTCTGTGTTACCAGGGTCTCAATTTGAAGTACGAACACCAACTGGAGGTGAGTTACAGGGATTGAAATTTTTTTTTTAAAATAGCTTACATATTTTCTATCACATGCATGAGAATGAGAGTTTTTTGGGGGTTTCAAGATACAGTAGTTTTTGAAATTTTGTTGACTGTAAGTTGATATTACTTAACCATACTGCATTGTCCATTTGGAATATACAACTTACAGAATAAACAACCATAATATCTGTAATAGAATAGCTGATGAGAAACTGAAAGAACATTCATTATAGACATTGAATTAACTACATAACACAAACATGAAGACAACGTGGGGGGGGTTGCTTAGTACATCCCATATACAGATACATACAATTATAACTCCAGTCTGCATAATACCACAGAAATTTCCACATTGCTGCTATAAAATAAATAAAATCTTTAGCTCTCGTTTGTATTTTATCTTCTCATCCTCTAGTTTATTTTAATATTTTGTTTCACCACACGCAAGCAATGCATGGCACTGCTAAGAAAAACTGAATGAACTTCCTAGTTCCACACACATTTATACAGGTCTGTACATTCCTAAACAGTCTTGCAGGGTCATGGCCAACTTTGGTCTTCTCAGCCTTTGGAACCATGCATGGGGGGGGGATTGTGTTTCTTGAAGAGTGGCACGCAGAAATGCTGCAGCTAACTTGTGCATCCAGTCTGCACAACAGTATTTTTAGTACACAGAGATATTGGGTTTTCAGACTTTATCCATCGTCCTGGTTTTAAGATAACTAAGAAAAACACGATGTTTCGGAAACTGGATCTAGCTAGCCTCAATCACTGGACGTCCAGTGATTGAGGCTAGCTCTTTCTAAGGGACCCAACAGAATAGGTGTTTTCCCTCACCTGAGGACGGAAACAGATCCATCGTCAGAATCCCATAGTAAATATTTTTAATGCGGGAATTTTCAATATACATGTATCTTCACTTTCCGAATTAATCTTTCTGTTTCCCTCCATCTCCTCCTGTGTTCTGTTATTTTGCTATTTGACAATGCATTATCACAAAAGATTGTACGTAACGTAGAAAAGTGGATCCACATTTTCTGTGAAAGGGTATAAATAGCAATACAATTCATTAGGTTTCTGAACTTTGTTACCACCTGAAGATGACCTGTAAAGGTTGAAACATGTAGTGGATATGATTTTCAGTAAATATTAAGTACCAAAATAAGTTGTGTTGATGGACCCAAATAAAGCAAAATATAATTTTACCCATGACTGGCATACCAGTTTATGAGCGGTATGTAGAGATGATTGTCTGATTCTTCACTCACAAAAACTCTCAGAAGGTTAAAGTTATGTTACAACTGATGGTCAGTCAGGTAGTCTGTCTGGTGTCAAGCCGCCATTTGGGGCCCAAGAACACTTTTTATTACTTTCAACATTTTCAGGTTAGTTGATGTTAGGTGCCCTCTGTGATCGTCTGTCATTTGCAGCTGCCGCTGGCCCTTGCCACAGTGCAGTCATTCTTAGGTCCAAGTCCCATGGGACTCATGGCCATATATTACTGTCTCAGATTTTATAGTTCCTCAGCTTGGGCAGACCAGGTCCCTGTATTTATATCCCCCAGGAATAGGGTGGCCCAGTTATACCTCCAGGCACTGGGTTCCCTTTTCATCTCTCCCTACAACTTGCAGGGGTACAATGGAGGTATTTGAACCTGCCTTCATGCAGGGAAACTCACAGAAGGTGTTCTGGCCTTCTTTTAAACCCCTCATTATCCACAGTCATTGTTCACAGTTTGTACCAGTCAGTACTTACAATTAAAATGCTGTTGAAGTGTTCATTTCTAAAGGGTTCTGATGATGATTTATAAGGCTGAGGATTACTGAGTGTTTGGACTTAGTTTCTTCTCTGGTCTACAAAGAACACAGAATTTTAGAAGCTGGAACTGAGTCCATCTTCTGGTGAAGGAGTCAGGGGCGCTACTCTGTTTGATCTGTTAGAATATGCTTTTGGTATGAGATTGAGGTTAGCTCTGAAGAATGTTTTGGCATACTCTAGGGCAAGGGTTGAGGTTAGCTCTGAAGAATGTTTTGGCATACTCTAGGGCAAGGGTTGAGGTTAGCTCTGAAGAATGTTTTGGCATACTCTAGGGCAAGGGTATCCAAACTATGGCCCGTGGGCCACATGTGGCCCGCAATGTGATTTTATCCAGCCCGCGAAAGAATTGCACAGAAATGTGCCAATTGAACTAGTACTGGTAAATGTGATTCCGATCTTATTGACCTGACATATTATACTGCAGATTGATGGCTTAGCTGTGGAAAGGCTATTTCGCGCTTCTTGCAGCTCAGGAATGAAATTGATATATTTCTTACCAAGAAAAACAATCACGAACCACTTTTATCAGATACCAAGTGGTTTTGGAAATTAGCAGTTTTGCTGATCTGGTAAACCATATGAACCATTTGAATTTAAAGTTGCAGGGTGAAAATAACTTGGTCTGTGATTTATTTGCACTTATCAAGGCATTCAGAGCGAAGTTGATACTTCTGGAAAGCCAAATGAAAAATTGTAACTTTGTTCATATGCTATACTGTGCAGAGTTGCATAAAAGGATGGAACAGGATACAGGGAAGGAACTTGGTCAGATATTAACAGTATGAGAGTATACATAACAAATAACACTTTCCATTGAATTCACAGTGAGCGTTACACAAATACAACATTAAAAACATTTCAGCAAAAAATGTAATTTGATTTGTCTGAATGAGAGATCCATCAGCAGGGAGTGAGCAGAATTGTGGGCTTTCCCATCTTGTTCAAAATTTAAGATGGATAATGATGGAGGGGGGGGGGAGCTGTGAGGAATACATAGTAACAAAAGCTTCAGCATAAATGATTTGCTGTTTCAGACAGTTCAGGTACTTATAGCAGTGTATGTATTACACTGTGAAGTAAATAGTTTACAGATAACTCACAGAAATTTAAGTGTCACTTACAGTTGGAAAAACAGATATCATTGCCTTTTTAGCTAAAAACCCTGTTAAGAGCAAAATTTGCCCTGGTAAGAAAGTATTTAAATGTATAAATTCCTGAAGTGTCTGTGCTGAATTATAGCAGTGTTTCTCAGCCTTTGTGAGACTACAGCTTGGTAAATTCTTTTTATTAGACGAGGGTCCAGTATAATTGATGCCAGGTCCTGGTACTGGGCTGTGGTCTGGTGGTTGAGAAACACTGCTTTGTAGGGCCATCATATTGTCATGTGTTAGTTACTAGACATGGAGTTTAGTGGTAATTGGATTTATTGAACATTTACAACTCATATAACTACAAATGGTTATAACACTATCACTAATCTACACACATAAGATATCACTATAGCACATGTAAAGTCTCGTTCTGTCTTCACTGGTCATTGCTTGGTTACCACCTTCACTAGTTGTCGTTCAGTTGTGGTTGCTAACCATGGAGGTTCTTCATGGCCAAGCATGAGCTGCCACTGCTCACTTACAGCTTGTGAACTGCACTCACAAACTGCCAACCCTGGACTTCCAGGTCCTAGTTGCTTCTGGTCGTCACTCGCTACTGTGGCCAGGACTCAGCCAATTTTCCCCAGAGCCCCTTGCAATATAGCCACGAGATGGACAACATATAGAAGACACTGCTTCCAGCAGTTTTGCTATTGTCGCATTTGTATCCGTTGCCACAACACATTTTTATTGAGCTGTTCCATTACTCTAGTGTTTCAGCTGCCCTGTCACAATATGAAAGAAAATGTCATAGAATAAAAAATATATATGTATAAGTAACTGGAGCAATAAATCAAATTTAAAACCTTGATTAGTATAAAAACAGTAACATTTATACAAGTTTGGCAGCACCAGAAGTGAAGCCTGCATAATCAGAGAAACAGATGAAATTAAATTATCAGAATCAGAAATGAGATTTATAACAGGGACTGCTGGTTTTGCATTATTAGATCATAAATGAAATGGCCTTTACAGAAAAATGTACCAATCATTAAGATTTACATAGACTTAGCAGACTGATTGGAAAAAATATGTGAGATGAATGGGAAGAGTAGAATAAGAAAACAGATTATAGCATGGAAGCTCAGAGGGAATGCCACTGAAGATGTCCTGAAACTGTAACAAACCGCATTCCCTAATATCTGGTATGAAGACATTGGTAATACAATGTAGTTTATATTATTTTTCTTTTTGCATTCTCAGTAAATTTCACGTCAGCATGCAAGCAAGTTGCAGTGGCAGTTAGTGCTATAAATACCAACTATGTAGTAGTATTCAGAACTCAGAAAATGTGAAAATTACTGTATGTGATAGTTTATTCCATGGCTACATCATATTCATCTATCATGATAATCTGTGATTCTTTTGGGAGGGGATTGAAATTATTTTACTTTGTTTTGATTGCAATTGAAGAGCAAATATATGAAGAAATTAACAGTTTCTTGTAAAGGTGCAAACTATGATTATCAGTTCTGTCTTGGTGGCTGGAAAAATTTACTTGTATTAGCACGAAGCCTTCAGTTTGAACCAGCAAAATTTAGTTGACCGTTAATTATTGCTACTGTACTGAAGCCTATTTCTAAGACAGTGTAAATTATGTTTTTCCTTTGCCAACACAACTTATGTCCCTAGTTCTTTACTGTCAGTTATATACAGGATATTTGGACCTAATTGTCATGGAAACAAAGTATTATGCACGTGGCATGGAAGCTGGCGTAACGCTGCAAACATTTTCATGTAGTGTTCTACCAAATTATTTTCCTGTGTGATCAAGTCACCTTTGTGCATATGTATTTTGAGCAGCTCCATTCGATCCCACTTTTCTTCTCTTGAAGAGCAGTTATACTGTGTATGGCAGAAAGTGGACTTGAGTTCTTTGGTTGGCTGAGTCTCAGTGATGCACTTGAGTTTGACATAAATTTAATCAGATGTGTGTGAACCAAGCAACACTGATTGACATGTCTGTGATGCAGTGGGAATGATGTGTAAAAGAGATGGGGAATGTCTTACTGCAATGGCCTTCCCATCACACATTGCTGGATGCATAGGCAAAATATTTCACAAGAGCCTCTGCAAGCCTGTTCACTGAACAAATTTAGAATGAGTCCTTTCTCACTGAGCTGTGCATGGTGTTTTGCACGAGAGGCTACAATTATGTACTTACAGGCTTTAGTTGGGTTAGAAGTTAACACTCACAGATTAGGACCCAAGAAAATGGTTTGCTCTAGAAATGCTTCCCCACATTGATGAGGATGGGACCTGTCTCAACAGAATTTGCTGTTCTGATGAAGCAAAATTTTTAAAGGCTGCGCCTTAGCTCAAGCAGTTAGTCGCTGGCTTCCCACCGTGGTGGCCCGGGTTTGGTCAAGTGGGATTTGTGGTGGACAAAGTGGCGCTGGGGCGGGTTTTCTCTGAGTACTTCGGTTTTCCCTGCTGATGTTCATTCCACCAAATTCTCAATCATCATAATCACCTGGGACATAGGCCAATCAGTGGCCGTCATGCCAAGTGGACCTAGTTGGACTCCACCCCCCACTAAGCCAAAAACCAACATTTTTATGTGTGGAACATTTAGAAGGTATATATTGTCGCCAGACATTGTGTCCCCTCCAGGCACTCATCCCAGCACTCAGCAGGTAAGTAAAGCAGTGCTCCATGATTGAGGTAAAAAAAAAAAAGTAAAATGAAGCTATCCCTGTAACAGGCCGTGGAGGCCCATAGGGTTGTGAGATGTTGAGGTTCCCACATTTTCTAGACAATCAACTCATAAATTGTGGTAAGGTTGCCAGTCTTATGCGCCGACTGCCCTTTACCCCCAAGAATATTCCTAGTACTCATTCCTGTTAGAGGCTGAGTCGACCCCAGGGCAATAGTGCTGCTGGAAAGATTAGGTAAATTGACAAAATCTGCCTTATCGGGATTCAATCCCACCACCTTCTGGCTTCTAGCATAGTGCCTCGACCAACTACGCTACTGGGTGAGGTACATTGATTAAGCTTTTGTCAGACAGGTGTGTGATTTATCTGCAGAAGTCAGTCCACTTTGTACTGCGCGGATCACATCTCTTCAATTGAAACAAAACAAAGTAGGAAGGAGGTAATCACACACACATATGCATACTTATACACATAGAATGTGGTTTAACCCAGCACAGAAAGAACTTTGAGAGATACCAAATTACCTGAAAATGTGACTGGCTTAAGTCTGCTTTCGTTTTGCTTGCATGATTTTTTATTTTGTTAATGTTTGGGCCTTCGTGTATTTTAGATGCTTTTTCTGCTTTGCTCCTTTGTGCCATTTTAGCATTATTTTAGTCGATTGTTTGCATAAAGTGTTTGATATATGATTACTCTTCTGTTTCTTGAGCAGGTGTTTGCTGAATTTGTATTATAATTGTAATCCTTTGTATTAGGAACCAAATAATGTGAATTTAAAACATGTCCTGCTCTGTTCCTATTTTCCTCATAGTCTATTCCTCTGCCCATTGAATAAAAGGGAATTGTTACACAATAAAAAAACATGGATAAAATGAATTAAGGGGGGCGCAAGGTAGCGTAGTTGGTTGAGGCACTATGCTACAAGGTGGAAGGTCGCAGGATCAAATCCCGATGAGGTCATTGGATTTTTTCATTTCCCTAATCCTTCCAGCCGCACTTTGGCCCTGGGGTCGACTCAGCCTCTCACAGAAATGAGTGCCAGGAATATTCTTGGAATGTTCCTGGGGGTTAAAGGGTGGCCGATGCGAAAGGCTACAACCTTACCGCCATCTGTGAGCCGATTATCTAGAAAATATGGGAGCCTTGGCGTCTCACAACCCTATGGGCCTCCACGGCCTGTTAGGGATGCCTTTACTTTTAAAATGAATTATGACATCTTATTTTTTTTGTGACTGTTGGAATTAATTTGATGTGAGATATGCTTCAAAGGAATCAGATTTTGTATTAATAACTTTTAAATCTTTGAAAATATCAATTTCCTAATCTTGAAATTTATTATTGAACGGAGTTTGGAAATGAGAGCTTTTTAAAAGTATAAACCATCATCAGTTTTTTCATTTTATTCACATTTCATGTTGTCTTCACCACTGCCACTTCTTCTTGTGCAAATTGAATCTCCTGAACAGTTCCATATGTATCATTTCATATAAGCAGATACTGTTCTTGGTTGTAATTGTGCAGGTGGAGGAACACAATTTTCTTTCACAATATATTATTTTGTATGAACACTGAAAATGTATGCTTGTTTGAAACATATTTTTATGGAGTTTCTGTGGAGTGATGTGCATGAATGGATGTTATGATAATATGTGTGGGGAACATGATGATGTTACTGTTGCAGATGTCAAAATGCAGTTAGCAGTGTCCAAATCTGGTGCGCCTCATTCTAGAGCTGGTCAGGTCTTCACATCACCATCCCGAAATTCAGGACCTGTTACTGGAAATCAGCCCATTGCGTGTTCTCCATCAAAATCTGTGGGTTACCTGGATGAATATGTCAGATTTATGCAGACTAATAAGAAGAGTCGAACATATTACAAAAGGCGTGAGTTACTAGACAGTGGTGAAAATAAGGATAACCTTGCAGGTGGCAAACAGGAAACCACAATTAGTAATGAAGACACTGGGCAAAGGGAAACCATCAAGATGGAGGATGTCGGCAAGAATTCTGTAGTTGAATTTGGCAGTCACGTTGCAAAAGGTACTTATGTTTCAAACCAGGGCTCAGCTGTGAAATCTCTTGGGAATTCACAAACATGCAGTTCTCTAAGTAGTATTCAGAATTCTGCAGTGGCTGCTGAGAGCTTAGATAGACATAGCATAGTAGAACTGAAACATTACATTGTTAAAACTGATAAGACTGAAAACGATGAGAGTGAATGTGAACAGTCTGTGAAGATGAAGATTGGAAGTAGGGAAAATGGAGCTGAAGGAATTAAAACTGAAAAAATTGAAGCTGAAATGATGGGAACTGAAAAGATTGAAACTGAAACAGTTTCTGTTTCTGTGACCAATACAGTAGCAACAATGATGACAACACCTACATTTGTTTCTGGAGTAGAATGTGACAGATTGAATAGAATGCAGATTCCTGTGACAGGTTTGGCATCAGCTTCAGGTTTGTCAGAAATAGAATCACATAAGAAAGTGATAAATGCAGTAGATGGGTTGTTAGAATTGAAGAAGCAGGGTGTTGGTACATCTGCTGGAATTCAAGATGCAGATTCTCATTCCCTGCAGGAGACAATGGCAGCTCTGCACAAATGTAGAGAAGTCAGTGTGACTCCAGTCTCTAGCCTTCACAAACCAAAGCTGAGTTATGATGTGAAGCTGGACACAGGTCAGATTTCCACCCACCTTTCAGACAACAAAGTGTCTAATAGTCCAGCAGTGCCAACTGCAAGCACGAGCAGTACCGTTTCTGAACACACCGCTAATGTATTTAAGGCAGAAATTCCTTGCACAAGTTCAAAAATGGAAAAGTCAAAATGTGAACCTAAACCTCAGACTGAGTTTCGGATCCAGATAAACCGCAAGAATGAAGTGTACTTATGTAACACTGAGACAGGTGAAATAAAGCCCTTACACAGAGTGAAACCTGCTAAAAAGAGCTGTCGGCCCAACCAAAGGGCCACTTATGAACTTGATCAACCTAGCAATGTCTCCACAAATTCAAAGAGTATGTCCTTGGGGCCACCTCTCCATTCAGTGCAAGTTGCTGCATCTGAACAAGATACACTCCGTGAGATGACAAACACAGGTGTGAAATCAGAAGAGTCCCAGCAGTTTACAAAGACTTCCCATGTTGATGTTTCAGTTTCAGGAATGTCTGGTACTTCATCTTATATTCCAAAGCCAAGTTCATCCCGGTTGGTATCAAAACCTGACAATATTACATTCCCACACAAACCCGTTACTTCGTCTGTTTCAAAACTGAGCCAGTCTGAGTTGGTGGTGAAGCCCAGCCAGATGAATAAACCAAACATGTTCGCCACTCCTCCCCATGTTTCCAAGGTAGTAATAACAAGGAAGCCTACATCAGCTCTGCCATTGTCCATTAAAGAGCAGAGCACAGCAATTGTGACAACAAATCGGAAGCCAAACCGAAGAAAGCCAAAGTACATCATACATAATGCACATGGCAAGATGTCTCGTTATACTACTGAACTGCAAGAGGCTCTGGAATCTTGTGTTGAAAGCATGTTGGCAACAGACAGAGATGATAATTCTGTCACACTGTTTGGACATGATAATACTTCTGACAAGTCTCTCCCAGGTCTCCAAAAGGGGAACATTCCAACATCTGATGTGACCAGTAGCAACAACAAGCCACAAATGACTCAGCCGGACAAGCATTGTCCATCACTTGGACATGAGGTGATATTGGAGAAGACAACTGATACCACACCACCATCACTTGAAGTATCTCCTCCTTTGCTTGAGCCAGCCATTTCTCACCAGTTGACTTCCAGTGGCGAGGAGGGAAGTAGCCAGCCTCCTCAGTTAACACCAGAGAATAATACAAGTATTAAGACTGCCAGCACTGCACACATCACTGCAAAGAACCGAAAATGTAAGTTTTGTTAACCTTAATCAGCTGGAGTTAAATCCCCTGCTTCTATAGCCCTGTCAACTGGTTACAGACTTGGTGGTAATAGGTTTCATATTGTTAAGCCTGCTGGTGGCAGCTGAATCAGTGCATGCACTGGCACAGTTGTGCAGTGTACTTATGATAAAGGTTATTTGATTCAGACGTGAATGTGACAATATATTTCTAAGATGAGATGTTTATTTATACATATCATACCTAGAGACCTTGTAGGGTTATATCATAACTCAGTGAATTTGATTTGTTTCATTCTGGTCCGTCACACTAACAGTATTACAAATGATGAAACAGTTCTGTCCAGTGTGACTGTTGAAGCTTTTACTGCTTCACTTTTTAGCACCCTAACATGTTTCGGTCCCTACAGACCATCATCGGAGGGAACATCAATACTTTTAGAAACTACTATTACATTGGGTGTTTTGATTTTTAAAATACATAAATAAACGATGGGGTACCCAAGAGAAACCGAACTAATTTTTTTGTGGGCAGAGCTTTTGTAGTACCGTGTTTTGCCGCTATGAGCGCATAGAGCTAACATTCCTGAGTTGATAAGCCGACTGCCGTTGCTTCAGAAGGTAAGGACTAGTTTCGGCAGAGTTTATAGTGACAACTGTTTTGTGTGATCGTCGTTTTTGCAATGGCTGATTTTCGTGAACAGCGTGCGGCAGTGAAATTCTGCTTTTTGCTCGAGAAAAGTGGAACAGAAACTCTTGAAATGTTAAAAACGGCATACAAGGATGATGCTATGGGGAAAACTTAAGTGTTTGAGTGGTTTTCCCGTTTAAAAAATAGTGAAATGTCAATTGATGACAAACCTCGTTCTGGTCGTCCTTCCACGGCCCGAACACATGAAAATGTTGAAAAAATTCATGAAATCATCAAGGAAGATCGACGACGGACAGTTTGCGGTGGAAGCGGCCAGATTTGTGGCAGTCGGGTGACTGGTTTTTCCATCATGACAATGCCCCTGCTCTCACAGCCCTGTCTGTATGACAGTTCTTGACCAAAAATGGTATGACCCCTGTTCCTCACCCTCCATACTCACCCGACTTTGCCCCGTGCGACTTTTTCTTGTTTCCTCAAATGAAAAGAGACATGAAAGGAAAGCATTTTGCTCATGTTACTGAGGTGAAGGAAAAAACGATGGAGGCGCTGTCAAGCATCTCAAAAGATGAATTTAGACAATGTTTTGAAAAATGGAATAAAAGACTAGACAAGTGTATTAGTGTAAGTGGAGAGTACTTTGAAGGGGATTGAAGGTTTGTGCTTAAAATTTGAATAAATAAGTTTAAAAAAAAATAAGTTTGGTTTCTTTTGGGTGCCCCCTCGTACAATATTTGTAATATACACTTTATACAAAATCCAAATTTCTTACAACTACAGCAATTGTCCTCGATGCATTAAAGTTCTTTAAAAAAAATTTTGTTATTTAAGTTAAAATTCTTTAACCGAATTGGTTTGTGTCCTTTGCCCTTTCGTTTTTCTTGATGGGGCCGAACTTGTGCTGCCTGTCTTTCTTGGGAAGGTAGTTCTGCAATAATCATGGAAATGATTGAGAAAGCCATAAAAGGAGGCATCATGAATGTAAAAGAAGATTTCCATATATATCGTTTTAATAAGGTCAATAAATTAATAGAAGAACAAAAACACACAAAGGACAGTAATAACCAATGTAACATGTTTGACCTCATAATGCAACATCGGAACACATCCACATTAACATCACAAACTCAGGAAGTATAAATTGCATGACACAGTACATACTAGAACAGTAAAAACAACACCGCACGCTACGAACAAACATAGGACGACAACAAGGTAGGATGAAAAACAACAAACTCCTTAGATTTATATGGGTGTAAATGTCATCTCTCACATTAATGGAGTAACATACATTGAGGGTGTTTGAGATCAAGGTGCTGAGGACAATAGGATGCTGCAGAGAACTACATAATAAGGAGATTCATAATATGTACTCTGCACAGAATTTTTGTAGGAAGATCAGATTATGGTGGATGTTATGGTTGGGGCATGTAGCATGCATGGGAAAGAAGAGGAATGCATGTAAAGTTTTTGTACATGATCTGAAAGAAAGAGACTGCTTGGAATATGTAGGACTTAATGGAAGGATATTCAAGCAGACCATAAAGAAATAGGATGGGAGCATGTGGACTGGATTTATCGGACTGATCATAGGGACCAGTTGCTAGTTCTAGTGAACCTGATACCTTTGGATTACTTAAGATAAAGAGAATTTCTTCTCGAGCTGAACAAATATTAGCTGCTTGAGAAGGACTCTGCTCCATGGAGTAATTATTTGGTTGTTGTATTACATTATATGTATTATGCAGTATACAGGGTGTCCCAGGAGGAATGGACCAAACTTTGGTAGGGTGTTCCTTATGTTAAAGTATGCTGATATAGCCCAAAACACCTATGTCCAAAGTTGAACGGTTACGGAGATAATGGCCAGAGAAGTGTCAAACTTTGACCGGCGTTGCACACTTGTTGATTACAAAATACATATTAAAACTGGCAGGGATATGTGGATTCTGTAAGGTTAATAATGTACGTAACATCAAACTAACTTGTGAGTGACATGAAGCCATAAAATTGAAGTACAAAAAACTCACTTGCCATGTCATAATTGTCCTTAGGGTTTCCAAGCACTATACATGACACATGAATGGCAAGCGCTGATGTAACGTACTGACTGCGCGTTCTGATAAAGCCAACTACATAAGCCCAGCTAGGGTGTATCACCGCACTCAAGGACAAACACAGATAAGGCCTCTCAGCTGAGAGGTACAGTGCGTGGACCTGCCAGAAGACCACACTTTTCTTGGGCCATTATCTCCGAAACCGTTCAACTTTGGACATAGGTGTTTTGGGTTATATCGGCATACTTTAACATAAGGAACACCCTCCCGAAGTTTGGTCCATTCCTCCTGGGACACCCTGTATATATGACATGTGCTGCAGTTACCTTTAAGTTTTTTCTCCTGCCTCCCATGTCACAGAGCAAGCCCTTGAAATTCTGACTGTGGTACATTACTGCTTTTTCAATTTTTTATGACAGATGAGGCTTGCATTGATCTTAGTGGAGGTGTAAAGAAGCAGTACAGTAGTTTCTAGGCTGAATAATATCCTGAAAAGTTACACTGAGGAAGACTGAGTCACTCTGTAGTGTACTGTTGCCGACTGTGCCATGTTTCTTTGAGGATAATAATATGTTACTGAACTATTGAATGTTACCTAGACATTTTACAGAACTTTATACCTCCTGAATTTCAATGTGAAAGCGAAATGCTTGCAGAAACATGGTTCTGAGAAGAAGGAACCCTGTGCTGCGATATGTGAATTATTGTGCTTTTTCTAAGGGGAAAGTCTAATGTTTAATATTATTATTCACTCAACACAGTCCTGGTGTAAACACACCATACGTTTGCATGTACTGTATGTTTCTACCTCTTGTGGCCATTGTCAGGCACATTGGGCCTTTACAATCACCCTTCCATCTGCTATACCTGCCTACACTGGCCAGTGTTTACACATTGGGTGTACTTTTTACAGGTATGTTGTTTATGTAATGACCTTATGTTATGAAATATATTAGATATTACAATTTTCTTTTTAAATCTAATTTGGAATTGAAATTAAAGTATGTGTTAAAAGCTATGTATATATTCTTTTCATTATGTTGTCGCATCTCTTTTGCTTGGTGTTGCAAGATTTTCAGGTGTTCACCAGTGTGTTCTTATTTAGCACTGGATTCTTCCTATAGACTTATGTTGATGTTTTGGTTACAGGTATGTGATGTGTTCTTTTTGTTTTCTTTTCTTCCCATAGCTTGCCCTTTTGTAGAGCATGTGATTCCTGCACAAATGGGTGAGAGGGACTGGGCTGGAAAAGGTTTCCTGTTCCATGATCACACCACTGCCTAGACCTGACTGTATCAGATTTTTACATACTGGGTTTTTTGAAGAATGAGGTTTTATAGAGAAAATTTGAATGTGTGGATAAAGTGGAAGTTGGTATCACTGAAACCATCAATGATATTGTAAAGCAAGCATGGGGCCATTGTGAACTGTGTATGTGTTCATTGCAGGGAATGCATCAGTCATGGAGGAAAAATGTGAATTATTTAATTAAAAAAGAAACAGGACCTTGCTGCTGTTGTCCTTATTTTACTTTTGTATATTAGAAACATATGTCCCTTTGAGACAGGTCAGTCCACATCCCGACCGGAGTGCAGAATAGGGGCTTTTAAGTTTTCCTTTCCTTCATATTTCCTTCTACCGCTTCCTTGAATTATCAATACCAGTCTATTATCATCTCTTTCATCTTCCTTGCGAGCCCCCTTTTAATGTTGATTGCCTACCACAAAACCCCCACATTCACCAATGTCTCCATACATGTTTTTTCCATATCTGCTTGTGTTTTACTCAACAAGTTTCTCATTTCTCCCAATCTGACACATCAGACTTGCTGGCTTACATTTCAGGTACTTCTGAAAGTAAACATAGAGGGAGACTGGAAGATTCTCCCTTGAAGGCACAACATTTTTCACTTTTCTGCAGTTATTTACTCTTTACCACACTTTATGGACCTGCTACAATGAAGCTGAATGGTGTCTGTACACAGTTCCCTGACCTACAGTCCCTAACACAGTATTGTGACCCAGCCATCGTCTTCAGGAAGTAACCTCTCTCTCTCTCTCATATATTAAGCATATGTGGTTTTAAGCCCACCGTTATGACGACCTTGATGGTGATGGGCCAGTGGAAGGATGGCTTGGTTAAGGACTGGATCTTCTTTGCTCTAGTCAGCATCACACTCCATTACAAGTCACTGTGGCCCATTTCATTGCATCCAGTATCTTAGTTGCAGTATGCAGTATTTGGTTCTCAGTGGTACTATCAGGAAACACTGTTGAGCTGACTAATTTAATTTCCCACCTTCTACACAGTTTATTCTTTGAGAGATCTTGATTCACATGATATATTTTGTGGATCAGTTCTTATTGATGACAGGTACAACAGTTCCTGATACATATTCTGGATTTGACCTAATTCTCTTAAATTCAGTACCCAACACACACATGCCAAGTGCCAGGAAGCTTATCTGCCTTGGGTATTGTATTTGGTAGTCCAGGGCTAACAGCCCATGTCAAGTGGTCCATTCTTCTGGAATTATAAAGTAATGACTGCTGTCCAGTAATTCATAACATTGACAGAGATTTGGACCACTAATGGGGCTGACACACCAGCAGCCTATGCATATTACAAATAAAACACCTGGATTACATCAGATGCAGGACTTGCTCTGTTTTTCCACACACACATTTCTGACACCCCTCAAAAACGTGTCAGGGGCACTATCAGCATATCAGTAAATATTTTTGTTCTCTTTCTTATCCTATTTTACCACTGTGGTGCAAGTCCTATCTTCAGATTTCACACACAGTATCAGCAGATGCAAAGGAGAAATATAAAGCATACCATATATCAAGAAGGGGCCTAACAACAAGAATACCACAAAAATTGAATTAAAAGATACCATTTAATCAGCAGTTTAATAGAAGTATATTCAAAAGTTAACATGAAATGGGTAGTTTTCTTACTAATCTTACCAAAATGTTTTCAAAACTTATTTAATTATGACAGTTAAAAAATTCTGAAGTGTGCCACCTCCAATCGAGTCACCCAGTTTACAATATTCTGTAATGTGCACAGTCCACAGTAGTCGCTAATGGTGTACTGTCACATATGATGTTGCCAAATGCACTTATGTTCATAAATATGTAAATAACAACTACAGTTTCATAATCTGAGCACAGAAAGATTATGGCAATGACAGAGGAAAAATAAACCTAAAATTATTATGACGGAATATTTTAAGATTATTTTTTGCATACAACTTTCATAGTGACATGATGTCCACCTGAAATATGTGTGTGCGTTTGCTTGTGAAAGAAGTGGGTGTTGAACGGTTGTAGCTTGGCATATGGAATTTGGTATCATATTGATCTTCAACAAAACAGCAGATTTGTATGACTTTATGCATGCTCAGTATTGTGAACATAGTGTTGGTTGAATATTTTAAGGTATATCTGACAATTTTCACGTGTTAGGTATAAAACACACAAACTTTAATTGACGCAAGTAAAGAACTTGGTCTAGAAGTAAACACAGAGAAAACTAAGGATATGCTGCTGTCTCATCACCAAAATGTAGGGCAAAATCATGACATAAAGATAGGGAACACATGTTTTGAAAATGTGGCACATTTAAGATATTTGGGAACAATGATAGCAGATCAAAACCTGATTCAGGAGGAAATTAAGAGGAGATTGAACTCGGGTAATGCTGGCTACCATTCAGTCCAGAACCTTTTGTCTTCTCTTGTCTGCTGTCCAAAAACATAAAAATTAGAATATACAAAACTATAATTTTGCCCGTGGTTCTGTATGGGTGTGAAACTTGGTCTCTGACATTAAGGGAGGAACATAGACTAAGTACTTCTTTTGGCTTGTTTTGGATTTCATCCATCGTCTGGTATGTAAAAGACAAAAGACCATGATGTTTCGGAGACTGGATCTGTCTCCATCTTCAGGTGGGTGGGGAAGGATAAACCTACTCAGTTGGGTCCGTTAGAAAGAGTTAGTCTCCTTCCCCACCCACCTGAAGAGGGAGACAGATCCAGTCTCCGAAACATGATCTTTTGTCTTTTACATACCAGACGATGGATGAAGTCCAAAACAAGCCAAAAGAAGTACAGTATACACCATCGTCAGAATCCTTTCAAGTCTACCATAGACTGAGGGTGTTTGAGAACAGCGTGTTGAGAATATTTGGACCGAAGAGAGATGAAGTGACAGGAGGTTGGAGAAAACTGCATAATGAGAAGCTTCATAACGTGTACTCTTCTCCAAGTATAATTACAATGATCAAGTCAAGGAGGATGAGGTTGGCAGGACATGTAGCACGAATGGGGGACATGAATGCGTGTAGGATATTGGTGGGAAAGCCAGAAGGAAAGAGACCACTGGGAAGACCAAGGCGTAGGTGGGTGGACAGTATTAAAATGGATCTTAGAGAGATAGGATTGGATGGTATGGATTAGATTGATCTTGCTCAGGATAGGGAACAGTGGAGGGCTCTTGTGAACACGGTAATGAACCTTTGGGTTCCATAAAATGCTGGGAAATTCTTGAGTAGCTGCAGAATTGGCGGCTCCTCCAGGAGGGCTCAGCTCTATAAGTAAGTGAGTAAGTTAGGCATAAACATTAATATAGGTTATGCACAATTATAGAGCACTGAGATGTATAATTATTATCCCTGCAGTTGTTTTTATAATTAAAGGGACGATGTATCTTGTTAAACCAAAGAACAAGACAGAAATTGTTGCTTTAAAATTAGTTTATTCTCATTGTTTAATTCTACATATACTTGTATTGTCATAGGTCCTGGATATCTGCAGGATATACTGCAAAATGCACCTCCAAATCTTAAGCTAGAGAAGGCATTCAACAATTACTGGAGCCGGGCAGCCCCATTTTGCTCATTATGTACAGCATTCAGCAGAGGCAAGGTGAGTTGAATGGTACTGATGAAGATACTTTAACTGAGATATGCCAGATGCTTCGAGAGGGGGGGGGGAAAGGGAAATATAATCTGTTCTTTAAGAAATCTCAGCCATATCATTTAGTCCAAAGTGACAACATTTCATTGCTTATCCCTACATATTGAACAGGGTGGGTTGAATTTGAAGAGGCATATTTGAAAGTGTATATAGAAGACAGGACTGCTAGAAATACTCATTAAATAGCGAAATGGGGTTGGAGGGGAAGAATATGTATATGTATGTATGTTGTGTGTGCATACATATCTCGCTTCTCCTAGGTAAACTTCTGGTATGGAATATATATCTATAATTTGTAGGGGCTGTTTATTCTTGTGAATTGCACATTATTGCAGTTTTGTATGATAGCCAGTAGATAGCAGGAGTGACCACTTAACCCTTTGAAGCATGAGATCGTACCTCACAGAGCATAACAATGCATTTCTATTTCAAAGACCAGTTGGTTGTTTAGTATGAGAATCACATGAAACATATTAGTATACTTTGTGGACAAAACAGAGAATCTGGCAGTGTTAAAGTAGGCAGCATATACAGTAGCCATTGTGTAATAAGGGTTAAGTGTAATGTCGTAACATAGCTGAATGTCAGTTTGCCTTGACATTGGACCCAATATAACAAAATGTGTTCTTGAGTCCACCTTGACATTCTTCTAGAAAAGTTGAATGATCTAATCACTATGAAAATTACATAAAATTTTTTTAGGGATGTGGTGGTGGTATGCCTGCTGACTGGAAGTACTCTGACCCTGTTGAGAAGCCATCAACAAGTCCAGTATGGCTTTCCTCAAGTCACTTTGTAACTTATAAGGTAACCGCTCTCTTAGAAGCTGTTGAATTTCATTGTTTCACTCATTGGCTTTCATATCCTCCATATCAGATTTACTGAAAAGATAATTATTGTATTCGATTTCAAAGATTGTGTGTATTCTAGCAGCTGACATAATTGCTAATTGCTTGTAGAGAAATATAGTAAAGTAGGTATATTTCTGTAATATTTTTTTCTTCAAAAACTTTTATGCAAATGGCTGATATACACATATCTGAAATTTGTTGTTTTATTTTACTGCCTTGCCAAATGTTAGACCACTTTTCATATTGACACATGTTTCATTTTAATTAATTGTATACTGGGTTATGTGATCTACTTTGATTCTTATCCAGGCACATATAGCCATTGACTCTGACACACCTCTCACTCTTGTTTGTGGTGTCATGTATTGTTTTCTTCTTTATTTTCATCCTGCAGAATGTATGTATTGTATGTATTATGATAGGGGGTGGGTTTCCCCATGCACTTAGACCAGTTATTTGTCCATTGTACGTCCCCCTTTTAATTTCTACTGTCGCCATACCCTACTGGTAACGGTGCGTGCCATCAGCCCCCGTAGAGCCAATGAGGTCAGCCCCCGGTACCTTGATGCTTCCCCCATCCACCAGAGGCATTGGAGACTACTTGGGCAGGAAAGGGCCTGTAATTTAGCTCAGAGGTCTCCTAGAGACATGAGGTTCTTTTACGTGCCGTAAATCTACGACACGGGACACACGGCTTAAAGTCCCTCTCGGAGTACTTGTTCCCTGAATTTTTCCGCCCTTAAAAATTCCACGACCTCCGCCAGGTTTTTGAACCCGTGTACCTTGAGTCATGAGGTGGGAACGTTACCCCTAGACTACGGAGGCCGCTTTTCATCCTGCAGAAACTTCCAATTGTAAAGGTCAGAATAAGACTTAAGTTCTGTTTTGTAACTATGTTTTGCATCACACTTTAAGTCACTGTATACAGTGCAAGACATGAATGCTTCATTCCATAGTAATACCATGTTCCTCAAGATTTTCATTGATATACTAATTTGCTAAGATGCCACCACCAACAGCAGTGATGTAATAACAACAGCAAAATAATAATGATGAGAGTGATGGAGAGGCTGTTTGTACATGATGGCTGCATTGCTTGCTGTGTTCCTGCTCACTGAACTACACCATACAACCATTGTAGAATGGATTTTTAGTACCTGTGTTTCTGTTCTCCTGTGAGTTGTTTTGAAACTAATCTTGTTCAAACATTATGATACCCAAGCTGGTCATAGATGATTCCATGAGTAAAACCATGACTAATGGTCGTATGATGCGCCACTTCATGATATCACCTGTTAATCATCCAGAATCATGGCTTGGACTCATTCAGTGTATTTTTGTGTAATGGATATGGAGGGGGATCCTGATTGTTCTGCGTCTGTGACACTTGTGCAACCATTTTTGAACATTGTCGTCCATTTATACACACTTTGCCACAGGAAAGCATTTGGTACACTGGTACACCTTCGCCCCCCCAATATCATATCATTGCACACTGCTCTTTGCTGCAAACATAAAGTGGAGCAGTCATTTTAACAATGCTACAGCAATGCTACAATTAAGCCAGTCATGGTTGAAAGTATTTCACAGTCATGTAATGAGTTCATGTTTCTACTTGCATGCAAAATAAGCAGTGTAGCCAACACGGCAAGCTTTAAAATAAATCACTGCTGAAACTTTCTGACTCACCTATGTAAATAAAGGCTAGTTTTCCAGCAGAGGTGCCATGTGTCATTCCTGCAGTAGTAGTGGCACAGGCTTGAGGTACTTGTTATTTACGATTGGAAAAGTTGATACCTAATGAAAGAAAATATTTACTGCCATAAATACTAATTATAATACATACAGTCAGAAACCAGTCTTAGGAAAAGTCAAAGTTACATGTTGTTTCTAAAGTGATTCGGTTTATAACTATATAATTTGCTGTATGGCAAACATTGCTGTATTTGGTGTCTCTGAGTTTTGGAGGATTTGACAATCATGTGAACACATTTTCGGTATTTGTACACTTGGTGTACATAACTGTCTACAGCAACCATCTGACATTTCACATGACTGCACCTGGAATTTTCTTGCTTCAATTCTACAGTTGTGTGTGTGGATTGTATTCTCATGTTCTCTCCGTTATTTGACCAATGCAGAACATCTGATTAGTACTGACGATCCCTGGTAAATTTGTCTACGTGTAGACTTAACCTTGCGGGAAGGATATTGGATAAAATGTTGTATGAAGTAGATAGCAGTGATATGCCTTGATAATTACTACAGTCAGGTTTATTGCCATGCACATAAATCGGAACAATTAATAAACTATTTCACTGCTCAAGCAGGTCTTCCTTTTTCCAAACACAATTAATGAGTCTGTGGATCTGTGAATATCTCCTGCTTCAATCAGTTCTGGTGGAATTTGTTCAGTATGTGGTGATTCATAACTTTTCAACTTTGCAGTGGCAGTTTCATCCTCAGGTACTAGTGACTTCTGTATGGTGTTTCCATCTGCCTAACTTCACTAATCCTATGTGGATTCAGTAACTGAGTGACATAATTCTTATATTCACCATTATGTTAGTTCAAGGTTGGTAGCTCTTTTTACATTTATTTATTCCTCTGATATGGTTCTCGCTGTGTTTTAAGCTCATTAATTTTGTTGTTCAGATACTCCAGCTTTCTGGTCGAGAAATGTATGCTAGATTCATGTCTTACATTATCAGATTATTTTTATTTACTTGGCTGGGATTCTGTAACCATTGCATTTTAGCTTGTTTCTTTTGCTCTTGTAGTTTTGAACATCATTTATTGAACCATGGCTCATGCTTCTTCAGTTTCCAATAACTTACCCTCTCCTTGGCTGAAATTTTTACTTTTTCTCTAAAAGTTTATGTCTCAAAATGTCGCAGTAGAAGTCAGAGTTGACTGTAGTGTTAGGATGAACAAATTCATGGTGAACAATTACCTTCATGTCACAAAAAATGAGCATCCTCTCTGTTGAACTTCAGACATGCTGCACCTTTCTTGCTCTTGGTGATTGTTGGCTCTTCCACTGCGATGATTGTTGCTTTGTTTCTGGATCATAACCGTACAGGTAACTCCAACTTTCATCACGCATTATGATCCTAGAGATATTCGTAAAAGTTGGGGTCCTCATTTGCCTTCTCTCGTAGCTCAAGACATGCATTTATGTGCAGACGCTTTTGGTCATTTGTCAAGAGTTGGGGAACAAACTTTGTGGCAATGTTGTGCATGTCCAAATTTTCTGTTACCATCTCCTGACCAACTCCATAACTGATTCCAGTGGTGTCTGTGAGCTCATGGATTGTTCGGTGATGGTCTTCATGGATCAGTTCTGGAATTTTTTCAACATTTTGTCATTTTGCTGGTGCTTGGTCACCCTGAATGTTTGTCATCTTCATCTGACACTCGACCAACCTTGAAACGTGAATGCCATTCAAAAATCACTCTCTGGCTTAAAGAATGTTCTCCAAAGGTCTCATGAAGCATTTCAAGAGTTTTGGTAGCCAATTTACTGAGCTTCATGCAAAACTTGGTGCAGACACATTGCTCGATTTTGCCATCCATCGCAGACAGAATGAAACCCAAGTTGAAAGAGCACTCATGTAAAAACAAGGCATGTTGACAGCACAGTGTCACATGGCAGACTGATGCAATAGGCTTGCAGAAGTATGACCTTGGCCTCCCCTCTCATCTTTCACCAAGGCAGTTGCAACAGTGAGAGTCCAGGAACTTTACAGTAGCACTTTGTAAATAGTGGTGGCATTAAAATATAGTGCATAGTGACGTTAGTCTAAAGAAAATGGTTGTGCTGAAGTGGTGGTATGGTGGTGATCTTGACTGTGGCCGTGGTGGTGGTTACAGCAGCAGCAGCAGCATCATCATCATCTCTGTCCACTTCTGTATTATTGATTGGTGTAGAAATTATACTCATGATCTATACCATTGAAATAAAATTTTATATAAAACTCACCTTCACACATTTTGATCTTCAATTATCTTGAGACACTATTACAATACTTAGCTGCTAAGCAGTTATGTTGGCTTAAGTTATAACTTTGTATTGTCACATGTTTAGTGACTAGACACAGGGTTTGGATCGGAAATGGATTTATTTGACACTAAAACTAACTACAAGTAATTGTAGTGCTTTGACTAATTTGTGCACTTTACAGTTCACTATAGCTTGCACTAATTCTTCTCAGTTCATCTGCACTAGTGGATGCCTGGTAACAGATGCCAATGATATCCTCTTCTTCTCATGTTGTTACTGGCTGGCAACTCTCTCACATGGCTCTAGCTTTCCTTACATTTTTGGCTTCTCAGCCATAACTCATGGTCATTCTCAATTGGTTTAAACTGGCTATGCTTCACCAACTCTCATGACTTCCCTAGCCATAACTGAACTTGCCGGTAGGCTCTTGTTTTATAACCTTGTAATGGACCACATAGAAAACACCTTTTGCAACAGTTCCTCTTTTGTTGTGTGTTGATTGATTGCTGTGGTAGCTGTTTCCTTGGGAAAGTGTTTACCAGCCATTCCCTAGTGACAGTCATCTCTTCTGCTCTACTGTTTTGGTTTCAGCTGCCACAATATTTTATGTGGATTTCAACTGGAATGGGTCACTTCACATTTGCCACAGGCTTCATATGTGATACCTAGCAGTCAAATTGAGCTATTACCTGTCATCATCTGTGTTTCATTTTAATTTATATTTCAGATTTATTATTTGTTAAGACATAAATTGTAATTTGTGCTGTGTAAACAGTGGTGTGTACATGTAACATGACACTTGTGTGAACAGGATTTGAATAACGTGGCTCTGAGCAAGCGCGGGACAGATGGTGGGGACAATTCTCTCCTTCTAAGTTGTCGTGACTGTGGCGTGTGTGTGCACTCAGGCTGCTATGGTGTGACAGTACTGCCATCTTCTGCTGATCGTATAGATTGGACATGTGACAAATGTCGTTCTGGCATGCATCATGTGGTTAGTATATGACAGAAACATTATATTCAGTGCAGTATGAATGAGAAACTAGCTTGTTGAGCTCTGATATGTGAGAGAACGTTGATGATGAATTGTGCTTCATTTAAATAAACAAAATAAAAATGTCTTATTTTAGTGTTTGTATTTCTATAAAAACTAGAAATTGCTGTAATTCTGTCCACCACATTTTACATAGTTTGTTGAGGCACTATTCTACAAGCCAGAAGGTTGTGGATTCGATTCCCGATGTCATAGGATTTTTCAGTTGACCTAATCCTTCCAGCTGCACTGTGGCTGTGGTGTCAACTCGACCTCTAACAGAAATTAGTACCAGGAATCTTCCTGGGGGGGGTAAAGGGCGGCTAGCACATAAGGCTGACAACCTCTCCGCCATCTGTGAGCCGATTGTATAGAGTAAATGTGGGAGCCTCGATGTCTTACGACCCTGTGGGCATCTATGGCCTGTTACAGCAAAACTTTACCTTTTTAGATAGTATGGTCAAGCTGAATGATAAATATATAATTTTTTGGAGGACAGCCCACAGTTTTTGGAAGTAAACTTCTGTAACAAATTCAATTGTATAGTTTTAGACAATTTGACATGCCAGTGAATTTGCATTACAATGGCAGCTTGGATATAACATGATATTTGTTAATGTGCATGATACTACTTGTCTGTAAAAGTTTTAGAGGGTTAATATTAACAGCTCAGGCGTTGTGTATTGTTTCTTTTTGCATAATACATGCACTTTTTCTCCCCAAAAATTTCACCATCAAAGACTTAGATGAGGATTGTGTAAAATATCACAAATGACCTTGACTGACCATTAACTTTTAACATACAGACTTTTAACTGGCCCTAATTCTTTAACATTGCAGACTTTCAGGAAAAACTACATACTTTCCGCTCTGTGCAACATAGAAATAGAAACTAAAAACAACTGAAAGAGAATAAAATTTTCTACATATACACAAAAGAGCAAGTTTTACAAACGAAAATTAACCGTGATTATTTTGTCATGAAATGCAAAATATAATCTTCATTATATATATTATGAAATTCCCAAGGACTTACCCATAGTTTTTCCTTCAACCTTGAGACATGTTGAGTTTCTAAACATAATCACACTATACGAGTATACAATATTTTGTTCAGACTGTACGCGAGTTTGAACTGCCTCACTTCACAGTTTACGATACCTCACACTCTTGACGTGCGTGTGCCACTTCTCGAAGCAGTCCACGACACACTGTGCAACATCACATTTTTACAATACAAAAGGGTGTTCCTTCTTTTCTTATTTAGTGAACGCACATGACATCGTCTTTGTTTCCCTTTGGTTGGCCAGTGTTGTGAATGTTTCACCTCCAGTTGACTCAGTTGGGCCCCAGATGAACTTGGCCTCCCCCGAGAAACGCCACTGACCGTGATATTCGCCTCGTGGGATTGAAGAATCATCTTGGGGGAAGGGGTTTTCAGCTAAATCGTATAAATTATGTTAACTGACAAAGCGACACTCTCTTCTGTTAGTAATACTCGCAAAATAGTGATGCAAAGTAATTATAATACTAGTCGAAAAGAGTGCCAGTCCAACACTGATGCTGAAAGTCACAGCGATGAAGATGCCTTTTACTCACAAAGTAATACTAGCTCAGTGGGTTTATACCTCTTCCGAGACACAAAATAAAAATGATATATACAGAAATATATGACAATCTGACATGACACTGACTTCCTACCTGATAATTCACTACTTAAAACCAATCCTTGAAAGCTCTTGAAGCACTAACATGTGAGCCCAGATGAATATTTACTCCTCAGTTCTCAAAACAAAAAACAAAGCTAGGCTCTATTTGGCTGACCAGGTCATAAACAGTCATATCTAAACATAATAATATCGAAACCAATATTCTGATAAACGATTTCATTGTTCTGAGCTAACCAAAGAACCACTGGCATGACCTTGCATGGGTTTGTTTTGGTTTCAAACAGAAGATCAAACTGTCAGCACTCAAAATGAATGCGTGTCCTGCCTTATATAAATATAGCATTCCGCCACAGCGAGGTGTTACTTGCTGTAGATATGTGGTGCTATCCAAAAGTTTCCAAAATATATTAATAAAAAGTATTACATCTTACCTGGATTTGGGGGGCACGCAATAGCATAGTTGGTTGAGGGGCTATGCTACAAGACGGAAGGTCACGGGTTCAAGTCCCAATGAGGTCATTAGATTTTTTCAATTGACCTAATACTTCCAGCCGCACTAGGCCCTGGGGTTTACTCAGCCTCTAACAGAAATGAGTACCAGGAATTAAATAATTTTCCTGGGGATTAAAGCGCGGCTGGCGTGTAAGGCTAACAACCTTACCGCCGTCTTTGAGCCGATTGTCTAGATAGTGTGGGACCCTCAACGTCTCACAACCCTATGGGCCTTCGTGACCTGGCACAGGGATAGCTTTACTTTACTTACTTACCTGGATCTTATTCTGCACCATTACCTTCAAAGTAGTCCCCTTGGGAGCGCATACACTGATCCCAGCGTTTCTGCCACTTTTGAAATGCATTCTTGAAAGTCTTTCTTTGTTAGAGTGTTTAGTACTGTCTGTGTTTCCACTTGAATTTCCTCAACTGTATCAAATCTTCGCCCCTTCAACTAGATTTTCATCTTGGGGAAGAGAAAGAAGTCGCATGGAGCTAAGTCTGGCGAGTATGGTGGGTGGGGAACAACTGCCATCTTGTTTTTAGCCAAAAATTCCTGCACAATGTAAACCTTATGCGGTCATGTGTTTTAATGGTGCAGTACCCAGTTGTTTGAGCGCCACTTCTCTTGACGTTTTCTCCTCATGTCCTCCATCAAACGCCTTAGAACACTGCGATAGAACTCTTTATTGACTGTCTGACCAGGAGGGACAAACTCCTTTTGAACAGTCCTGTCAGTATAAAAAAAAACAGATCAACATATACTTAATGTTACTCTTGACTTGTCGAGCTTTTTTGGCCGAGGTGAAGAAGGGTTCTTCCATTGCAACGATTGCTGCTTACTTTCAGGGTCGTAGCCCAACTTTTGTCACCAGTGACAACCTTCAAAAGAAAGTGTGGATCCTCTTGAAGCTGTTGTTGAAGTTCCCTGTAGACTTCCAAGTGATGCTGCTTCTGTTCATTTTGCAGCAGTCGTGGCACAAACTTTGCCTCAATCCTCCTCATGTTCAGTTCCTCCGACAAAATTCGTTGACATGTACCATAATTTAGTCCCAAGGTGTTACAGAGGTCTTGGATGATGAGTCTACGATCTTGCAGAATTAGGTCCCTAACTTTGCGACATTTTCTGTTATGGTGCCACTTGATGGCCGTCCCGAACGATTGTCATCATCAGTTGATGTTCGACCATTTTTGAAATGCTTATGCCATTTGTAAGTTTATGTCTGACCTAAACTGTTGTCACCAAAAGCTTGCTTCAACATTTGGTGTGTTTCTGCAGTGGTTTTCCCAAGTTTAAAACAAAACTTTATACAGTCACGCTGCTTTCTCAGATCAGTCATCACAAAACCACAAACTCACGGAAACACAACAATGGAAATACTTTCACTAACAATAAACCCAACCACTCAACTTGATGCCGCTTGCCACACTGATTCAAGAAGGGTGTGTGGGGAAGACACCTAGCGGTATTTCGATATACTCATAACCATTCGCGCACAAAATCCAAATTTGGGGAACTTTTTGATACACCACACATGGTCCAAAGGTTAAAAGGGGAACATTCTCTTGGAAACATTAAATGTGCTATCTTGAGGTTAATTGTTAACTAAAAGTGGTTTCTTTTTTGTTTTACTTCTGTCCTTGTACAACCATTAGGTTTGTTGCAGAACTAAATCTCATGTAACACATTTGCACGATGCGTGATCTTATTTGATGTGTAAACAAAAAAATAGAATTAAACTTGCCAAGTACATTATTTTCATGTTTGCATTGGATTTTATATGTTAATAACCAACGCACCCAGAAGTAAAAGTAAAGAGGTATTCAGTTTTGCCTTTGTTCAAGTGTTGTCTTTAGAAATACATGATGTTCATGTCCATGTGTGATGTGAGAACAGGGATAGGAAATTCAAAACTCACCGTAGAGAGTTTGAAATAGAATGAACTGGCCATGTTTGATTCCCTTCTTAGCAGACCCTAATAGATCAGGCTCACAAGTGAAATAAGTGTATTATATGATATGCCTACTTTGTATGTTCTAAGAATAGCAGAAGTGTTGTATAGAAAGGTTGCAGTTATGTTTATGATGTCTTGCCTGGGTAGTGGTTCCAAAATAGAGGTGGGGAGAATTAGGTTCATAATTCATTGTGTGGATAGTTGCTGTTGAAAGTTTCTAGCACTTCTCAGAGCTAAATACAAGATCTCTCTAAAGTGAATATATGAAAATAATGGAACGTGGTCTGGCAGAAACGTAAACTAAGAGTAGATTCTCTGTCTTAAAGCGCTGGATAAAAATAAATGATTTATACTGATTTCATTTAACCTTTAGCATCCGAATGACACATATATATGATGCAAGCAGCAACCGGAGTTGGCCGAATGACACGTATTTATGACGCAGGACATGTGCACTCTTTGGGAGTGCTGACAGTTTGACCTTGGGTTTGAAACCAAAACAAACCTACGTGAGGTCATGTCAGTGGTTCATTCCTTAGCTCTGAACAAAGAAATTGTTTATCTCGGTCCTGGTTTCGAAACTATTTATGTTTATATATGACTGTTTATGACCTGGTCAGCCAAATATAGCCCAGCTTTGTTCTGAGAACTGAAGAGGAAGGATTCATTGGTGCTTGCAGATCAGTGCTTCCAGAGCTTTCAAGGAAGTGTGACGTATTCAAGGATTGCTTTTCAGTGGTGAGTTATCAGTTAGGAAGTCAGTGTTGGATTGTGTAATATTTCTTTATCACTTAAAAAGTTAGTGTCAGACTGTCATATATTTCTTTTTATATTATTTTGTGTCTTGGAAGAGGTATAAACCGACTGAGCCAGTATTACTTTGTGAGTAAAAGGCATCCTCGTCACTGTGACTTTCCGTATCAGTGTCGGACTGGCACCTTTTCGACTACTATTACAGTTATTATTTTTTATTGCTAGTGGGGTGGGACTAAGTCCCTTGTACTGCTGCCACTTCTGGCCTATTGTACCATACTATTACAGTTACTTTGTATCACTATTTTGCGAGTCTTTGTCACTCAACATAATTTATTCGATTTTGCTGGAACCCTCCCCCCACATGATGGAACCTCAAAAACGTGCCCGATATTTCAAACTTCTCAATGCAGAAGCGTTGGAGGAAATATTGATGGAAGAGGAATCTGATGAAGAGTTATATCAATGAGTTCACTGAACCTCGAGCAAATATGTTGTTGTCATCATCATCATCATCAGATGAGGCAGAGGAAACGGAAATTAGGTTTTGTGATAGAAGACCTGGGGATTCGCCAAAGGTACTAGACTTCACTGGTCCTCCGAGTGGAATCAACAGATCAGCTGCCCCCAATATAAATGCACAGTCCTCCCTTTTTCCATTTTCATTCTGTTTTTCCAACAAATTTTCCAAATCTTGTTACAAGAAACCAACAGATATTTCCACCAATTTATGGCATGCCAAGATGCTCCAGGCCCTTTTGTTCAACCATCTGACGTTACAATTGAAGAGATATATAACTTTTTGGCAGTAATTGTTCAAATGGGCCATGATCAACGGGACACCCTCAAAGATTATTGGTCAAGAGATGAGCAGTACTACACTCCATTCTACCGTAACATCATGGTACGAAACCGTTTCTTCCATATTCTGAGATTCCTACATTTTGAAAATAATGAAGCTCCCACCTCCCTGCCTGACCCTGTATATCAATGAGTGAGTACCTGTATGTTGAAAATGACATGCAAGAGAAAGAGAGTGTAAGTGCAGAATATATTATACTCATCACAAGGAAGGTTACATTCAAAATTTGGATCCTCTGAGGTTTGTTGTTTTGGTGTTCATATTGTTAACACTTGAAGTTCAAGTATTTTTATTAATTATGCAACTCATACAGTATTAATATGCTGTTCTTTCATCTATATGGTTTAAGATAGGATTGTAGTATTATGTTAAGGTATCACTCATATGCATATTTTCAGTATTGTTGCCTCTGCTATGTGAGGGGTGGAGCTTTGAAACGTACAACAGATGCCCGTTGGGCTCACATACTGTGTGCTCTGCTGCTGCCTGGGGTTGCATTCAAGGACTCTGTGTGCAAGGAACCCATCAGTGTATTATCTGTCAGTAAATCAAACATTGAGATTGTGAGTATAAATTCCTAATTATCTTACAGCTTGTCATAATCCATCCTGCATAGAGGTTTTGCCATGTGCTGGTCCCCCCTGCATATAAATATGCTTTCAGGCAATGAATTGTAGCAGATATTTCCAGGATTGATGGAAACACATTCTGTTTGTGAGGGAGGCTGTCTTTGATTAGAACCATTTTCAACTGCTAACACACAAAATAAATGTATTACTCTAAAGAATTCACACTATCTCAACATTTTTAATTATGGTGGTGAGATACTTCCACAAAATATTTCTCTTGTTATTTACTGCAATACTCTTGGACTTCAGTATTCCATTGTTAGTTGTAAGAGGAACAGCTGGCAGAGTTTGGTAAGTCCCCTTACTTCTCCCCACTCCCCCATCTGTTTTAAGGGGAGTAACCGTGAAATCCTTGTTTAATGATTAAGGTATAGCTTTGCTTGCAGTCATTCAAGGTTAATACATTTTTACACTAGTAAATATAATTATTAATCAGCAATATGAAATTAATTTAAAAAATATCTCATGACATACTAAATAGACACTGAGAGAACCTCAGTCAAGAATCAGGACGACTCTGATCCTTCAGATGGCATAGCTTCGGCATTCCCATATATGGTAACAGTTACCAGCAAGGGGAAAACTTTTATATCTGTGAGATGAAGCATTCATGGCAACAGTATGTAATGATGTCTTCTTGGGCGATCAATTGGTGTCTGACATTTCGAGGCTGTCTCTGTCTCCATCTTCAAGGGTTGCTTTGTCCCTAGATGGTGGGAGACATCATCTCCACATTGCTGTGGCTGACTTCAGTCTGTCCTTGGAATGCAAAGGACACCAAATCCACATTGACACAGATGACACCTGAGAAGATTTCAGTGTAACATGAATGCCAGTTGTTGTACTGACCATAATGATAAATTGAGGCATGAATCCAGGAAGGTTGAGAATATCTTACTATAAATGAAGGTTATTTACTAAATCACAATTCGCTAAGTACTGTGAAATAAGACATAGTTTATGTTGGAGTTTATATTGGACCAGAAAAGGTATTCACTAAATACAAGAAGGCTGAATCAGAATTTCAATGTACCTTATTCAGATTTTGTGTTCAGAAGTACCAATATTTTTTTCTTTGTTATTCACACAGACTGAAGTTGTTACATATGTAGTGATTTTCTCATGACAGTGCAATGCATTTGAAAAAGTTCTGCATAGCAAAATCATTTGAGATTGACTATTTTAGCAATGAAACTCATTTGGTATTATTCCTGACTTCTTGTTGTTGTTGTTGTTATTATTATTATTTTTATTATTATTATTATTATTATTGTTGTTGTTGTTGTTATGAACATTGGCACTTGAACTTAATTTTCCATGATATTGTAACGTGTTTGGAATCCAGAAGAGTCACTTCTATGGAAACGCTGGAATAGACTGTTGCATTGGAAACAACAGTAGTGATATTGTAGCTCTAACAAGCGTCTCCACAGTTACAACAGAAGGTCCAATGCATAGCAGCGGCCGAGGTTATAAAAAGGGGTTGAATGCATTGGATAAGAGTCTCGTGACAGTTGCCTAGAGATACAGATGTACTGGCCGAGATATTGTAAGCAGTCATTGTAATACTGCAAGTGCTAACAATTGTAAAGCGTGTGGTTGTGTAGGTGTGAAGAACAATAAAGGTTCTACGGAATTTGAGACCTATGTGGATTTATTTGTTGCGTGACACACCCAAAACACACTACACTGATGTCAGAATTAGTTACGAACTTAAACGCGCCACAAAAAAATTATTGTGCATCGAGTATTTCACTGCTACAAAAAAAAAAAAAAAATGNAGTTGCCTAGAGATACAGATGTACTGGCCGAGATATTGTAAGCAGTCATTGTAATACTGCAAGTGCTAACAATTGTAAAGCGTGTGGTTGTGTAGGTGTGAAGAACAATAAAGGTTCTACGGAATTTGAGACCTATGTGGATTTATTTGTTGCGTGACACACCCAAAACACACTACACTGATGTCAGAATTAGTTACGAACTTAAACGCGCCACAAAAAAATTATTGTGCATCGAGTATTTCACTACTACAAAAAAAAAAAAAAATGGAAATGCAGCAGATGTTGGAACTTCTGCTGAAGAAAATGAGAGCTGGCGAAGAAAAGGCGGAAGCCAGACATGCACACATGATGGCCGATTGGAGATCCTGCAAGAAAAGATTGATGCCTGCCAAGAAGCAATGGAGGCAGATGCAGAGAAGATCGAACCCCATTCAGAAGTGATGCAGTCCATAGTGGAGCATCGAGAGGTCCCCGCAGAAGACGCTCCGATAATACCGGTCGGAGAACCGAAGAAAAGGCGCAGGGACTGAAAACTGGCCGCGGAGTGCCGCAGCCAGGAAGCGAAGGATTCGGCAAGGGAAGATAATGGGCCCCACAAAGAATTGGCTGTCGCCCACAGAGGGACGAGCCGCTGGGTGGAAGTGGCACAGCAGAAGAAAAACATCAGGAGGACATCCCGTTGCGCGACAGTGGCACGACGTTGGAGAAATGCCTTCAAGAAGGAAACTCCCCAGGGAACCTTCGGATGCCAGCGGAAAGAAGTGGCCGCCACCGGTATAAAGATAACATGCTGTGCAGGACACAGGCATTACGGACAAAACAATGGTGATGTGGTAACTAGAATCCCCAAAAAACAGATGTTTGGCATGAGATATCAAACGAGACCAGAATGTAAAGACGGCATCAAGGACCGAGGCGGCAAGCGGTCTCTATATGAGAAGAAGAAGAAGAGAGCAACCGCCATCAATATCGGAGGGTGCAGCTCAAGACACCTACCACTTCTGCGAGAAATAGGGCCGGCCCATAAGACCCTCAAGAAGACGCTAGAGCTGAAAATCATGAAGGGAGCAACTAGGATATTCTGTAGGTTGCGGAAGGAGAAAGAATCGACACTGAGGAGGTATCAGCATTTTTCGGAGCGTCAGTACCTGGATTGGACACTGTGGAGGGGTCAACCCCCTCCAAAACGGAGGTGGTAGTGTGACTAATAATTGTGGGTTCTAGATTTAATGATTTAGTTTATTGGAACTTATTTACAATTACAGTTCCTTACAACAGCTCACACATTGAACTCCTTGACAAGTCTTTATAAGGAATCTCTCACTGTTGTCTGAATCATGGACTGGTCTCTAGTCCCTCGAATTATGGATCTCTGATCTCTGCTCCTGTTGAATTCACAACTTCTGTTATGGCTAGTTGGCCCACATGGAAGACATGACATCGAACAGTTAACTGTCCTCTGTTATCCTGTCAGTTGTCACTGGAATCTTGTGTTTAGCAACTAGTTACCTGGTAGCAATTTGTTCACTGCTATCTGTTGTACACTGTTTTTTGTTGCCATGGGAATGTGTTTAGTGAAGCATTGCCTAATGGTCATATTCCGGCATCATATCACAATATTTATGTACTTGCAAGATGCCTCGCATTGAGGTATGTTAGTCTATGTCTGACTTATTCATTACTTTTATTGCATGAGGTTTGTTGCATTACACCTGTTTACTAGTGATGGCCATTTGATCCTGATAAATTCATACACATATTGTTTCCCATTTCACTTTAGAGTATTTTTATATTACACGGAATCTGGAACTGGATGTTTTCTTACAGCATATTATGTTACTAATGCTCTCATAATGATGGTGGTTGTCATGGTAATGGTAGGGTTGATGATGGTATTGTGATTTCAGCTGTGATGTTTGTTTGCAGGAGTGCATGTTTTGTGGAAATCGGTGTGGTGCATGTATTCAATGCAACCATGCTAGGTGTCAGAACATGTTCCACCCCATGTGTGCATTGCTGTCTGGTGCACAGTTCCATATTTCTCCTTGGAGTAATAACTCCACTCAGATGAGTGTTTCATGTAAAGGTCATGCACACAAGCATGACAAGGTAAGTACAAAATATTAAGAAATAGTCTTCGATAAATTTCACTTCATATAGACTTTGATTGCTTTGTATATTTTATGAATTTGGTAAGAAGAACCACAGAAATCTGTTTTGATGTGTTACACTAGTAGTTCCTTCTTAATTAGTGTGTTTAATCTTTATTGGCTATATGTTGTATTTTATTTTAATTGCTTGTGGGGTGGGACTAAGTCCCTTGTACTGCGGCCACTTCTGGCCTATTGTACCAGCCCCAGATGATAGGCGAGGGTGATTGTGGAGCAATTGGTGGAATGGAGATTGGTAGGGGAAACCGAAGTGCTCGGAGAAAACCTGCCTCAGCACCACTTTGTCCACCACAAATCCCACTTGACCAGACCTGCAATCGAACCCGGGCCACCGTGGTGGGAAGCCAGTGACTAACTGCTTGAGCTATGGCGCTGCCCATGTGTCGTATTAGTGTGTTTATTTGGAACCTGCCTATAGCATCTGTGACTCGTATTTTCTCCACTGTTTAACATCTTATTCTTTCCTGTTGTGAGGTATTTATAAACATTGAGCCTTACTATGAGCGCATCAGGTTCCATTCATGTTTTATTCATGTGATACTTCTGATATTTCACCATTCACACCCATTCAGGGTTTTTAAGCTCTGAAATAATGGTGTCTGAATGAGTCAGAAGAAAATAATGGAGGAGTTTATATGAGTGGTGTGGGTTAGACAGCAATCAGAAGCTTCTATGTCATATGCATATCTTATTATGCTAATGGGAGAATTACCAAAATGAAAGTTTTCTCATGTGTTTGTAGTTGAGTGTGAAGTGGTTATTGGAGGGGTAGGCCACCAGCATAAGGTCTGAACTCTGAGACTGAACTTCATATTCTATTACAGTGGTCGGAGGACAAGTAAAAGTTTTCTGTCATGTTTATGGTTTCCTGAGATTGGGTGTGGCTATACTTAACAATACAATTATGTACTTTGGAGAGGACAGGCATAATGATGCAGCACGGATGGTGACATCAACAGGCATGATAACGAAAAGTCTAGTGAGGAGAGTAGAGGGTGATAAACCACAACATTTGAATGATCAGTTTTCTCTTCCCTCCAGATGAATTTGACAAACATGCAGTAGCTGTCAACTGTTGTGAAACTGTCAAAACAGAAATGTAAGGAGATGATGCCAAGTGCCCTTGACATTGACACTAAAACTAAATTTGGTAACACATGCTAGAATGAGAGGTGACTTGACAAGAAGATGTGCACATACTGACAAATACCATAGTTACACACATGATTTATACACCCCTAATTTCAGGCAAGAAATTTTAGGAAAAAGAATTATATACCCCTAATTTCAGGAAAGAAATTTTAGGAAAAAGAATTAGAATGTATTCCTAAGGTTTTATTGGTGTATACCTTGACTGTTTTTTCTGACATAATTTTAAGAGGTCATCAGCTTTGTGTTGAAATATAAAATCAGTTAAATTTGAAAACCAGCAGAGTTTTGAACGATCTGATGTATTCATTTGTAGAAAAGTTGCAGTTTTCTTCTGTAACATGTGACTTCAGTATGATGTTTCAAAGTGGACATCCGTAGTCAGTATTGTGTGTTCATTCAATATCTGCATGTATGTGCTTGATACTTTCTGGTGCCACCTAATCTGTATGGTTTAATGTGACATTGGCATCATCGCTGTCATTTCCCCGCATTGTTGCAAATCATTTTTCAGGATCTTACATCTCACAGACAGTAGCACCAATGACTAGTATGAAGTTCCCCAAAACTGTTCAAATTTAGTCCTCTCCTGACCATTAAAATTCAAAGTTTAAAATTCTGTATCGTCCTCAACACAATATTTCCACAGAGATAGTACCCCCATCTAAAATCTTCACAATCCAGTATAAACTTTGAATTTTGCGTGTCTAATGCCAACTGTATGTGATCATTCACTGTCTACACAAGGAAGGACATGGTAATACAGTCCCTTTTGATCAGCACTGACAAGACTAGAACAACTGCCACAGGGGTGAAATTAGTAGAATCCTTTCATGAGGGATTTCAGTTTGGATTAGTAACTTTGACATACACAGTGTGTCCAGCTTCTGTTAGGACTGTGTTCATTAAAAATACAAGACTTGAATTATTTTCAGAATTTCACTCTTTTTATTCAAAATAGTCTCCTTCTGAATCAATACATATCTGGAATCGATTGAAAGGTTTTTGAAAACAGTCACTGTACTCCTTTTGTGGAATCGTATTTAAAACTGTGGTACATTCCCTTTGGATGTCCTGGATGGTGTTGTGATGGTCTCCTTTTATCGCCAGCTTAACTTTTGGGAACAATCAGAAATCTGCTGGAGCCAAATCTGGCGAATATGGAGCATGATCAAGGACTGTGATTCTTTTTCTGGCCAAAAAATCACGCACGATATTCAGTTTGTGGAGTGGGGCAATGTCGTGGAGGAGTGACCAGGAACCTTGCTCTCAATATTCAGGTCAACTTCAAAGAATTCTCGCACATAAACGATTGAGGACTCCGAGATAATACTCAGCATTCACTGTTTGACCTTCTGGCAGAAATTCCTTGTGAATGATTCCTTTGGAATCAAAGAAAACGGTTAGCAGTGTCTTTACTGGACTCTTTTACATGCGCACTTTCTTAGTTTCAGCTGGCTTCTTTGGGCTCAACCACGCTGCACTCTGCCTCTTTATGAGAGGCACATATTGAAAACACCATGTCTTGTCACTAGTAATAATCAGTTTTGTAAATTTTGTATCGCTTTGGGCCGACCATAACATGTGTTTGCAGTGTTCCACTCTGGTATGTTTTTCATCGCCTGACAGTGTGTGTGGTACAAACTGCGCACAGACCTTCTGTTTGCCCAAATGCTCGGTCAAAATTTGATGCACAATACTTTTTGGTATTCTCAAAAGCTCATCGATGAGTCTTGCAGAAACACATCTGTCTGATGCAAGGATTTTGGTCACTTTTTTCACATTTTCTTCAGTACGACTTGTTCTCGGCTTTGATGCATGTGGAGCATCAGTGTCCTCGCTGCCGTCACGAAATACAGCATACCATCAAAACATGTTGGAGCGACTCAAACAATCACTGCTGTACACACTTTTCATCATTTTGTACACTTCTCCAGCTGTTTTGCCTAACTTCAAACAAAATTTGATGTTGGCTGTCTGTTCAACCGCCATTTTCCGAGGAGCGTCAGAACAGTAGTGTTACATTCAATGTCAGAACACATGACGCAGCGATGCTTGCGCTTTGACAGCTACAGCTGAAACTTCAAGAATCTTAATGCCACCACTCGCCAACAGATGGTATTGCAGGGCAAAATTAAAAAAAATCAGTCCTAATGGATCCTGGACACACTGTGTATACAGAGGCCTTGCTAAATTCCAGAAGGCTAACAGTGCAAGGACTGTGAAATTAACAGGAAGAATGTGTTACAAAAGTAAAACATAAAGAGCTAAACAAAGGTGAAATAGCTATGCAGGATGCTTGATCAGTGTCTGTCATGAAGTGAAGTGGTTACAAGACTATAACAATAATCCCTGTGTTCCATGTTATGATGGAAGAGAAGCCACCACAGAGGTCAGCACTTTGTGTTGTAGAATGCCTTAAGTACATGGGAGATCTTGTTAGAAAGCACCAAATGTTACAAATGTACCTCATAGAAAGAAAGAAATGTTGAATGTGGCAACAGTGTGCAGACAAAATACAGGTATAAAATTAAAAATTGAGTTAGTGCAAGTAAATTATTCTGAGGGATATTATGTAACACGGCCTCATAATAGCAAGATTGACAGAATGACATTTCCCCAGGAGGATACTTTCACCAAAAGAAATAAACGCTCAAAATGCTATATTTTGTCAGCAAATGTCGGAAAAGATGATTAGCAGTGCACAGTGCTGTAGTTTGAAGTGGCCGTACTTGTGGATGTTTGAGGGGTAATTTCTAAAGTAATGTGAAACACAATTTTTCGCTTTCTTTTGCTCATATTAAATGTTTATTAACAAAAGTAGCACAAACATTCTTGGTTTCTTTTATGTAGGGCACTCTTTTCCTTTTACAGTTTTCCACTTTTTATGGTTTTCAGTTTCTTTCCATTTGAAGTATTCTGTAGATTCATCAGTACACAGTCAAAATTTCATTAAATTCTAAGGGAGTGCAACTACATAGTGGGTTTGGGTTTGAGATCGGATTTATTGACCATTTTAATGGATAATTCATCACTAATCTCCACACTTTACAGATCACTACTGCACATGCTCAGTCTTTACTGTTTGCTGTGTGTTCACCAGTAATCCCCTGGTAATGGCTTCTAACAGTGGAGGTTCTTCAGCTTCTGCACTCTCTTTGTTGCTGTCTGGCGAATATCTGGCAATCTCTATGCAACAGTCTGTTGGTATTCCATTTGTTTCTGTAGAAACTAAAAAATGTCCATGTATTCATTGTTGCACAGCAGTGGTCGTAATATAACACGTCACAATATTATCAGCATAGACCAGTAGCTGATGTGTCCAATTTAATTTCAGTTCCACCTTGTTTTCCTGGACCGTCCTAATGGAATATTGTAAAAAATAGGTTGAAAAAGAGTGGCAATGAAGCATCTTGTTTTAGACCATTCTGGATAGGAAATTTATCAGACAAATGTTTACCTATATGGACTTTACTGTACGTTTCGTTTAATCATTTTAATCAGTCTAACCTGTTTCATAGGTATCCCAAACTCTATCAGAATACTGTACAGTACTTCCCTCCTAACTGAATCATTAACTTTCTTGAATGAATAGCTGATGTAATGTCTCATTGTACTCCCATTTTTTCTCCATATCTGATGAATGCAAAAGATCTGATCTGTAGTTGATCTGTGAAGTCGAAACCCACACTGATGATCCCCAATAATTTCATCCATGTATGGACTTAACCTTGAGAGAGGAATATCGGATAAAATTTTGTATGAAGTTGAAAAATAATTCATAAATACAAATTATAAATATGTAAATAAGTGTATGAATAAATAAAATTCTGTATATGTCCCCTTTTGGTAGCAGAATTGGCTCTGAAAATTTTCAGAGAATTCGTTTCAGAAGTTATTGGAAATGGATGCAAGGTAACCTCTGTCCATCCAAAGAGGAAGACCAAACTCTGAAGCAGACAAACATTCTGAAGTCTGAGACAGTGGTCAGTGGCCAGATGCAGGATTGATCTTCCTATATCTCACCCAAGAAGAATTCTGGAATAAATTCCAAAATTGGCCTGTGCACAAACACGTGTTTTCATAGTTACCATACAAAGGTGGATTTCCAAATCAGAGTTCCAACATAGTGTGGGAAAGAACACGTTTCCATCAGTGCGATAAGAGAATTCCTCCTAGGTGCGTATCAGCATATCACGATGCACTGAGTTAATCGCTGTTGTTATTCAGTGGTTAAGGTCATCGAGGTTAGTGGGTAGTGGTGGAACATAAACGTGATCTTTTACATATCCCCACAAGAAGAAATCACACACGGTGAGGTCTGGGGATCTCACAGGCCAAGCACAAAGAGCAAGGTCTTGGGCCCCCTTCCGACCAATCCATCGCTGGGGCACTTTTTCATTTAAAAAAGCTCGGACCATCAGGTGCCAATGGGGCGGTGCTCCATCTTGTTGAAAAATGAAGTCATGCGAATCTGCTTGCAGTGTGAAGTGAAGAGGCAGTTTTGGAGCATATCAAGATAGGTTTTGTCGTGTAACGGTGTTTCCTTCAAAGAGAAAGGGACCATAAACCTTGTCCTGAGACACAGCACAGAAGACGTTCACCTTAGGGGAATCTCTTTTGTGCTCAACTGTTTCATGTGGGTGCTCTGTTCCCCAGATATGCACATTGTGACAAATGACTGTGCCACTCAAGTGAAAAGTCGCTTCATCACTAAAAATTAAACGTGAAATGAAGGTTTTGTCTTCCATCATCTCCAGCATCGTATTGCAAAATTCCATCCACTTCCTTTTGTCATCATTGGTAAGTGCCTGAACGAGCTGCAGTCTGTATGGTTTCAAATGTAGACGTACTGTTAGCACACGCCAGACAGTGGATTGAGGGATCGCAAGCTCACGGCTAGCTCGATTTGTTGACTTCCCTGGGCTCCTCTCAAATGCAGCACGGATTCTCACCACTTGTTCCTCTGAGACCTGTGGTCGTCCTAGACTTTTTCCTTTACACAGACACCCACTCTCTTGAAACTGTCGAAACCACCGTCGAATGTTCTTAGGACAGGGCGGATTAATGCCGAATTGCCTTCGAAAAGCACACTGCACCGTGACAACCGAATTTGTTTTCGTGAACTCAAGAACACAGAATGCCTTTTGCTGAGGACTCGCCATTCCAAGGGTAAACGAACAACTGAATGTTGCTGGAAGAATGATGCGACTTCAGCGCCCATGTGGCAGCCATTGACAACTTAGATAACTCCTCTTTCAAATGGTCACTGACTCATTCCATGACGATGCTTGAGAACTGAAGCAGTGCGTCATGAA